>NW_005357846.1:1649974-1749849 GCF_000412655.1 Myotis brandtii | reverse complement strand
ATAGCATACTATTAAACAATGATTGGGTTACCAAAGAGATCAAAGAAGAAATAAAAAGCATCCTGGGAACAAATGATAATGAAAACACAACAATCCAAAATCTATGGTACACAATGAAAGCAGTCCAGAGAGGGAATTCATAGCTCTACAAGCATATCTAAAAAAAACTAGACAAAATGGTAATTAAATGTCTAACCCTGCAACTTAAAGAATTAAGAATTAGAAAGAGAGCAACAAGAAACATCCAGAAGGAAGGAGATAATAAAGATCAGAGCAGAAATAAATGACATAGAGACCAAAAAAACAATACAAAAGATAAATGAAACCAAGAGCTGGTTCTTTGAAAGGATAAACAAGATTGATGAACCTCTGGCCAGGCTCACCAAGAAACAAAGAGGATGATCCAATGAAAGAGGTGAAGTAACAACTGACTCCATTGATATACAAAGGATTGTAAAAAATACTATGAACACCTCTACTCCAACAAACTGGACAACCTGATACCTGGAGGAAATGGACAAATTCCTAGAAAAATACAACATTCCAAAACTTAATCAGGAAGAATCTAAAAATCTCAATAGGCCAATAACTATGGAAGAAATTGAAGCAGTCATCAGAAAGCTTCCAGCAAACAAAAGCCCAGGACCAGATGGCTTCTCAGGGGAGTTTTACCAAACTTTCAAGGAAGAACTAAAACCTATCCTCCTCAGACTACTACAAAAAATTCAGGAGGAAGGAACACTTCCAAGCTCATTCTATGAAGCCAGCATCACCCTAATACCAAAACCAGGTAAAGACAACACAATGAAAGAGAATTACAGGCCAATATCCTTGATGAACATAGATGCTAAAATCTTCAACAAAATTCTAGCAAACCAGATCCAGCATTACATTAGAAAGATCATACACGATGACCAAGTGGGATTTATTCCAGGGGTGCAAGGCTGGTACAATATCCGCAAATCAATAAATGTGATACATCATATAAACAAATTGAGAGACAAAATCACATAATCAGATAAATTGATGCAGAAAAAGGCATTTGACAAAAGCTAACACCATTTTCTGATAAAATCGCTCAGCAAAGTGGAAATAGAAGGATCATACCTCAACATAATAAAAGCCATATATGATAAACCTACAGCCAACATCATACTCAATGGGCAAAAACTAAAACCATTTCCCTTGCAGATGACATGATATTATACATACAAAACCCTAGAGACTCCATCAAAAAGCTACTAGACTTAATACATGAATTTGGCAATGTAGCAGGATACAAAATTAACCCCAAGAAATCTGAGGCATTTCTATACACCAATAGTGAACTTTCAGAAAGAGAGATTAGAAAAACAATCCCATTTACCATCGCACCAAAAAAATTAAGATACCTAGGAATAAACTTAACTAAAGAGGTAAAAGACCTCTACTCAGAAAACTACAGGACTTTGAAAAAAGAGATAGAGGAAGACATAAACAGATGGAAGAACATACCATGTTCATGGATTGGTAGAATCAACATCATTAAAATGTCCATACTACCCAAAGCAATCTACAGATTCAATGCAATCCCCATTAAAATACTAATGGCATATTTCAAAGACTTGAACAAACTCTCCAAAAATGCATCTGGAATAAAAAAAGACCCTGAATAGCTGCAGCAATCCTGAGAAAGAAGAACAAAGTAGGAGGGATATCAATACCAGATATCAAGCTGTATTACAAAGCCACTGTTCTCAAAACTGCTTGGTACTGGCAACAAGAACAGACATATAGACCAATGGTATACAATAGAAGACCCAGAAATCAACCCAAAACACTATTCTCAATTAATATTTAACAAAGGAGGCAAGAACATACAATGGAGTCTCTTCAATAAATGGTGTTGGGAAAATTGGACAGATACATGCAAAAAAATGAAATTAGACCACCAACGTACACCACACACAAAAATAAACTCAAAATGGATTAAAAAAAAACTTATATGTAAGACAGGAAACTATAAAAATACTAGAGGAATCCAAAGGCAACAAAATCCCAGACATATGCCGAAGCAATTTCTTCACCGATACAGCTCCTAGGGCATTGGAAACTAAAGAGAAAATAAACAAACGGGACTACATCGAAATAAAAGCTTTTGTACAGCAAAAGAAACCATCACCAAAACAACAAGAAAACCCACTGCATGGGAGAACATATTTGCCAATGCTATCACCGATAAGGGTTTAATCCCCAACATTTACAGGGAACTCATACAACTTAAAAAAAGGAAGATAAACAACCCGATCAAAAAATGGCAAACTGACCTAAATAGATACTTTTCTAAAGAAGACCAAAAGACATATGAAAACATGCTCAAAGTCTCTAATCATCTGATAAATGCAAATCAAAAAATGCAAATCAAAAGTTACCATCTCACACCTGTCTGAATGGCTATCATCAACAAATCAATTCATGACAAGTGCTGGCAAGGATGCAGAGAAAAAGGAACCCTCATGCACTGCTGGTGGGAATGCATATTGGTGCAGCCATTGTGGAGAACAGTATGGAGTTTTCTCAAAAAACTAAAAATGGAACTTCCATTTGACCCAGCAATTCCACTACTAGGAATATATCCCAAGAAACTAGAAACACCAATCAGAAAGGGTATATGCACCCCTATGTTCATAGCAGCACAATTTACAGCTAACATTTTTGGAATCAGCCTAAGTGCCCATTAGCAGATGAGTGGATTAAAAAACTTTGATACATCTACACAATGGAATACTATGCTGCTGTAAAAAGGAAGGAACTCCTACCATTTTCAACAGCATGGATGGAGCTGGAGAGTATTATGCTAAGTGAAATAAATCAGTCAGGGAAAGCTAAATATCACATGATCTCACTCATTTGTGGATTATAATGAACAACATAAACTGATGAACAAAAACAGATCCAGAGACAGAAATGTTGATCAGATGCTCAAACCTCAGAGGGAAGGTAGTGGAGGGTGGGGGTAAGGGAGAGAGATCAACCAAGAGACTTGTATGTATGCATATAAGCATAAACAATGGTCGCAGACAATAGAGGTTGAGGGTGAGGACAGGATTGATGGGTGGGGGGCAATGGAGGGATAACCACACATTTGTAATACCTTAATCAATAAAAATAAAAAATAAGTACTGGGAATACTATAGTGAATGAAACTTGCCTAGTCAAGTAGAGTTCTATGACAATAACCAATTAAGAAGACTTCTGCAGATACTTTGCCAAAATTTTAAAAGATAATTGAGATTGCATGGATTGTTGATTGATAGCCGGAAGGGTCTCCATTAAGCCAATACATGAATATGGAGAAATGAGCCATACAAAGAGGTAAAAGAGCCAGGCAAAAGTGAGATGGTATAAGTAAAATGCAGTGAGTGGTGCTTAGCATTCAATAAATCTTAGCTATTATAAACCCCACAGTTCTACATACTACAAATCCAGCAAACCATTTTTAAAGCACATAAGTAATCTTGTTCTTAATGTTTCCATTTTCTTTCTAGTATTCAAAAGACAAATGTGTCTGCATATGCAAACATGTTTAAGCATGAACTAATTGCTTGAGATTGTAACCTGTTCATGATTCCTCCATCCCACTTTCCCTGCTCTATTTTTTTCTGCATTACATGTAACTTTCTAACATATATGTCATTGTTGCTCTCCCCCTCCTCAAATGGAACTTTAGTAAAAGCTGAGATCAGTGTTTCATTCATTGATATACCTAGAACAGGCTCTGACACTTAGCATTGTACAATACATATTTGTTACATGTTAAATAAATAATAATAAAATATTGTAATTCTCACATTGAAAAAATAAACAACCCAATTATAAAATGGGCAACAGACATGCACAGAATACACAGATGGTAAATAAGCATATGAAAGATCCCCTCCAAAAATTAAATTTGCATGAAATACCACTATACACCTATCACAATGGCTAAAATAAAAACTAGTAAAATAACCATTCTGCTAGAAAGAATGTGGAGTAACTGGATCACTCATTCATTGCTTTGGGACTTTCAAAAGTTAAAGCCACTCTGGAAAACATTTTGGCAGTATCTAAAAAACTAAATATGAAATTACAGCATGACCCAACCATTGTACTCTTGGGCATTTATCCCAAAGAAATGAGAAGTTATGTTTAAGGAATAATCTGTACACAAATGTTTTAAAAAGCTTAATTTAGAATAGCCAAGTACTTGAAATAAACCACATATTTTTTAGTGAACAGTGAGTGGCTAAAGAAACTGGAATAACCATATAATGGAATTCTTCTCAGCAATTAGAAGTAATGAACTATTAATATACACAACAATCTGAATGACTCTCCAGAGAATTATGCTGCATAAAAAATAAAGTCAATCCCAGAATGTTATGTACAGTATGACTTCATTTATATAGCATTCTTAAAATGACTGAATTACAGTAATGGAGAACAGATTGGTGGTAGTCAGGGAGGGATAAGGAGGGGGATAGAAGTGGTGTAGTTAGAAAAGGGAAATGTGAGGGATCTTTGTAGTAATGGAAATATCCTGAATCTTGATTGTATTAATATTAATATTCTGGTTGTGATATTTTACTATAGTTGTGCAAGATGCTACCATTGGGAGAAACTGGATAATAAACACAAATTTCTCATTTTTACAGCTACATGTGAATCCACAATTATCCCCAAATAAAAAGTTCAATTTAAAAAGTGGACATGAAATGAAGAAATTTTTTGAGTTAATATTTATGCAAGATCTCTAATGAGATAGGCAATAGTCTATGTGCATTAGTTACAGCTATTAACTTATTTAGTCTTTGAAACAACAAATAACTTATTTTCTTTCTTTATAAGTGGTGAACTGAGTGTTAAATAGCTTGTGTAAAGTCACAGAGCACTTATATGATGAAAAAAATTTTGTTTTGTTTCTCTTTAATTTCATAGAATTAAAAAGTAGAGAGAATAATAATATGAACTCATGGTCTGGTTTCAATAATTATCTGTTCATTGACCAGTCTTATTTTATCCAAATCCCTACACTCTCACCATCCTTTGGCTTATTTTGAAGCAAATTCCCCTAGCATATATTTTAACTGTAAATATTTTAGAATCTAGCTCTAAGAGATAAGGATCCTTTAAAAATATATAACCCCATTACTTTTACCACACCTATAAAAATAAACAATGATTTCTTAATATTATCTAATATCCTGAACAGATGTTTTAACCCAAACCATATGAATGCAGAATATTTTAACTAACAGATCTTCTTTGATAAAAAATAAAGACCTAATACCTTATAGCCACCTAGGGTTAGATAGAAAAATGAACATTGGTTCTTATAACAAAACTAGTGAACTGGTGCATGAAATTCATGCCCATTAAAAGGCAATTAATTAGAAGAAATATTTTAATATTGGTATTTGCCCTTTCTCTATAATAGAAGTGACAGAGATGAAAGAAAATTAATAAAATGTATATGAAAAGCTTCCTCCTGTCAGAATCTGGGGCGTGCTATGAGAACCAGAGTCAAGTCCTCGCCCACATACATGTGCATGAAATTGCGTGAGACCTAGACCGGGCTGACCCCACTCCCATTGAACTAGATCCAGACCTGGCCAGCCCCACCCATCAAGCCCCACCGGGTGGGGGGTGCGTCTTCAGGTCACCTGGCCTGGTGCCCGGGCGCTGGGGCGGGAGGGAGGCATGGCCTGAGGTCCCCTGGCCTGAGCTGGGGGGTGAGCCTTGAGGTCCCCAGGCCAGGGGGTGCAGCCTCCAGTCCCCCAGCCCAGGGCAGGGTGCACAACCTGAGGTCCCCTGTCAAGCCCCGCAGGTGGGGGGCACAGCCTGAGGTTCCCTGTCAAGCCTCACGTGGTGAGGGTGTGGCCTCAGGTCCCCTGGCCTGGCGCCGGGGTGGGGGGGGCGCAGCCTCAGGTCCTCCAGCCTAGCACTGGGGCTGGGGATGTGGCCTGAGGTCCCCTGGCCCAACACCGAGGTGGGGGGCACGGCCTGAGGTCCCCCGTCAAGTTCTACCAGGTGATGGATGCTGCCTGAGGTCCCCTATCAAGCCCTGCTGGGTGGAGGGTGCGGCCTGAGTTCCCCCAGCCTGGTGCTGGGGTGGCGGACACGGCCTGAGGTTCCCTGTCAAGCCCTGCCAGGCGGGGGACATGGCCTGAGGTCCCCTGCCCCGGCCCAGTGCCACGCAGCCTCAGGTCCCTGCTGATTGCTCTTTAAGGCTCCTTACTGGAACTTGGCCTCCACTGTGGGTGCAGCCATGTTGTATTATAGAATCCCTGTCTCCGCTGTGGGCACAGCCATCTTGACCATTATGACATGATAGTCAATTTGCATATTCCCTCTTTATTAGATAAGATAATATGGCAAAGCATTGTCTGACACAAAAATAACTTTAATTTATGTCACCTTATTGATAAGGTAGAGTATAATCATGAATTTAAATCCAATCCTGCTCTGATCCTTGATTTTTTATGCTGTTCCATCTACCATTATTTTCCTAGTTAGATTAAAATAGTTTACTTAATAATGATTTCTCTTTGTTCCTCTTTCTCTTTCTCTTTCTATTCCTCTTTCTCTTTCTTTCTCTTCCTCTTCCTCTTTTTCTTTTTAAAAAGTTATCTTTATTGTTAAAAGTATTACAGATGCCCCCACGTTTTCCCCCATTGACTCCCACCACCACACTCTTGCCCCCTCTCCAGGCTTTCCCCGCACTATTGTCTGTGTCCATGGGTTATGCATGTATGCATATAAGTTCTTTGGTTAATGTCTTCCTGCCTCCACCCCTTCCCTCAGATTCTTCAGTCTACTGCATGTTTCCCTGCCTCTGGATCTGTTTTGTCCGTTATTTTATTTTCTTCATTAGATTACACATGTAAGTGAGGTCATGCATGTGATATTTGTCTTCCTCTGACTGGCTTATTTTGTTTAGCATAATACTCTCCAGGTCCCTCCATGCTGTCTTAAAGGGTGAGTTTTACTGCTGCATACTATTTCTTTGTATAAATGTACCACAGTTTTTATCCAGTTATCTACTGATGGGCACTAGGGCTGTTTCAGATCTTAGCTATTGTAAATAATGTTGCTATAACCATGGGAGTGCATATATTCTTTCTGGTGTTATCCACTTATCTACTGATGGGCACTTGGGCTGTTTCAGATCATAGCTATTGTAAATAGTGTTGCTATAACCATGGGAGTGCATATATTCTTTCTGGTGTTGAGGGATTCTTTAGTATATATTCCTAGAAGTGGGATCACTGGGTCAAAATTTCTCTAAGTGATCTCTTTCAGGTCCCTGTTGTCTGCTATTTGAGATTCCATGCTGCTCCCTGGTTATAAATCTGAAAGCATATCACTCCAGTATTTTGTTTTTCTCTTAAACTTAGATCACTGCTAAATCTCCCTATCTTTATAAGGTAAATAAAATAGGAAAATGTCTGTTGTACTTGTGCAGAATAACAGACTGGAATTTTGAAAATCTATGTCCTCAAATTTTTGTTTATATTCAAATTTACACACTCAGAAATAGCACCATATTCTAAAAGACCAACAATAAAAAATAGGAAACTCACACTTAAAGGCTTTATGACATGAAATATTATTAGGAAAGTAAAAATGACAAATATTTTTAGTCACATTTCACAGAAACTGAGATTCAGAGTGTCAAAGAAACTAACTTCCTAATCTAAAAGTTCTGAGACTGAGTACAGTGTTTTAAAGCATATTCTTAAAAACAAATTAAATTTTAAAACTGGTGACAGTAATATAAAACACTAAAATACAATTCAAAGAAGAGAAATTGGTAGTTAAGATTTAAATATGATTTAATTGAGCTGTACTCAGAAGTTCAGAATGTTTTCTGTAAGCCAATAATTTAAAATATGTATGTTTTATTAAAGTCAACCAATGAGCTGAATTTGGAGTGCCCTCTATAGTTAGCCTTTCTATAAAATGAAAGTTTCAGGCATCTACAAATCCTCATCCAAATGTGTAACTTGTATAACATGTATATACTTTTAAAGTTAACTTACAAATTTAGATAAAGGAGGCTTGAGTAGTATTTGTTTTCATATACAAAAAAGAGTAGTTGGTTACTGAATTATGATTTAGCTAAGCAAATTAATACCATTTTGGGTTCAACAATTTCAACTGATATTTCCTTTTCTAGGGAGCTCCAGAGACATAATCAATTGCTAATTGTTCTGATTATGACCTATCTAACACCCCATGTCCTTTTCCAAGTCCATTTTCAACGTAAGGAGCCAAACTAGTAAAGTTTAGACTGTCCTTTTGATAAGGGTTTCTAGGATGTCTTTATGAATTAAAGAAATGTTTCATTTGTTTGAATGATGCACCTTTATAAATGAGGTTGAAGAGTTGATACTTTTATCTTAAACTTTGCCATCTATTTGCATAATTGTCTTGAATATGTTTATTTCTCAGGAAATATAAAACTTTCAATATTAAGGGTTTTTTGTTTTCTGATTATTAATTAATTTTCTATTGCATTTCTATGATAATATTATAAATATTTGGTGTTTGACGAATACTAGTTCAAATAATGGCCATGGATAAGAAATAAAATTTACTCCCATGCTTGAAATTATTAAAAACGGGTTGGGAGGGGAGTAAAATAACAGGATTCAAGTCATCAGTATCAGGCAATGAAGGACAATAGTTCTTGAGTAATTTTGAAACAAATAAGATGAGTCCTGTGATTGCCCCAGCTTCCTGCTTGGAGAAAGTTTCCAGATTGTGGTGCAAGGAGGGGGAAGCTCCAGGGTTTTCCTGAAGTAAGAAGATAAAGCTGGGAGACCAGTTTAGCAAGAGAAGTGAAGTCACAGGTCAGAGTAACAGATATGAGAGCTACACAAAGAGAACTCAGCAGATCTGCAGAGGTTTCTTCTGTTGGATTCACTTGAGAAATGATCAATACAATTGTGTGAAGAAACTGCCCTAGGATGGTATAGAATCACTAAAAAATATTGAGAAGAACAGTGCCCCCAGGCTCATATAATTCCAGAAATTTCCAGTAATTAGTGCAGATAACCTCATAATTTAGGAGGTATTGATAAGAATGCTAAGAAAAGGTCATACCTTCTTAGTAAGGAAGTGGGTGTTAAGTAACCCTAGATTAAACTCAGCTTCAATTCTACCTGAAAATAAAACCTAAAAGGACCAGACTAATTCCAAGTAATTTAACCTCCCAAACAAGTCACAGGAATGAATATATATACATAGCTAATATGCTAAGTGTCCGACTGTCTGGGTAATGACGACATGTAGCAATGCCCAGCTTCTTAAACTCAGCTTCAATTCTACCTGAAAATAAAACCTAAGAGGACCAGACTAATTCCAAGTAACTTAACCTCCCAAACAAATCACAGGACAAATCCCAAACAAATCACAGGAATGAAAATATATACATAGCTAATATGCTAAATGTCCGACTGTCTGGGTAATGACATAGTAAGAAATGGTGGACCTTGAAAATGACTTCAGGTTCTCTCACTGCACAGAATATAGTCAAACACTGCAGCAGTTAAATATTTCACCCTTTGTTCTTCCTGTGTGATCTATAATAATAATCTGCTTCGTGATGATATTTACTACTGTGTGGCTGACAATTACCTGAAAGAGAAGTTGGGGTGCTTCAATGGGCTGGAAGAAGTTTAGCTAAATCAGAAAGTAGGTCTCATTAAGAAAATTTATATATCTAAAGATTAAGTTGACTCGCGCATGCGCAATACATATAAAGCTCTCGCTGGTGCCAATCGCACGTGTGTGTGTTTCCATCTGTCATTGTCGATCATGAATTTGGTTGACACTTCTAATATAGAGAAAGGGAAAAAAGAGATATTACAATATTTCTTCTAAATCATTTCCTTTCAATGTGCACGAATTCATGCACCAGGCCACTAGTATTTGTATAAACACAAACAAGGTAAAATTCCCAATGGCTCATATCCACTCAGTCTATAAGAAATTCAAACAGAAAAGAACTATCATAAAATGAGGAATAATTAATCAATCAAAACTACATAAAAGAGGTACCAAATATCACTTAGTAGACAATGATATTAAAACATATAAATGTATTCCACAAATTCAAAAATTAAAATAAATACATAAAAATATAAACAGCAAAATCAAACTTTTAGAACCTTTTATGTCTGAGATGAAAATTATGCCCTGGCAGGTTTGGCTCAGTGGATAGAGCGTCGGCCTGCGATCTGAAGGGTCCTGGGTTCGAGTCCGGTCAAGGGCATGTACCTTGGTTGTGGGCACATCCCCAGTGGGGAGTGTGCAGGAGGCAGCTGATCGATGTTTCTCTCTCATCAATGTTTCTAACTCTCTATCCCTCTCCCTTCCTCTCTGTAAAAAAATCAATAACATATATTTTAAAAAAAAGAAAATTACACTGTATGGGATTAATGGTAGATTGCAGAAGAAAATAGTAGTGACTTGAAAACATAGCAATAAAATGATAAAAAATGAAACAGATAATGAAAAAAGAGCTTCAGTCAAATGTGGGATAACTGCAAGTGGTCAACTACATCTACTGAAGTCTCCAAAGTAAGTGAGAGGCAAAATGTATTTGAAGAAATAATAGCTAAAAAAATCTCCAAATTGGAGAAAGATTATTGATCTAAGAGGCTCAAATATACCCAAGCACAAAGCTTGGGAAAAACAAACAAACAAACAAAAAAATTTACATCAAATCACACCATAAACAAATTACTTAAAATATGTGATAAAAAGAAAATCATAAAGACATAGGAGGGAAAAGATATTACTTACAGAGAAACAAAGATAAGAATGACAGCAGATTCTTGTCAGAAACAACACAAGCTAAAAGACAGTGGAGCAACATCTTTATTGTTTTTTTAAAAAAAACTTAACTTAGAATTCTTTATTTAACAAAGATATCTTTCAAACAATGAAGATATAGGCTTTTTTAGACATATAAAAGTTGAAAAAGTGATCATCAACAGATATGCACTATAATACTATATATGACTATACAGCTGAATAGTTTTAATTAACCTAGATGATGTAGATGTAAACATTTCGGAATTCCAGAGTTGGCAGTTGAGAGCTGTCAGAGGAATGGATAGGGCCTGAGATTGTATTTTTCAATATGCAGAGTCAAAACATATTATCTATAGCTTAGGAAAAAGGAAATAACTGTGGGGTTGTATTATTTATAACTTAAAAGAAAATTAATTAATTTCAGCTGAAGTAAAAATGGAGGCATACTATACTAGGACAAGAAAGAAGAGGAGAAGTGAACCTAAGCAAAATTCATTGCAAGAAATAGATAAATCTGTCACTGGTTTAAAATTGACAGTCTAGGAAAAGAGCTATAGAAATATTATTTTAATTATTTCACCAATAGAGTAATAATAGGGAAAAACACATTGGTTGGGGAGTACAAATTGTTGGATTATTTTTTTGTACTGGTGATTTTTGCTTTACACAATAGTAGGATTCTAAAAATGAGCATGAAAGCTGAAATCATGTGAAGCTATTTAAATAATAGATAGCAAAATTACAATTGTTCCATAACATTTAAAATTTTTGATCAAACATTAAAACTCTCTCCTTTTCAATTATCGATGGAAAGGAAAATGAAAAATATAATAAAACTTACATTTATTTAATACACTGTAAATTAATACATCAGAAACATTATGATTTATAGTGTTTTATCTTTGTTAAAAATGTTATCAAAAGTTATGGCACATGGCTTGCCTTCTCATCATGTAATTTACAACACAAGCACCTTTTTTATGCCTTGACAAATTATCATACTTTTTTCTCAGTTTGGATTAGTTCCTAACACTTTATGTGATGTGCTTTTCAATGTCATGAAATATGTTCAAGAGTTTTTTAATGTGAAGATTTTTGCTCAAGTCACCTACTCTGGGACATCTTTGTCTTTCATGTCAAAATCATTTTTCCCATTTATGTCAATAAATTCACCTTTGCTAAGTTCCCATGGCTGCATATCCTGAGTCTCTGAAATGGCAACACTGTCATCTTGATCAGCTGTTTCTTCTACAACTCCATTCACATTCAATTTTAATTTCACTGTCGGCATTATCGCGCTTTGGAACTGTGCTGCATGTTCATCTTTGTTGCCAATTGCCCCTTTCAGTTACTCATATTTGTATGCTGTCACGTGGGTTTTATTACTGGGAGACAAAGAAGCAACATATGGAGAGGCTTCGCTGTATATAAATGAACTGAATAACAAATGAAAGAAGTGATGTGAATGCTTACTGATTATAATGTGCACCTGATATTTCTTCTTCTTTTCTTATTTTGTTAATCCTCACCTGAGGATTTTTTCCCATTGATTTTTAGAGAGAGTGGAGGGGGAGAGACAAAGATAGAGAAACATCCATGTGAGAAAGAAACATCGATTGGTTGCCTCCTGCACCGGGATCAAGCCTGCAACTGAGGTGCCCTTGACCAGAATCGAACCCCTCAGTCCACAGGCCAACGCTCTATTCAGCAGGTAGCATGCACCTGGTATTTCTGTAGCAATTTATGGACTGAAGAGTCAGGAGGCTGTTTTGTACTATATGAAATACTCGTGGTTAATATAGTGTGGTAACTGAATTTTGAACCATGTTGTTGAGGAATTGACTTTATTTATGTAAATGCAGTAACTGAAATTTGTTTATTATTGAAGTGTGCAAACCCAGAGCTACCTGTGATTAACTGTCTTTTATCTTTAGTTGCATGTTTATTCATGTATTTTCACATGTTGTTGTCTTTTGTTCTTTCAGTTTTATTGAGATATATTTGATATACAGCACTGCATAAATTTAAAGTTTTAATGCTTTGACTTACATATGCTGTGATATGCTTACCACTATAAGTTCAGTTAGCATCTATATGTTTATTGTCTTTAGGTTTCATGAGGGCAAAGACTATACCAGTTTTACTCACTGATGTTTACCCAGCACATCAGAAACACATATTGTAGAATCAAATAGCTGTGAATTAATAGAAAAAAAATTTGACTTACCTATTGACCTATGTAAATATTTTTGGAGGCATTATAGTGGTTAAAAGTGTGATTACCACAGACAAATTAATATAATTAAATGAAATTCTGGATGAAAATTCCAGCTCTGTCACTTACTAGCTATATATTCGTGGATAAATCACTTAACTATACTGTACCTCAGTATTCTCATTTACAGAAAGTGCATAATAGTACCTATTTCATAGGATGTTATGAATATTAAATGAGTTAATATACACAAAACAATTTGACAATGCCAAAATAGTAGTCACTGTACAAATGGTAGTCATTATATTGGAGACTACTAGAGGCCCAGTGCACAACATTCATGCACTGGGGGTGAGGGGTCCCTCAGCCCTGCTTATGCCCTCTCACAGTCCAGGACCCCTCAGGGGATGTCTGCCGAGGGGTCCTTAGTGCTGCTGTGAAGGCAGGAGAGGCTCCCACAACTGCCACTGCGCTTAGTAGCTGTTAACCAGCTTCTGGCTAAGATACATGCACCCTGTGAGAGTGCACTGACCACCAGGGGGCAGCTCCTGTGTTGAGTGTCTTTTCCCTGGTGGTCATTCCACCATTTGGTCGATTTGCATGTTAGCGTTTTATTATATAGGACTAGAGGCCTGGTGCACAAAATTCATGCATGGGGGAGGGGGTGTTCCCTAAGCTCAGCCTGCACCCTCTTCAATCCAGGACCCCTCGGGGGATGGGCCTAAACCGGCAGTCGGACATCCCTCTCACAATCTGGGACCACTGGTTTCTAACTGCTCACCTGCCTGCCTGCCTGATCGCCCCTCACTGCCCCCCCGCCAGCCTGGTTACCCCCAACTGCCCCCCTGCCGGCCTGCTCGCCCCACGCAACCTGCTGTTCTGTAGTTTGATCATCCCTCACTAACCCCCCTGCCATCCTGGTTGCCCCACGCAGCCTGCTGTTCAGTCATTTGGTCATCCCTTACTAACCCCCCTGCCAGCCTGGTCGCCCCACACAGCCTGCTGTTTGGTCATTACTGTTACTGTGATGGTGTCCTGGATAATTTGCATATTCCTCTATTATTAGTATAGATTAGATTTTTGGAGCAACAGTAATATATATTACTGCCAATAAATAGTCACTATTTTCATATGCAAAATCACTACTGGAAAATGATGAAAATACTAAGGAAAATCCAGATAGTATTCCTGAAAAGTGTGTGTGTGTGTGTGTGTGTGTGTGTGTGTGTGTGTGTGTGTGTGAAGTGAAAACTAGAGATACTGTTGAATATGGTTACATTTTAAATGCTTTCCTATAAACTGGAACCTGACAGTGAACTTAATAACTAGCATGCTTGTGTCTTTTTAATAAACATTTTCATGGAAACATGTAATATACTTCTTTCTTTGGCGATAGAAGGTAATTTCCAGAGCTTCCTGTAGAATAACTGAATCAGAAAGTAGCAGTGAGTGTGTTTTCTTTTTTTCCTAAAGAGAAACAAATGTCAAGCTTCTGTTTTAATTAAGCAATTAACAAAAATGTTCTATAAGGGGGGGAAAAAGAAAAATAGTTCAGCTGTGTGATTTAATTTTAATTGAATGAAATAAGTTAGTGAAGACTAGCTGCTGTTTCATGAGTCTTTTCATAGGGCAGAGAATGGGTTCTGACAGCAGAGACGGCGGATAGCATTGAGTTTAATTCTATTTAATTAGCAATGTCTAACCTTTCTCAACAGAAAAGCAATACTCTTATTAAATAATACCAAAAGTGCAATGGATTTTGGCCCAAAGTAATGAACATGTGACCTCTACAAATAAACATTTCCCAAGAGTGGATTCTGCATGCATCCAAAGGGTATGTTCAAATTTTAAAAAGTAATTATATCACTTCCAGTTACTCCAGGACTACAGAAGCAGTGTAATTTTTTCCCCTGTATCCCCAGCACAGTTGAAATATGCATTTTTTACCAAGATCAAACAGGTTTTACCATTTAGCCATACTATGACCATATCCAGCTCCCTGATTATTATTTGTATTTTTAAGTAAACTTTTTTTGGAAATACTATTTAAAGATTATATATGGACTGAAGACTAGATCTTCAGAATTAACACACAATCAGTGTCAAGATCAAGAAACAAAATAACATTTTTGCAATGGCAACTGCTATTTTGACTTCTAACACCAGCTATTACTTTTGCTGTTTTTAAATTTATGTAAATTGGACCATACAGGGTCTACTCTTTTGGGCCTGCTTTCTTTTGCCCAAAATCTTGTTTAAGAGATCTCCCACATTATTGAATGCATTCAAAATTATTGATTGCTACCTTCTATTGTTTTTATCTACTACAATATATCCATTTTAATATTGATGGACATTTTGGTGATTTCCAGTTTTGTGAACTATTAGGAATAGTGCTGCTATACCCATTCTTGATACACATTCTTGTGCAAATCATTTTGGGATCAAATAAATGAATTTCTGTTGGGTATATGCTTAGGAGTAGAACCACTAGCCATGCACGTATCCAGGGGTCTTTGATACTTCCAGAGAGTTTTCCGATGCCGTTATAATAACTTACATTGCATGCAAGCTTGGTTGTTCCACATTCTAGTCAACACCAAGAACGCATGTCTTTCATTTTAGCCCTTCTGCTAGGTGTGGGCTTCCTTCTCTGATCCCAAGGGACAGAGCCTTACCCTTGAGGGAAAATTGCTAAGAGCAGAGTTCAAATAGAGTATGAAAAGAAATTTGGGAGTAACACAAAAGTTTTAGATAACTGAAGAGAGGGGAGCTGTTAGTGGTCTTGAGGAGACAATCTCAACAAGTGTCTTAAGAGAAAAATACAAGGTATAAAGTGAAAAGCAACAGCCTGTAGTGCAAGACCTGTAGATTGAGGACACACAGCACTGGGACCAGACAGCCTTCTTGACCCAAGCTTAGCTCTCCAAGATGAGACTACATAGAGGTTGTTTATTATAAGAGCATGTAACATGAGCCTACGCTCTTAACAAACTTTGAGTTGTACAATATGTCATTGTTAATTATAGGCATGCTGTTCTACAGAAGATCCCTATAAATTATTCATCTCCTATAACTGAAGTTTCATACCCATTGAATAGCAACTTCCCATTTCCCCTTTGCCACAGCCCTTGGAAGCGACCATTCTATTCTTGGTCTCTATGAGTTTAATTATTTTAGGTATCAAAAGTTAATTTTATGGCCTTCATAGTAACAGAAAGGGCAACATAAATGTTGGAAAGTTATCTTCGCCCATTTCCTGGCCCATTCCCTCCAACTACCCAAAAATCTGTTTCTCTTAGTCCGGGAAACTCATTGTTATTTAAACATAGGCAAAATTTAAGCGTGTGGGAAACTAA
Source organism: Myotis brandtii (assembly GCF_000412655.1). NCBI lineage: Eukaryota > Metazoa > Chordata > Mammalia > Chiroptera > Vespertilionidae > Myotis > Myotis brandtii. The sequence continues at coordinate 1,733,430 of NW_005357846.1, read as the reverse complement.
GATTTATATCCAATGGGTCCATACGTGTCAATATATTGGTTGCTTAACTCCCAATACATATATTTAATATAATACTATATTTATATTCAATATTTGACACATTTTATACATTTGAAAATATTTCTCTATGGTTTTGACTTTTGACAGCTAATATATAGCAATATATTTAACTTTAAAGAGAAAAATGCCTTTGTAATTTATTTTCTGTAATATCTACAATAAGCAATACCACCTTATTTGACAGCACTCATGCAAATTATAGAGTGAGTGTTTCTAATGGTGAAGTAATGTCACAATTTTCCATGGTATTATCATTCAAGATGGCGATTTACATACTTTAATAAAAGTTTTTTGTTGAATTTTATTACTTGCAGTTAAAATCTTATGCATTTGTCATCATTACAATTTTCATTTCATTAAATTAAATATCCACATTAAAATAATTTATGTTATGACTAAATATCTCAAGAAGTAAATGACAATGGGATATGATAAAAAATGTCTTCTCTTTTTTCCTCTTCCTCTTAGTGAATCACATGATAATTACTCAGAAAGAAATTTAAGATAAATTGTTGTAAGACTATTCATTACAGTTTTTTTTAGATAATTAGCAGAAATTCTGTCATCGTTATGAGTGGTTTGCTTGGCCATTATGAATCTAAAAATGATAATGACATTCAAATGAAATACTTATTTTTGTAGGATTTAAAAGATTAAAGGTGGCACAATCATGTTTAATTGACTGGCTCTCTTGTCATAAAATATTAGATAGAAGAGAGTGTTATTTCTGAAAAAAAGTATTTTATATAAGAAGAGTTGAAAATACTTAATGTGTGATTAAAGGAAAACTATAAGCACCTTCAAGAATTAGATTATATTTCTACTTCTAATACAAAGGGTAATTATTAATTAAGTAAAATGTAGTACTTTGCTAGAGTCTTCTGAATTGTCTATCTCCACCACTAAGAATAAAAGAATTACAGGACTAACCACTTAAAAGAAAAATGTTTTCATTGATTTTAGAGAGAGAGAGTAAGGAAGTGGAAGTGAGAGATAGAAAAATCAATGAGAGAGAAATATCGATCAGCTGCCTTCTGCAACACCCATATCTCCTAGGGCAGTGATGGCGAACCTATGACACTCGTGTCAGAGGTGACACGCAAACTCATTTTTTTGGTTGATTTTTCTTTGTTAAATGGCATTTAAATATATAAAATAAATATCAAAAATATAAGTCTTTGTTTTACTATGGTTGCAAATATCAAAAAATTTTTATATGTGACATGGCACCAGAGTTAAGTTAGGGTTTTTCAAAATGCTGACACACCGAGCTCAAAAGGTTCGCCATCACTGCCCTAGGGATTGAGCCCGCAAATGTGGCATGTGCCCTGACTAGGAATCAAAGGGTGACCTCTTGGTGCATGGGCCAACATTCAACCCCTGAGCCACACCAGTATCATGTCCCCAACAGTTGCTGTTATTTTTCTCTAATATTAATTCTATAAATAATGCAACCAAAATGAGATGGGTGAGGAGTAACCACCTATTCAAAATTAAAAATCTGAATCACAAGTAACAATATGAATGTATTATTAATTTTTAGAAACAAAATCAACATTGTTGTTGCTAGGTTTGTCCTCCGAAAGTCATTCATGTAGCAATGAATGCACCTAGCACTTGTAATGTGGTCTCTGAACACCACGTGTAATAAAAGAAGACACTGTTCCCTAGAAAAGCAAGTTACCCCATACTTGGAGCAAAAATTCTATAAGATAAGTCTAAAAAGTCCTATTTCACTGAAAGAAAGGGAGCTAAGATCTCTAGGATTTTTTGAACTGTTCTTGAAGCCAACTTTGAAAAGTGAACAATTTGACCATTGAAAGAGCAAATAGAGAAATGGATTTAAACATCAAATACAGAGGTAGGCAAAAGTAGGTTTACAATTATAATACAAACAAATAATGCAATAATTAATAAATAAGAATGCACCAAAAACCCTGTGTTTTGCATACTCACAATTATAAACCTACTTTTGCCCACCTCTGGTGTTAAAATTCCTGTGTTTATAATGATACTGAAAGAAAAATGAACTTTAACTTCAGTTCTCTGTCTCAGGGAATCAACTCATTATTCAGCAAACATAAATATAGGGTAGGAATTAATCATCCCATCTTTCCTGAACAAACATATTGAATCTATCTTTCCTGACAAAATTCTTTTCATGAAAACAAGCTAATTGATAAAGATATTTGTTCTTTAAAAAATATCTATAAAATGCAGAAATAATATAAGAATTGAAATTATCCTATATAATAAAAGGCCAGTGACCATAGCGGCATAACAACCAGAAAGACCAATCGACCAGTCGTATGAGGTGCATTGACCACCTCTCAATCCCTCCCCCCATCCTGCAGGCTCTGATCACTGGATGGCCAACGGGGAACCACGGGGAACTGGGGTGGGTGACGGCAGGGTGGGACTGGGGACTGGCGAGCAGGTGGAACAGCCAACCTCTTGGTCCCTCCCCCTGGCCTGCAGGCTTTGATCATGGTGAATGGGGAACCACGGGAGCCGGGGTGGGTGGTAGCGGGGCAGGACTGGGTACTGTCGAGCGGGCGGAAGATGGCCCTGATCACAGTCTAGGCCTAGGGACCCTACCTGCACATGATTTTGTGTGCTGGGCCTCTAGTTATTTTATAACAAACTGGATGGCCAACGGGGAACCATGGGGAACTGGGGTGGGTGACGGCAGTGTGGGACTGGGAACTGGCAAGCAGGTGGAAAGGCCAACCTCTTGGTCCCTCCCCCTGGCCTGCAGGCTTTGATCATGGTGAATGGGGAACCACGGGAGCCAGGGTGGGTGGTAGCGGGGCAGGACTGGGGACTGGCGAGCAGGCGGAAGATGGCCCTGATCACAGGCTAGGCCTAGGGACCCTACCTGCACATGATTTTGTGCGCTGGGCCTCTAGTTATTTTATAACACCTAGTGAATTAATGGATTATAGGCAATAATCATTATCACTCTTAAACCATGAAATAAAAGCCAATGAAAAACTTTATAATGAATAGGTCAAGCTGAAAACATCTGAGTCCAATGATCAATATTAACATTGTTAAAATACCATTATCTATCACAGAATAATGCAACAGGAAGTATACAATACTATTTATGAACTAGGTTTGGGAAAAAAGGGGAAGGGAGCAGCAAATTTTGATTCTTTTGGTCATCACTGTATCCCCACAATGATTATAATATATGACACATAGTATACCCTGAATAAATATTTACTTAATGAATAAATGAATGGATGAGTGAATGATTGATTTAATGTGGACACAGAGCATTATTAAAACTATAAACACATGCCCTGACAGGTTTGGCTCAGTGGACAGAGCGTCGACCTGCGGACTGAAGGGTCCCGGGTTCGATTCCGGTCAGGGGCATGTGCCTTGGTTGCGGGCACATCCCCCCCCACAATGATTATAATATATGACACATAGTATACCCTGAATAAATATTTACTTAATGAATAAATGAATGGATGAGTGAATGATTGATTTAATGTGGACACAGAGCATTATTAAAACTATAAACACAAGTCATTTACTTTCTGTCACTGATCAATTTATACAATTCACAACATTATACATTAAACAAATGAAATACTTTCCAATAAATTTGTAAATAAGCTTTAAATAGTTTTTTTTAATTGTTAAGATATCATATACTTTTGTTTGGTCTTTAGATGTAGTCCCAATTTTCTCAATGGAATGAATAAGGATTAAGTTTTTACTTATAATTTTTATCGTTAACACCATTTAACATATTGAAGTATCACAGATTTATTATTTACATCTTCATTGGTCCCATCAGGGATGTCATATTTATGTCCTTGGAGAAAACTAATTGCCCCAAAGCATTCCTTTTTTCAGTGTTTTGTTGAATTTGAATTAAGATTCCCTATAGTAAACTGCCAAGTTGCTCAAATTTGACTCCAGGCATCCTAAGAACCATGAAGCTTTCATGGGATTTTGTAAAAATCTAAAATCTCAGTATTTCCTGAAGGAAAACCACATCAGACATATTATTCTGTGTTATTGTGGGATTTATTCTAATTCAACTTTAGATGAAAAAGAAAGAATCATGTTCTTAACAGTTACTCTTGTTTTTATCTGATATTAATTCTATAAATAATGCAACCAAAATTAGATTGACTAATATAATTAAAATACCATAAAATTTGACACATTATACTTATAATACATATTGTTATATGGTTCTAGGTCACATTTTCAAATAACCAAAATATTTGATTCTGTTGTTAGAATACTGACACTAAACTAATTTTAAAATTAAAGTGATTAAATTTTATCATAGTATGTTTTAAATGCATTTTTCATTTTCATGATTGATATACACTACCATATTGCTTTAATAATGGTATGTTTATATTTGTCCCTAAAATAAAAATATTTTTTTAATTTATATAAAATTGAAATGTATAAGTGAAAGAATACCAGAATATATTTTTTCAGTCCTTATTTATGATACGTAAGTTTTATAGGTTCTATTATATATTGTATTATATGCAAGAAGAATATAAAGCTGAAAGAAAATATATACATGTACCCTTTGATTATAAATTACTAAATGGCCCTGGCCAGTGTGGCTCAGTTGGTTAAAGCAACATTGCATGCACTCAAAGGTTGTCCTGTTTGATTCCTGATAAGAGCATATATCTAGGTTTTGGGTTCGATCCCCGAAGGGAGGCAACCAATAAGATGTTTCTCTCATACATTGATGTGTTTCTCTCTCTCTCTCTCTCTCTCCCACCCCCCAACTCCCTCCTTCTTCCCCTCTTTCTAAAATCAGTAAACATATCCTCGGGTGAGGATTAAATATATATAATAGTGGCCCGGTGCACGAAATCATGCACATTAAAAGGGAATTAATTACAGGAAATACTTTAATATTGCTATTTGCCCTTTCTCTATAATAAAAGTGTCAGAGATGAAAGAAAATTAGTAAAATGTATTTGAAAATCTCCCTCCTGTCAGATTCTGGGGCACACCGCGGGACCCAGAGTCAAGTCCCCACCTACCCGTGCGTGCCTCGAAATTGTGTGAGACTCAGACCCGGCCAGTCCCACCCGCGTCAAGCCCCGCAGGGCAGGGGGTGCAGCCTCAGGTCCCCCATCAAGCCCTGCTGGGCGGGGAGTACAGCCGCAGGTCCCCTGTCAAGCCCCACTGGATGGGGGCACGGCCTCAGGTCCCCTGCACAGCACTGTGGCTGGGGGCATGGCCTCGGATCCCCTGGCACAGCCTCAGGTCCCCTGGCCCTGGCGTAAGGGCACAAGAGCATGTGGGCATGACAACCATTTGCATATTAGCTCTTTATTATATAGGATATATATATTAATGCCAGAACCAGGAATTAAACTGCGGCATGTGTGTCTTTACAGTCCTTAACGTATATCTCACATTGCCCATTTTGCTGACAATTGGTAACCTCTACTGGTCTTTTAGTCCCTCAACCACACTAGCTTTGCTCAGGCTGGTCTCTGGGTCAGAAATGTTTGCTCCTGCTCATGCAATTTGTAGCACATCTTTTCATCCCTGACCACACAAGCAGACCTCGGGCCTCTTGCCCCAACACTCTTTATCACCTGTTTGTTTTCTTCCTAGCACTTTTCATTAGTTGTAGCTTTACAGTTTTTTCATTTATTGTCTGTTTACCCTACTGGACTAAAAATTCCACCAGGGAGGGGCTCATGTATGTTTCTTCACCACTCTCACTGAGTATCTTACACATAGCCATCCAAAGACTGTCTGAAAAATTAATGAAAGGCTGACATCTCTCCTGCATTCTGCATATTCTTTTAGAACTGAGGACCATGGAAATGTTATAAGTCATTCTCTTTTCTTACTGAAAAATTAATGAAAGGCTGACATCTCTCCTGCATTTTGCATATTCTTTTAGAATTTCTGCATATTCTTTTAGAACTGAGGACCATGAAATGTTATAAGTCATTCTCTTTTCTTCTAAATATCAAATATTAGAAAGTTTAGAGGCTGTATTGTTTGTTTGTTTGTTTGTTTGTTTCTTGTTAGGGCCAGGTCTATACCTGGTATGTAGATTCTCCTAAATGCTAATTAAATGATTTAATAAATTACTATCAATAAATGGATAAATACCTGAAAAGAGGCTGTCTAGGGCATAGTAACAAGACAGAAACTCAGGAGAAATCTCAAATTAGAACTATGACATATTTACTAAAAACCACTGCTGGGATGGTGTCTGCCATCCTTGATGGTTTTCAAGTTCACTGTGCTTAAAAAATTCAATAAAGCAGATACACTATGCAGTGGCTCTACTTTTTTACTACTAACAGTTCCTTTTTCTACTGCTTTGCACTTAGACAAATACTCCCCAGGTATGTTTCTAAGTGGCTCCACTTAAAGCACACCATACAAACTTTCAAGGAGAGACAAACCAGAAAGAACTCCATGCCATTTCTCATTAGGCTCTTTGCCTAATTTTCATTAGGCCAGTTGCCTCTCTCATTAGGCCCACTGCCTGGCTTTCATGAGTCTCACTGCCTAAGAATCATTAGGCCTGTTGCCTAACTTTTATTAGGTACATTACCTGATTCTTATTAGGCCTAATGCCTGATTTCTTTTGGACCCTCGGCACATGAGGCCAGCACTTATTGTCCTGAATGGTCCATCGGTTGCTGTCTTTTTCCAGACCAGTGATAACCAGAATTCACAAGGTCCTTACCCCTGATGAGAGAGAGGTACAGGTGAAGGAGAGTTTCATAACAAAAGCGATTTTAAAACCTAGCCTTTTCCTCACTCTATCCATTCAAATTTATTAGCTTTTTTAGTTTTAAGTCGATGTAACATTACCTTTTTTCAAATAAGTACATGCCACATAAACTATCTTTTCAGTAGAATGAGTAGACTTAAAATGCCATTAATTTGACTTCATTTGAATTGGAACAAAAATAATTTAAATGATACTATTAAGTTAATTAAATAATTTATTTTCTATTGCATTTATTTATTATATATTGTGAAATCAGTGACCTTTGTCACTATGTCTCTCTTGTAATTACAAAGGAGAATATAGTTTAATGTCATTAATGTATTCACATGAAACTGGATTGATAGAGTTAGCCATTTCAATCCAAACTCAATGTATCTATAAATAGAAAATGGTATATTAGACACATAAATTTTTATGTTTTTTTGATACATCATTCTACATAGCTTACATAATAGCAGCCGGCAACAAAATAGTTGTTTATTTCATATAAAGCAACTCTTTATATATTCTTAGATTAATTATTTAAAATACAACTTAGCATATTTAAACAGTTAAAAATCTCTATTCTCTGAATATAAACAAAAATATAGTTGTACAACTGGCATGTTCCATATATTAATCATAAAGTTGGTATAATTTTTATCTTAATCATGCACATATTTTTCATAAATAAATATATATTGGTTATTAACTTCTAGGTGTCATTAATGTCATAAATAATGCATTGACATACTTAGAAAAGGCTTTGAATTCAAATCTACATTTTCAAAACGTTTAAAGTTAGTGACTACTTACTAACATTAAATAATAATATTCAAAATTTGAAAGTTGTCTGCTTGAACATTTAGAAAAAATATTGTTATTCATTCTTATCAAGAAGACATTAACATTTCTTTGACAATCTCTGAGCTTTTGAATTTCATATACTCACAGCATAAACATGTTTCTATATACTTTAACAATATTGGGTAGAAAATTAGAAAAAAATAAATATACTTTTTAATTTATAAATGTAAAATAATAGTTACCATCATTTCTGATTCTAGATCAGCAATTAGCCTGCAATTCCTGGTTAGTACGCATTTGAATTATCTTCTCTTTTAGTCCAGCAACATGGTGAGAAACTATCTTTTAATATCCAATTGGTATCCTCAAACATTTTATGCACCATTTAAAATGACAGAATGGAGGGAACATATTTAATAATGGATAGGATGTTCACCTGAGCAGATAATTTGAACAATTCCTGTTCAAAACCCAGGTCTTACACATTCACTACTAAATCTGTCCTAGACCTTGCGAGCTTTGATCTTGAATTTGTCATTTTATTAATCACTTACATATGGGAAGCTGACAGCCAATAACATTCTCTCTTGACAGTAGTGTTTAGATGAACTGTTCATTAAACATTTGGCCCAGGAATTATGACAGACACATTGGTTTGAAAGACATATTTTGAGGAAATGTTTTATTGGGGAGACTCATGCATCACCCGTGTCCACATGCATTGATTTATTTCTTGTCAAAACATTAGCTTGCCAACACCTAGTCACAGGCTTCTCTGGATTAAGTCGTATTTAAGCCCTCTAGAAAAATAAGCACTCTCCTTCAAATTCTTCTGGGAAGGAAATGCTAAAAATGGGGTAATAACCTACTGATGTTGACTTTGACACCCACATTGAACTGCATATTGTACACTTCATGGTTGTGTTGATTTAAAGAGGACATTCTTATATAATTAGACCCCTTGATGTATTTATAGAGAGCTTAAAGAGACCAAATCACATTCCTTAAAATCACCTTCACCCTTAATAGACAAATGTGATGAGTTACATTTGCTTTTAGGAAATTTGTCTCCTCCAATATGTGTTTGTGTTTCTATATTATTATTATTATTATTATTATTATTATTATTAGCTGTTTCTATAATACTGTAGTAGGCAAAATTTTACCTTTGTGAAATTTAGCCTGAACTCCAAAATTATTTGAGATATGAAAAAATCTGAAAATCAATATAATAAGAGGAAAACTTCTTCTCACTCTACAGTTTAATTCTCATACTTGTTAACATCAAGTCCCCATAGTTCCTAGAAAGGCTTTCCTCTTATTTAATTTATTAATTAGTTTTTAAATATTGGTCACAGCACCATATTCAGGAAAGTTGGCTGCTGAACCAGGAAATTCTTTATGCCAGTCAGCATCAAAATCAGAAGTCAAATCAATTGCTTGAAATGCCAACTAGTAGAAATTACTTAATGTAGTTACAAGGTGGCCCCATTGTCTCCAGGTGCACCTTGCTAGGACTAATTGCATTGAATGGCAGGTTGTTCATAGTTAATGTAAAGAAGCTGAGTGTATGTATCATCCCCAAAAGGCTTGTTACTGGTTTCTGACTCTTAGAGAATTATCCCAGGATGTAGACATAAAGATAGACAACATTTTAGAAAATAAGAAGAGGAGAAAAAGAAAAAAAATACTCAACTGATACACCTGCTTAGACTTCCAGAGGTTGGAGAGGGACTAGAGCTCTAACAAAAGCATTCCTCTTTAACCCTGCTCAACACATCGATGTAGATCTTCAACCTTAAACTAAGATCATGCCCAGATGGCTTTGAAAATGAGATGGTTCCATAGTTTTTTTCTGCTGGGAAACCTTGAAACATTGATTGAAGAAAGTAATTCTATTATGATTTTTATGTGTCAAATGTATTAAAAAATGAATAGAATAAATTATTCTATGTCCTCTCCCCCTTATCCAGTGTTTGAATTTTATTTTTTTGGGGAACATATCCCTGGTTCTATTTCTTTTCTTTTTTGTATCTCCATGTCTGCCTATCTACCCCTTTCACTTCGTCCTGGTTGACTCCACCTCTCATCAAGTCAAATCTGGAGGCGTTTTCCCCCTTCTGGATGTTAGATAATGTTTCATTATCTCAAACTTTGCCACCAGCCAGGATTTCCTATTTTCATCATTCAACTCCACTAGTATCCTTTAACATGTTACTGACACCTCTGTCCACTGCCAGGTCGGAATGGAAAATATATCAAATCCTTTCCAAAGGTTTGAAAAAAAAAACAAAGAAATGTTCTAGGAAGAAAAGAATGCAAGCAAAATGACAACTCACCTATTTTGTTAGTTACCCTAGTCCAATCTTGTTTTTCATCCTATAAGATTTAAATACATTTCTCATACATTTACATTATTCCAGTTAATGAAAATCCTTAATCCCTCCTTATCCTTTCTGTGATTTTTTTCCCCTATTTTATAACATCTCTTGCTGTCTTCTGGGAGAGGGAGCTCTTTCTTGGTTTTACCCAATAGTAAGTTAGTCATCCCCCTTTCAACAATTCATGCTCTCCTGATTATCAGTTTACTCTTCACTTAATTTCTATTGCTTGACGTTTCTCAAAAATCTATGGGTGATTTTTATATCAGTTTGTGGACAGCATTCAGTATCTGATTCATATTGGCTCAATCTAACTTTCTGAGTAATTCTCAAACTCCCTTTTCAATTTTGCCCAGAGCTGTTTGGAAATGTTAACAGAAGTTTTAGCATAGGCACAATAGTCAGTCAACAATAACTCACAATTCAACAAATAGTTGTTGTCCACTGTGCCAGGCTAATGATAGATGCTGAGTGAATGATAAATAAAATAAGAGATATCTTTATAATGAGAAGCTTACAACTTTCTACTAAAACTAAGACAGCCCTGTAAGAATCCTTGAAAATTGTAAACACATTATATGAATTTTCATGTTCAAAAGTAATATTTATAGATAAATATCAGTTCTTTAGTATTTTGTAAAGTGAAATTACACCTAGTTGGATAATCTAATATAAAAAAATGTGCTTTTTCCCTGACCAGTTTGGCTCAGTGGATAAATTGTTGGCCTGCGGACTGAAGGGTCCCAGGTTCGATTCTAGTCAACGGCATGTACCTTGGTTGCAGGCATCTCAACAGTAAGGGGTGTGCAGGAGGCAGCTGATCGATGTTTCTCTCTCATTGATGTTTCTAACTCTCTATCCCTCACCCTTCCTCTCTGTAAAAAATCAATAAAATATATTTTTTTTAAATGTGCTTTCTAAAATTTGTATTTTACATGGATGAGTCAGTGTTATATCCATGGAATATTCCTGTATATCACCCTTCTACAGGAACATCCTTCAAGCTGTCAAATCCTAACCTAAGGGATGGTAATAATTGGATAAATTCTCTTAATTTCCTCACTTCTAGAATTCTATGTTAATTTCAGGAATCCTGAGTTAGACAGTTTGACCAGTTAAAATTCACCCTCTTTAAGACTACTGTCTATATCAATGTGTGGCTTTAATATGGTTCTGTAAAGACTTGATTCATGGTGTACAAGGCATTCAATGAAAGCTCTTCACTGTAGTTGGCTAAAGTTACAACTTTAATATTGTCTTTTGACTGTGCTTTTTTCTGTTTCTGTTTTTTTTATTAAAAGAAAAAATACAAGAAAAATATGTCATTGAGATTGATAATAATGGCCAGCTGTTATGATCTCAATGGAAGTATTAGAGCCCTGCCTAAGGTGCATTGAAGAGTGCCAAGCCTCAGAGCAACTCTGCTCATCCTAAAAAGCACCAAGGCCTGGAGTGAAAGCTGCAATTTAAAAATCTCCCGGAGACCCATTATTTGCAAATCATTGACACAACAAACTGTAACAACCCGGGTCCTCCTTGTCAATGCATGCTTAGGGAGCTTTTCATCCGCAGAGCCTTGCATGCTCAATAACTTTCCATACTAAAAATCCTTATGAAATTTCTGAAGAAAATGAGCAACTGCGCATGGGCCAGAATCCCTTTTCAGTGTTCAAAAAGAAACTTAAAATCAGCTAGATTGGCTGGTGGCATCATATATGGAAGAGGATCCTCCCAAGTCAAAAGTGAGTGTTCATGTTACCTTATGGCTTAAAATAAAGCCAACTGGTTATTCAATTTTCTAGCAATAAAAATCATCTGAGACATCTCGGCTGGCACTCCCTCTTCTTGTCTTCCTGTTAGGATCTTAAAAATAAACTAATGGCTCCTCTAAACTTGAGGAGAGGAACATATCACTCTGGAGTGTCAACCTTTCTGCCAAGTTTAACCACAAGGAGAATTTTCACAGCTGAGACATTGACTCTTAAAACAAAAGATTTATAGTATAAACATAATAGATTTAACTGTTAGTAGCCACTGCAGGAATATGTTTCTTCAAAGAGAGACATATTTGGGTTTGAATTATTAATATTTTAATACCTGGTATGTACTAGCTATTTAAAAAAGCTAATTTGGCTGATTACTAGAGCTGATGCTATTTCTAAATGTGCTGTCCTTGAGAAGCCTCTCCAAAATTTGCAAATAGGAGAAATGTATCCTGTGGATGACAAAGGTGTAGAAGATATTACTGATAGAGAATAGAAACTTAGGGCCACAAACAGGGAAATGAGTAGTGTGTTAGATTGCTAAGTATTGAAGAAAATGGAATAGAGAAAGCCCACAATATTTAATCAAAAGGACTACAGAAAAAGTCAGGCTTCAGAAGAATATGCCCCAGAATATCATAAGAAAGGGGCATGCATTTGGAGTCTACAAATATTTCTTCACATACCTCTTATGGGCCAGTATTTTTAGCCACTTATGACAATGGACTTATCTCTTCCCACAATTCTTCTAGGTCTGGGCTACTATTATTCTCATGTTGGCAATTAAGAATGGAAACTTTGAAATTATGAAATAAGTGATATTTCCCAGTTATATCTATCACCAAGTAGCATATTATTATTCTATATCATCTCTTGACTTCTTATCTTTAATAAACCATTTCAATGTACACATAACATTAATTTCTGTGTTAGTTCAATAACTACAGCAATAAATTATTTTATTATCATCTACTATTATTTTATCTTTGTCTTGTTAGCACAGATTTTTAAAAGATTTTCATATCTACTATATCCTTTTAGCACCTAAACAAACCACACAGAAGATAAGGCAGAAATTACCGTCTCCATTTAACAAAAAAAAATCTTCATCATAGGTGGGGTAAATCATTAATCAAATACTATGTGAAAACTCTGGTTTCTTATCTCTAAGATCTTTTACTGGGACAATAAAAGATAAAGATACAGTTTACACATCTGTAACAATAAATAATATAGATGACAGTGGTTCTCATCGGGAATTATTTTGTCTCCCAGGGAACACTTGGTAATGTCTGAAGGAAAGTTTTTCTTCTCTTGGGAAGAAGGGGATGCCACTGGCATCTAGAGGGTTGAAATCAATGATACTGCTAAACATTCTAAAATGCAAAGTATAGTCCTCATATAGATATACTAGAGGCCTGGTGCACGAAATTCATGCATGGGTAGAATCCCTAGGCCTGGCTGGCGATCAGGGCCCATCTGTGGGGTGACCAGCGGGGCAATGTCGGGGAGAGGGCCCTGCTGGCACCCAGTTTGGATGGCTTGGGGCCTGTGTGTTGGGGGCAGCTCCTGTGTTGAGCATCTGCCCCCTGGTGGTCAGTGCACATCATAGCGACCAGTCATTTCGCTGTTTAGTTGATTTGCATATTAGCCTTTTATTATATAAGATAGATTGAGATATAGAGATAGAGATAGAGATAGAGATAGAGATAGAGATAGAGATAGAGATAGAGATAGAGATAGAGATAGAGATAGAGATAGAGATAGAGATAGAGATAGAGATAGAGATAGAGATAGAGATAGAGATAGAGATAGAGATAGAGATAGAGATAGAGATAGAGATAGAGATAGAGATAGAGATAGAGATAGAGATAGAGATAGAGATAGAGATAGAGATAGAGATAGAGATAGAGATAGAGATAGAGATAGAGATAGAGATAGAGATAGAGATAGAGATAGAGATAGAGATAGAGATAGAGATAGAGATAGAGATAGAGATAGAGATAGAGATAGAGATAGAGATAGAGATAGAGATAGAGATAGAGATAGAGATAGAGATAGAGATAGAGATAGAGATAGAGATAGAGATAGAGATAGAGATAGAGATAGAGATAGAGATAGAGATAGAGATAGAGATAGAGATAGAGATAGAGATAGAGATAGAGATAGAGATAGAGATAGAGATAGAGATAGAGATAGAGATAGAGATAGAGATAGAGATAGAGATAGAGATAGAGATAGAGATAGAGATAGAGATAGAGATAGAGATAGAGATAGAGATAGATAGATACAGATAGATATACTAGGTGTACTGGTTAATAATGCCAGATTTTGTAATCAAAGAAAACACGATAATTTCAAGAGAAACGTTAAAAGTGCTTTATTCAAAGTAATGTCTATTGCTAGCTACACATTTTCCCCATCTTTCAAGTAATTTGTGGATACCGTCCTGTCCCAATATAACTTTTCTTGTTTTGAGGCAAACCATTCAGAGACCCAATTTTCCACTTCTTTATATGTTTTGAAGTGCTGCTCAGAAAGTGCCTGTGCTAGCAATCAGAACAAGTGGTAGTTTGAAGGAGCAAGGTCTGGTGAATACAGCAGGTGGGTTAATACTTCCCAGGCAAGACTTTTTAATGTGTCTTTAACTGTGTGATGGTGCATCATCATGAAGCAAAATTACTTTGCCATGTCTTCTGGCACATTATGGTCATTTCACGATCAAAGCATGGTTCAAGTTGATTATTTGTTGTTGGTAGCAATCAGTATTAATAGTTTCACCTGGTTTTAGAAGCTCATAATACACCACACCTTCCTAATCCCACCAAACGCAGAGCATTGTCTTCTTTCTGAAGCGATTTGGCCTTGCAGTCGATGTTGATGGTTGGCCTGGGATCAACCCATGACTTTGTGCATTAGGGATTCTCAAAATGAATCCACTTTTCATCGCCAATCACAATTCGATGCAAAAAAGACTTTCTTTCATGCCATTGAAGCAACATTTTACTGATGACTTTTCGGTTTTCCATTTGTCTTTCGTTCAGTTGATGTGGCACTCATTTTCCTTCCTTTAAAATCTTTCACATTGCTTGTAAATGATTGAAAAGTGTTTGCTGAGCAACATTTAATCTTTCTGAAAGTTGTTTTTGAGTTGACATGCATCTCCCTCCAATAATGCTTATAAGTGTTGGTCTTCAAACTTTTTCAGTTGACCTGGACATTCTTTGTCTTTCACATCAAAATCATCACTTTTAAAACATTTAAACCAGCGTTCACAAGTACTATCCTGAAATGGAGCATGTTCACCATAAGCTTCCTGAAGTATTCAGCAGCACTTTTCTTCAAAATAAAGTAATTAAGTAAAACTTCCTGCAAATGCTCCTTTTTTGGCACAAAATTCGACATTTTTAAGCGTAAAACTATCTATGATGTTAACACCTTCAGAAAATTTGACATATGAAGTTTTTAAACTTGTCAATACAATAAAATAGCATACATATCAAATCGCATATATATCAACATATGTGTAACTTCATCTATTGAAAAATATCCACATTAACTGCTACACCTAGTAGATACAGATATAGATAGATATAGATATAGATATAGATATAGATATAGATATAGACATAGATAGATGATAGATAGATAGATAGATAGATAGATAAATATAGATATAGATATAGATATAGATATAGATATGTATACATACAGGTATAGGTATAGGTATAGGTACAGTTTTCGATACAGATACAGATACAGATATAGGTAGATATAGACATATATATGATTAGATATAAAAATAGATATAGATATATATAGATGTAGGTGTAGTTGTAGGTAGAGCTAGAGATAGAGATAGAGAGAGACATGGATTTAGAGATAAATGGTATATAGATCTACATCTTAGGTATTTGTTCTGGTTGCTCTGAACAGATAGAATCAACTTTACTGGAAGCTTATCTATTTTACCTGTCTTCTAGGATAACCAACTTTTCTCTTTATTCTTTCTCCCCCCTCCCTCATATTTATTGAGATATAATTGAAATATAACATTTTGTAAATTTAAGGTGCATGTGAAGATTTGATATCTCTATATATTGCAAAACTACCACCACAATAATGCTAGTTAATACATCCATATATTTTTTTCTTTGACATTTTTTATGGTGACAATTTTTTAAATATACTCTTTTAGAAAACTCCAAGTATATAATGTAGTATTGTTACCTATAGTCATTATATAGTACACTAGAGGCTTGGTGCACAAATTCATGCACCAGTGGGGTCCCTCGGTCTGGCCTGCGGAATTGGGCCAAAAACGTCTCTCTAAAAACTCCTGAGGGGTCCCAGATTATGAGAGGGCACAGGCTAGGCTGAGGGACCCCACTGGTGCATGATTGGGGCCAGGGAGGGATGCGGGAGGTTGGCCAGCTGGGGAGGGACCATGGGAGGGCTCCAGGGAGTGTTCAGTTTGTCTCAATCAATCCTAAGGGATGGTAATAATCGGCTGGACCCCAGCAGCAAGCTAACCTACTGATTGGAGCATCTGCCCCCTGGTGGTCAGTGCACATCATAGTGAGCGGTTGAGTGGCTTTAGCATATCATTAGCATATTATGCTTTGATTGGTTGAACAGCCAACCAGACAACCAGACACTTAGCTTATTAGGCTTTTATTATATAGGATTGGATCCCCAAAACTTACTCATCTTATAACTAGAAATTTGTACCCATTGAACACCTATACCCGTTTCCTTTATTCACACACCCCTTCCCCCTCCACCTAGTTCTGGCAACCACCATCTATGTATATCTGTTTCTATTAGTCTGACTTTTCAAGTTTTACATTATACATGAGATCATTACAGTATTTGTCTTTCTCCGCCTGATTTACTTTACTCAACATAATTCCTCAAGATCCATCCATGTTGTCATAAGTGGCAATATTTAATCTTTATTATGGCAGAGAAGTATTACAATGTGTATATACCTACACTAAAAAAAAAATATGCAAATTGACTCTACACCTTAAGCCACACCCACCAGCCAATCAGAGCGACTATACGCAAATTAACCCAACCAAGATGGCGGCTGGCAGCCACAGAGCTGGAGCAAGCAGGAGGCTTGGTTGCCCCAATGATGGAGGAAGCAAAGCTTCCCGCCTGCTGCTGCGGGCTCTGAGCTCCATTCAAAGCAACAAAGTTTCAATTATAGAAGATAAATAAACCCCAGATACCTGCTTTCAGCGGGCCGTGGACACGGAGCTGGAGCCATGGGTTGCCCGTAGCGATGGAGGAAGCCAAGCTTCCCTCCTGAGCTGCTCTGAGCTCCACTCCAGGCTACAAAGTTTCAATTATAGAAGGTAAATAAATCCCAGAATAAAAAAAGAAAAGAAAAAAAAGAAAGGCTGGGAGCTTCCGTTTTCGGGGAGAGGGGCTTGGCCAGCCTGAAAATGTCCCTCAGCCCCTCAACCAGACTGGCCAAGCACCTCAGTGGGGATCCCCCACCCTAAAGGGGGTTTGGCCAGCCTGAAAACAGACATCAGCCCCTCACCTAGGCTGGCCAGGCAGTCCAGTAGGGACCCCCACCCTGAAGGGGGTGTGAACAGCCTGCAAACAGCCATCAGCCCCTCATCCAGGCTGGCCAAGCACCCCAACGGGGACCCCCACCCTGATCTGGGACACCCTTCAGGGCAAACCAGCCGGCCCCCACCCGTGCACCAGGCCTCTATCCTATATAATAAAAGGGTAATGTGCAAATTGCCCCTAACACCAGAATGACTGGTCACTATGACACACACTGACCACCAGGGGCCAGACACTTAATGCAGGAGCTGCCCTCTGGTGGTCAGTGCACTCCCACAGGGGGAACTCTGCTCAGCCACAAGCCAGGCTAATGGCTGCCAGTACAGTGGTGGTGGTGGGAGCCTCTCTCGCCTCCTCAGCAGTGCTAAGGATGTCTGACTGCAGTTTAGGCGTGCTCCCCACTGGCAAGTGGACATCCCCCGAGGGCTCCCGGGCTGCCAGAGGGATGTCTGACTGCCAGCTTAGGCCCAATCTCCCAGGGAGCGGGCCTAAGCCAGCAGGTGGTTATTCCCCGAGGGGACCCAGACTGGGAAAGGGCATAGGCCGGGCTGAGGGACCCCCCAAGTGCACAAATTTTTGTGCACCAGGCCTCTAGTGTGTGTGTATATATATATATATATATATATATATATATACACACATATATATATATATACACATTTGTATATGTATACATATATATGGTGAGCTTATTAATTTGTTCAAAATTATCCTATATTTATTGACTTTTTCCACTGTTCCTAATATTACATGTTAAAAACCACAAACAGATTGTGAATTTAGTAAATTATTTTTGTAATTTTCTCCTTTTTTGCTTAACAAAATTCAGCTAATATGATTAGGACACATTGCAATTTTTAGATATTCTAGCATGCGGTTCCTTTAATTATTATGCAATGTCCCTCTTAATTATAATTTACTTGAAAGTAATATTTAAGCAACTTACTTTTTCCATAGTGTTTGACAGGTGTTTTTATTTTCATTGCTTTATTGTTGCTCTTTTGTGGAGGAGGGTCCTTTTAGGTGTGAATCAAGTATATAGCATACAACTAGATTCTTTTTTAAAAAACAATGAAATATTTTTGGTCTTTATAATTAGGTTTAATTGTTTACATTATTTTTAGTTGAATACTTGTATTTTCTATAATTACTATTTTGTGCTTTCAGTCTGCTAGCCTTTTTATTTCCTCTTCTTCCTCCTCTTCTCCAACTCTTTCTCCTCCTCCTATCCTTTCCTGTGTCTTCTTGGGGTTGATGAGGTTATCTCTATTGACCCCCTTGGTTTTCTTCTACTGCTAGAAACTAAACATTGTACATATGCTCCTTTAAAGAATAACCTAATTTTTTAAAGATATTAAAGAAACATTTTTTACAGAATCAAAATTGGAAATACCACACACGCAGTCACTGGGCCAGCAGGTGGCTTAGCTCAATTCCTTCTTGTCCTTAGGTTTCCCAAGTCCCATAGAGTCCTTTACAGCTGTAGTGCTGGGCCACATTCTAGTCCGTAACTTTCAGCTTCAAGTTCCCATCCCCAATTAGGCATGGGGCTCCATTGGTTCTCAGTATTAAGCACATGCCAAATTCCCAGTACCACTGTATTACCCTGGTCTAAAGATAAGGAGGCATGTGACTTCAGCCTTGTTTTCTGTGTTTTATTTCTAGTCCATTTAGGATTGAGGAGGATGCATCACAGTATGGATTTCTTGCACCATCTTGCTTAATACCCCATTTTTTTTACTTAAATAAGGTTGCTGTTAATCTTTTAGCAAAACTAGTTTACACTTGGTTTAATATAGAGCATGCTAAGAGATCTAGGTTAAGATTGAATCACACAACAAAATAACTGTTGGGGTACCACTTAGATTTTTTTTAAATTTCTTTATTGATTAAAGTATTACATATGTGTCCTCAACCCCCATTAACCCCGCCCCCCCCCCCAACCACCTTCACTCATGCCCTCACCCCCCTGTTGTCTGTGTCCATTGGTTAGGCTTATATGCATGCATATAAGTCCTTTGGTTGATCTCTCCTCCTTACCCCCACCCTCCCCTAACTTCCCTCTGAGGTTTGACACTCTGATCGATGCTTCTCTGTCTCTGATAGTAACCCAGGAAGGAAGAGGAACACCCGAGGAGCAATCACACAGTTGTGAAATGATAAGCAATTGCCTCTGGGAATGGTACAGAAAAATTAAATAATGGGACGTGATCCTCTACTGAATGAAGAAATAAGTCAACAGAGTATTCAGAACCAAGAGGAGAATGCAATAGCTCACAACAGCAAATATTTTTTTTGCTTTAAAATTAATTTTACATGTAACACTATTACTATGGTGTACCCACTTTGGAAAAATTAGATGTTGTTTTTTACCTAGAAGGGTCTGTGATCAGTCTGACACAGGTTTCCTTTTATTTGCTATATGCTACTATTAAATTTATTGTAACTCTTTGTTAAATAAATGTGTGAACTTTGTTTTACAAAAAAAAAATGAGCACATATGCAAATATCAGTGCCCATATTTAAAGGAACATTCTTTCCTTTAAAATTTGCAGAAGCCAAGTGGAGGTAAGAATTGGGAGGGAAGAGGCTTGAGAAAATTGTCCAGTTGAAGAGTCTGGATCTTATCAATTTCACAGCCCAGGAAAGTTCTTCACATTTGGGAGTTATATTTTATTATTGAGTTGAAACAAACAGTGGGAAGGTAGGTCATATTACAGAATATATTTTAAAACTTTTTCCCATGCTTAAGATCACATTTTCCTCCCTAAAATGATAAAATGAATTTCATGCTCACAGAAGATGGCAAACTGATTGCCCATGAGAAATCTGCTTCCTATTTGTTTAACAGGTCTAATAAAACCAGCTAGAGCTCTACTCCCTTACTTAGAAACATTTTCCAATGTTGGATTCAAGCACATTCAGAGGGTATGGTGATCTCAAACAAAACATATGATTAATTATCAGAAACTGCTACTCACCCATGGCAGGATGTGTTAAAAATGACAATAGTACAGCTGGGATATCAGGGCCCAGTGAATTTAGTCTGGAAAGGACCAGATTGCAACTAGTTTTGGCTTTGTGATCCACTTGGTGTCTGTTGCAACTACTCAACTCTGCCATTGTAGCATGCAAGTGACCATAGAAAATACATAACAAGGAGGCAGGACTGTGTTTTGACAAAACTTTATTGACACATCTAGGTGTAGGGCTGGATTTGTGGCATGAGGTTTACTAGTACTTTGCTGACCATTGTCTTATAGCTCTAATGAATCACAAAATAAGGCATTATGTGTCCTCAGGCAGGTAAGTTTATCATTACACCATTCTACTGGTTATGAAATTGTAATAGAAGTTTCCCCACCTTCTAATACAAATACTAGTAGACTACCAAGTCCTGATTTCCAATTTGAGAAAAATCCAGAAGGTAATAATTTTTAAACCATTCATGCCATGTCCCCTGTGACCTTTCAAATATTATTTCCACCACTTTCTGTTTAAAATTTCCCTTTATCCAGATTTATAGAACCTGAAGTAATGTGAAAAACTGGCCATTTTATGGTGCATTTAACTGATAGGAGAAACCAATACAAATCATTTAGGTCCAAAAGTGACTATATTGTCTTTTAATTTCATGGTTTGACTAACTACATACTCCTAATGCACAGAATAATTGCCAAGTTTATTTTGTGCTTCCTACATTATGTGCTTTATACTTATCAAAGCAAAGTAGAGAATCGATAGAATTGTTCAAAGAATTTGTCTACTGAAACATAGTCAAGTGTTAGATTGAATAATTACCCAGATTTATCTCTTAGCAATAAAGACATCACCACAAATTGTTGTGTCCAGATATTGATGAGAGGATACCAGAATATATTAAAAATGCCATCTTAGCTTTGTGAGCATCAAAGTCTCAGCCAGGTTATGTGTATACAGCAGAAAACAGCAGCTTATTACCAGGAGATCCACCCCATATGGTCACACTCACACAATTCTCCCCTACATCCCAAACATCAAAGGCATAATGCATTTTCAAGATTTGAAAATACGATAGATTACAAAATGTGATTAAAATTATACATATTAGGTTGTAAAACACTTTTTTTCTCTGATACTTGCTATTATGTAATTGTTATTGTTTTCCTTTTTTATTGATGTATAACTTACACAACATTGTATCACTTTCAAGTGTACAATGTAATGACTTGATGCTTATATATATTGCAATGTGATCACCACAGTAAGTCAAGTTAATATGTCACCATACATAGGTACAATATATTTTTTTTTCATTATGGGAACTTTCAAGATCCAATTACTTAGCTATTCTCAATTTGCAATACAGTATTATTAACAATGCTATACATTACATTCTTGTACTTTATTCATTTTATAACTGAAAATTTGTACCTCTTGCCCTAGCTGGTTTGGCTCAGTAGTTAGAGCATTGGCACACCCACTGAAGGGTTGCAGGTTTGTTTATGGTCGAGGATGCATACCTCTATTGCAGGCTCAATCCTTGGCTCTGGTTGGGGTGCATATGGGAGGCAACTAATCAATGAGTCTCTCTCACATTGATATTTCTCTCTGTGTGTCTCTCATCCTCCCATCCACTCTCTACAAATCAATGAAAAAAAAATATCCTTGGCTGAGTATTAACGGAAAAAAAGGGAAGAAAATTTGTATCTCTTGACCACCTTCACCCATGTTGCCCAGCCCCACCTCAGAAAACCACAAATCTGTTCTCGTTATCAATAAGCTGGGGATTTTTTTGTTTTTGTTTTTGTTTTGACTTTTTTCTCTTATCATAATATCTTAAAAGTTCATCTGTGTATCACACATAGTAAGATTTCATTTTTTATTAATATATATATTTCTTTATTCACTTATATACTGATAGACACTCAGGTTGGTTCCATGTCTTGGCTATTATAAATAATTCTGCAATGAACAGGAAGGCACATATTATCTTTTTTAGTTTAATTTTTTTTTCTGAGATGAAAAACTCATTTAATTCAGAAACTATTTTGATTATAACATTATCTGGGTTATGAGACCAGGAGCAGGGTTCCTTGCTAACTCATTCTTGAAACATTTCAATGAAACATTTAAGACATTTGCATGTAAAAACCTGGTGTATTTCAGTAGACCTGCACTTTGCCCGAAGCTGATTTTTATGCATTATTGTTTTCCCAGATGACAATATGTTTATAACAATGCTCCAGGGTGGGTAGTTTTCCTCTTAGTGACATGTTCAGGAGAACGTTATGAATAGCATGATTGCTGCATGTACAGATTTCAGTGTTAAAGATGATCTGAGAGAATCACTAAATGCATTTAAGTTAAATTTTGAAATTTTTTATATAAAATGTTTTTTTAACTTTATTATTGAAAAAAATTATGTAATTTTCCCCTTTTCTCCCCTCATTGACCCCTTCTCGCCAGCCCACCCCACCCCGGGCCTTCACCACCCTATTGTCTGTGTCCATGGGTTATATGCATATCTGCATACAAATTTACTTTATTTTTTAAATATATTTTTATTGATTTTAGAGAGAAAAAGGGAAGGAGAGGTAGAGAGAGATAGAAACATCTATGAGAGAAACATCAGTTGGCTGCCTCCCACATGCCCCCTGCTGCAGATTGAGTCCACAACCTGGGCATTTATGCCCTGACTGGGAATCAAACCAGTGACCTCTTAGTGCATGGGACAATGCTCAACCAACTGAGCCACACCAGCCAAGATATATATTTTTAAATTAATGTTTTATTTTCTTTGGCTAGATTCCAGAAGAGCAACTGCTGAATCATGTTGCAGTTCTATTTTAATTTTCTTAGGAACCTCCACACTGATGTCCACAGTGGCAGCACCAATTTAAATTCCCACCAACAGTGCACAAGGGTTACCTTTTTCTCACATTCTCACCAGCATTTGTTTCTTTTTGTCTTTTTTATAATAGCCATTCTAACAGGTGTAAGGTAATATCTCACTGTGATTTTTATTCGCATTTTCTGGATGATTAGTGATGCTGAGCATCTTTTCATATGTCTGTTGGTCATCTGCATTTTCAAAAAATATCTATTCAGATCCTCTGCTCATTTTTAATCATATTTTTTGTTATTGAGTTGTATGAGTTTTTTTTGTTTTTTTTAAAATATATTTTATTGATTTTTTACAGAGAGGAAGGGAGAGAGATAGAGAGTTAGAAACATCGATGAGAGAGAAACATCGACCAGCTGCCTCCTGCACATCTCCTACTGGGGATGTGCCCGCAACCCAGGTACATGCCCTTGACCGGAATCGAACCTGGGACCTTTCAGTCCGCAGGCCGACGCTCTATCCACTGAGCCAAACCGGTTTCGGCTGTATGAGTTTTTTTATATATTTTGGATAATTCCTTACCAGGTATATGCTTTGTAAATATTTTCTCCCATTCAATAGTTTGCCTTTTCATTTTCATTGATGATTTCTATTGCTGTGCAGAAGCTTTTTGGTTTAATATAATCTAATTGCTTACTTTTGCATATGCAAGTTTTTATGTTTTTGTTGTTAATCCTCACCAAGGATATTTTTCCATTGATTTTTAGGGAGAGTGGAAGAGAGAGGGAAAGACAGAGAGAAACATTGATGTGAGAGAAACAAATCAATTGGTTGCCTCCTGCAGGAGCCCTGACCAGGGCCTGGGTTGGGGAGGAGCCTGCAACCAAGGTACGTGCCCTTGACTGGAATCAAACCCAGGACCCTTTGGTCTGCAGGCCGACGCTCTATGCATTGATCCAAACTGGCTAGGGCACATATGCAAGTTTTTAAAAGATAAAATCTATGGTTGGACACTCAGGTTGTTGAAGAGAAAAGGCTCCGGGAGTAAAACACCCTTTTTATATACTACTCACTCCTTCCCACCATGGGCTTCTGCTATAAAAAGGGAATTATATACTTTCATAGAAAAATGAAATGACCAAGATTAGTAAAAATTTGGAGGTAAAGAGATAAGAAATTTGCTTTACCAGAAGCAACAGTAAAAATTTGCCTTTTAATCAAATCTGTATAGAAAATTTAAAAATGGCTCCTTTTTTTATTTGGCTCTTACAAACAATACCGCCATATGTAATCACTGGGTTTCTGTTTCCCTTAATCTTACATAGATTTTGTTGTATTGTGATAGTCCCACTTTAAAAAGAAATAAACACATATACAATTATTCAGTAATTTAGGTCCAAAACATATTTTTATTAAAACTATAAAAGCCAAACTATTAAAAAATTACCTGGGTTTCTTGGGTAATTGTCACAATACCTTTGAGAAATGTCATTCCATCTAAAGAGAACATGAGCTATTTATTTCCACAGATTTCCATAGATATCATATATGGATATGAAGGAAACTGTACACTTGGAAAATAAGGTGATTATATGGATGGTTAATAGCCATCCACACCTCTTATCATTAATCATTTATGTTCCAGGTAAATTAAATCTTCAGTTTGCTGTTGCAAGGTATCTCTGTGCTACTTCTCAAACCGCTGATAGAAAATGTGTCAAAAACTGCGAGTGATCTGTTAGAATCTGTTGTTCCCTTTTTAAATATGAACTTTTTTTATTAAGTCTCCTGGTGACCTTGAATAATGACTAATTTTTGGCCTCAAACCATAGCAACCTTTTAAAACAAAAAATATCTCTTTGTTTCTCTTTCAGATCCTGGATCAGCCCGCCATCCTACCATGATTGAATATGGAGAATGGAGGCCACTGACAGCATAGGTCCCTGGCACTGACTGGGAAGCCACAGCAGCCCTGGGCTGATGGTGTCCAGAGCTTTATGTGAAACAGAAATAAGATTCTGTCCTCCATAGGTCACTATTTTTAGGTCATAGTTGTAGATATATACATACATGCAAACACACATCATTGGGAATAGAGAATGTTCTATAACCACTGAACATACTCTATGTTTTATAACCACTGTAGATTAAATGTGAGTGCATTTTTACTGTCTGAATAATGCAATCTCCATTAATAAGATAATTACTATTAACACTAGGTGTGTAGCCGTGGCTCCTGAAGGGTAGATTAACCTCAATGTCTCTGAGGAGGTGCTGGCTAACCCATTGTTTAACACGTTTGCATTCTCCTGGGTTATGGTGTCCTTGACAATTCTTTGTCTTTATCTTGAAGCCTTCTTCCCTTCCCTCTTCCTCTGAACACCTTCCTTTGTTGTCTTCCTTTGGGTCTTTATTTTAACCTTTCTTCCTCTTCAAGCCCACCCTACATTCAAATCACAAGTGCTTGCTGTATTTATTCTAAAATTGCAAATGTTATACAGTTAAATTGCCTGTTCACACTCATGACAGAAAATTCCTTAAGGGCAAGAAATGTGTCATACATATAGTAGAACCCTGATAAATATTGTTGGATGAGTTAATGGTTACATTTAACTAAGTTTTATTAGTTTAACTCCTGCCACCATACCAAAAATTAAGTGTTGTTTTTTTTTTTACAGAATACTCTGATGTTGATATTGTGTATATAGCCTTCCTTATCTATGACTTAGAATGTCATTCCAAAGATTTTTAACTTCTCCATCTTACTTAGCCTTAAGTAACTTCCCAAATAAAAAAAACATTAATGAACTAATTTATGGATCATTTTCCTTTTGTTAAACTGGAGACAAGGATAAAAAAGTAAAGGATAAATGCAAATATCCAACTATGGATCTATATGTTGAATTGTGTGAATGAGCATCTCTTCTGATTCTCAGCATCCTGACTGGTCAAGTGATGAGTGACAGCAGTGTGATAAGGCATGCAGAAGAAAATATAGAAAATACATCATTCTCATTATTGAAAAAAGAAAGCAAGTTTCTCAAGAAAATTTCCTGGTCCTAAATTCTGAGAGAGACTTATCACCTGAAACATTTTATAGAGGACAATGTGCACTGTAGTGGGCAATAGCATCCAAATTGTTTGGAAAGAGCAGAAATTAGAATTATATAGCCATTTTTGTAGTTGCATTTGATAAAAGTGAAAGGTATATCAGTGGAGTGAAAGTGACTAGTTGATGGTGTCTAATTCAGTCAAAGAACATTTGATTTTCCAAAGACCTGGACAGGTGGCAGGCGCCTTAGAGATCTCCCTTAAGCTTGGCTTTGAGGGACTGTTGCTAAGAACCAAAAGCAATTAGTTCAAGGTTTTCCTATAGAACCAACCTTTCTGATCGATCTGGGGCACCTAATTCACAATGAGGAACTGATGTAGGCACATGGGAACACAATGCTCTCCTTTTCACTCTGGTGGGGAAACAGGTACTGGTAGCCTTCTCCAGATGAGGCAACCTTAGAGAACTAGCAAATTCTCTGAAAGTGGTCAGCTTTCAGGAGTGGAAGAGCTTTGGTCATTGCACTACAAGGATAAATGATTCCAAGCTCAATTCCCACTAGTTATGTTCCTGTTGCTCAAATAAAATCATTTGCCCTTTAAAAGATGCAAAGATTTCCTGCCATTTGCAACCATATGAGCTGCATGTTAGAAGTAAGTCAACATATTGCACTTTGCAAAGTATGACTTAGTATTTAATGGATTTTATACAATATAGTTCACATTTCAACAGTGATAGAGAAGTAAAGTAAATATTAATCTCCCTAGCCAATTAATCTAAACAGAATTGTCATCCTAAAGTAAAGGAGTTTTTATACAGCTGTGTTACCCTATGTCAAAGGAACAGCATAAACAAAATCTGTAATTACGGATTTGGCAGTGTGTCAAGCATCTGAGATACAGGGCCTTTCTGACCTTTAAAAAAATTTTTTTTTGCCATATCCAAATTATTTTAAATTTGATACAAATAAAAATACAAAACGAGGCACAGAACAATGTAAGCAACATTAGTGTTTCCTGTCCAAGAGAAAGACAGTGGTGATGTGCCTAAAAACTCCGTAACAACCTCTCCTTTGTATTAGCTTGAGGCTAGGTTGTAATACGCATTGGTATTTATGCTTCTGTTCTGAATGTATCTGGAAGCAGAAGGTTGTGATTACAAATCTAAGTAAT
The DNA here is from genome assembly GCF_000412655.1 of Myotis brandtii. NCBI lineage: Eukaryota > Metazoa > Chordata > Mammalia > Chiroptera > Vespertilionidae > Myotis > Myotis brandtii. Next base: position 1,706,037 of record NW_005357846.1, on the reverse strand, counting down.
CTGGAATCAGTAGAAGGCAGCAGGCATAAGTAAGGAGCACCGAGAAATGTATGCCAAGACCTATGAAAATTAGAAGAAGGTATAGAGATGGTAGAATATGTTTACTGTTTATTAAATCATATTTTAAAGTTGACTTTCAATGATTTCTTTTTATTATTATGAATTTAACTAGAGGCCCCATGCATGAAAATTCGCACAAGAGTAGGCCTTCCTTCCCCTGGCTGCTGGCACTGGCTTCCCTCCAGCACCCAGGAACCAGGCTGGCTTCCCTCCAGCCCTGGCTTTGTCAGGAAGGACGTCCAGAATGATGTCCAGATTAATTAGCATATTACCCTTAGAGATGTACAGTATTGTACCAGTTTCCTATGGCTGCTGAAACACCATAACTCAAATTTATTATCTTATACAACTTTAACTTGAAGAATTGTTTACCTTAAAATGACACAACTTTATTTTTTTGTTCAGGTATAACTGACATACAGCACTATATTAGTTTCAGGTGTATAGCATAATGGTTTGATATTTCTATATGTTGTGAAGTGATCACTTCAAGAAGTCTAATTAATATCTATCACCATACACCATTTTTAATATTTTTCTTGTGATGACAACTTTTAAGATTTACTCTCTTACAACATTCAAATCTACAATACAATATTATTAAATGTAGTCACCATGCTGTACATTACATCCTCAAGACATTTTATTTTATAACTGGAAGTTTATGACTCTTGACTTCCATCACCAATTAGGATGGCAATGGCAGAGCACTGAACCAATCTGGCAGCCTTCTGAGCATGGAATTACTGCTGGAGATTACAAGGATTGCAGAAAAAAATAATGCCAAGACACCCCCTCGGTAGTAATCTTCTATACTTCTCTACATTGCCAAAAATGCATACATATCTCAAACCTAGGATCACAAAAAAAATCCACACAGGGAACATTTATGCACACACTTGAAAATTGCACACACACACTTTCTTTTATCCTAGGTCACTGCTGTCTTAACTTTAGTTACACAGAGTTAAAAGCTACAAGGAAGATTCTGATATTAAGTCAAAGCACAACACTAGAGCTCTTAGTTCCCAGCTCTAATAGTTTGTAATATTTTCAATAAATACACTCCAAAGAAAATTCATCCTCCAGATTTTTTTCTCAGTTCCCTTTTCTTCCTTGACATTGGAGGTGGCTAGTAAATAACAGTTTTATAAGAACTATAAATATTACTAGTCAACAAAATCTTTCAAAGGAATAGTAAGTTTGCTACCTGTGTTTTCTTCTATGAGTTTTATGGTTTCACATCTTACACTAAAGTATATATACATATTTTTTATTGAATTGATTTGGGTGACATTGGTTTACAAAACCATACAGGTTTCAGCTGTACAACTCAATAGAATATCATCTGCACACTGCATCGTGCACTCACCACCTCAGGCAAAGTCTTTTTCCAACCACACTTCACCCCCGCCCCTTTGCCTACCTCCACCTCTCCTCATCCCCCTTTCCCTCTGGCTGTCACCACACTGTTGTCTCTGCCTATGTGTTATATATATATTTTTTTGTTAATCCCTTCTCCTCTTGCATCCAGTCCCCCAAACTCCCTCCCTCTGTCAGTTTGTTCCATGTATCCATACCTAAATTTCTATTTTTTAAATCAGTTTATTTTATTAATCAGATTCCACATATAAGTGAGATCATATGGTATTTTTCTTTCTCTGATTGGTTTATTTCATTTAGCATAATAATCTTCTGGTCCATCTACGCTGTCACAAAAGGTAAGATTTCCTTCTTTTTATACCCACATAATATTCCATGTGTAAATGTACCACAACTTTTTTATCTACTCATCTACTAATGGGTACATGGGCTGTTTCCAGATCTTGGCTATTATAGATAACAGTGCAATGAACATAGGGATGCATATATTCTTTCAAAATAGTGTTTTGGGTTTCTTAAGATATATGCCCAGAAATTTTTAATTCACTTTGAGTTAATATTAGTGTATGGTGTAAGATACTGATAAAGTTTCATTATTTTGTATGTGACTGTCCAGTTTTCCCAACAATCATTTATTTAAAGGACTAACCTTTCCCCCATTATATATTCTTGGCTCCTTTGTTGTAAATTAAGGGACCATATAATCATAGATTTCTTTATAGGCTCTTTATTCTGTTCCAATCATCCATGTGTCTGTTTTTATACCAATACCATACCATTTTAATTACTATAGCTTTGTAATATAGTTTAAAATCAGAAAGCATAATGCCTCCAGCTTTGATCTTCCTGAAGATTGCTTTGGCTATTTGGGAATCATTTGTGGTTCTATACACATTTTAGATTTGTTTGTTTTAATGCTGTGAAAATTGCCATTGGAATTTTGCCATTGAATCTGTAGATTGTTTTGTGTACTATGGACATTTTAACACTATTAATTCTTCCAGTCAATGAACACAGACTATGCTTTCATTTATTTGTGTTTTCTTCAATTTTTTATCAATGACTTATAGTTTTCAGTGTATAGATTTTCACCTACTTATTTAAATTTATTTCTAGGTATTTTATTTATGCAATTATAAATAGGATTATTTTATTAATTTCCTTTTCTGATAGTTTATTGGTATATAGAGATGCAACCAATTTCTGCATATTAATTTTCTATTCTGCAACTTTACTGAATTCATTTATAGTTTCTAAGTTTTCTTAGTGGAGTGTTATGAATTTTCTATACATAGCATCATTCTTTCTGCAAAATAGAGATAGTTATAATTATTTATTTTTAATTTACAAGTTTTTTAAAATACAATATGTAGCCTTTTTCTTTTAATAATATATATTGATTTCAGAGAGGAAGGCAGAGGCAGCCCGGCAGCCCTCGGGGGATGTCCACTTGCCAGCAGGGAGCAGACCTAAGCTGCAGTCAGACATCCTTAGCGCTGCTGAGGAGGCAGGAGAGGCTCCCACCACCACCACTGTACTGGCAGCCATCAGCCTGGCTTGTGGCTGAGCAGAGCTCCCCCATGTGGGAGCGCACTGACCACCAGAGGGCAGCTCCTGCATTGAGCGTCTGCCCCCTGATGGTCAGTGTGTGTCATAGCGACCAGTCATTCCCAGTCTTTCTGCTGTTAGGGTCAGTTTGCATATTACCCTTTTACTATATAGGATAGAGGCCTGGTGCACGGGTGGGGGCCAGCTGGTTTGCCCTGAAGGGTGTCCCGGATCAGTGTGGGGGTCCCACTTGGGTGCCTGGCCAGCCTGGGTGAGGGGCTGATGGCTGTTTGCAGCTGGTCACAACCCCTTCAGGGTAGGGGTCCCCACTGGGGTGCCTGGCCAGTCTGGGTGAGCGACTGAGGGCTGTTTTCAGGCTGGCCAGAGACTGAAGCTCCCAGCCTCTCCTTTTTTTCTTTTCTTTTTTTATTCTGGGATTTATTTACCTTCTATAATTGAAACTTTGTTGCTGTCACTGGAGCTGAGAGCCGGGCTCCTGCTCGCTACAACTCTGAGGCCACGGCCTGATGAAAGCAGGTATCTGGGGTTTGTTTAGCTTCTATAATTGAAACTTTGTTGCTTTCGGAGTTCAGAGCTGGGCCGCGGCAGGCGGGGAACCTTGGCTTCCTCCATCATTGGAGCAAGCAAGCCTCCTGCTCACTTTAGCTGCGTGACTTCCAGCCGCCATCTTGGTTGGGTTAATTTGCATATCTCGCTGATTAGTCAATGGGAGGCGTAGCAAAGGTACAGTCAATTACCATTTTTGTCTATTATTAGATAGGATTTTTTATTTTGTTCATATTGTGCATCACATTGATTGATTTGTGGATGTGGGACCATTCTTGCATACCTGGAATAAATCCTACTTGTTCATGTTGTATGATAGTTTTAAAATATATTGAATTGGCTTTGCTAATATTTTGTTGATAATTTGTGCTTCTATGTTTATCAGGAATATTTGTTTGAAGACTTTCTTCGGTGGTATGTTTAGATTCCTTTCTTATTATCTTCTGTATATGTACTATAGGTTTTTGCTTTGTGATTACTATGACAAATTATATTTATATTAAACAAATTATATATAACATTCTATTTCAAGTTGATAAAAACTTATTTGAATACATTCTAAAGCCTTACATTTTTATTCTTCCCCAACCCCCACATTTTATCTTTTTGATGTTATATGTTACATCTTATTATCTTAAGTATCCTTTACCTAATTATTGTAATTATGATTATTTTTACTGATTTTGTCTTTTAAACTTCATACTAGCTTTAGAAGTAATTGATCCACTGCTTTGATTATATGTTTACCTTTACCAGTAAGATTTAGACTTTCATATTTTCTAATTAATAATAAACACCATTTTTTCAGCTTAAAGACGTTGTTTTATCATTTCTTATAAAATTGCTTTTAGTGATGAACTCCTTTAGCTTTTGTTATTTCTGGGAAACTATCTTCTTCCATTCTGAATGATAACTTTGCTGGGGAAAGTATTATTGGTTTGAAGTGCTTCCTTTCAGCATTTTGAATATATCATGCTACTATCTCTGATCTGTAAAACTTCTGCTGAAAAATCTGCTAATAATCTTATGGGTGTCTCCTTGTATGTAACAAATTGATTTTTTTCTTGCTTTGTTTAAGATATTCTTCTTGTGTTCAATTTTTTAAAATACATTTTTATTGATTTCAGAGAGTAAGGGAGGGGGAGAAAGATAGAAACATCAATGATGAGAGAGAATCATTGATTGGCTGCCTCCTGCATGCCCCTCCGCCCCCCACTGGGGATCCAGCCCGTAACCAAGGCCTGTGCCCTTGACCAGAATCAAACCTGGGACCCTTCATTCCACAGACTGAAGCACTATCCACTGAGCCAAACCAGCTAGGGCTTGTGTTTAAATTTTGACATTTCATTCTAATAATTTGTATTCTGGGTCTCTTTGGTTTCATCTTCTTTGGAACTCTCTGTGCTTCCCAGATCTGGATGTCTCTTTCTTTCTTCAGGTTAGCAAAGTTTTCAGCCATGATTTCTTCAAATAAATGTTCTGCCCCTTTCTGTCTATCTTCTCCTTCTGGTACTCCTATCATGTGAATGTCAGTTCACTTGATGTTATCCCATAAGTATCCCATAATATCCTTAAGTTATTATTATTATTATTATTTAATTTTTTAGTTGTGCTGATTGGGTGAGTTCCTCAGCCCTTTCTTTGAAATCACTGGTTCTTTTTTCTGTTTCATTTAGTCTGCTGTTGAACCCCTGTCCTGCAATTTCCAATTCAGTTGTATTTTTCAGTTCTGTGACTTCTATTTGGGCAAAAGTAGGTTTACAATTGTGAGTACACAAAGCAGTTTATTCTCATATTGTTATTTATTAATTATTGTATTGTTTCCATATGAACAGCTGTAAACCTACCTTTGCTTCACTCTGTACTTTCCTCTTTTGAAGTTCTTATTGTGTTCATCCATTTTTCTCCCAAGTTTAGAGAGCATCTTCATGACTATTACTAATCTTCTTTTCAGGTAAATTATTTATCTCTGTTTCATTAAGACTTTTTTTCTGAGGTTTATCTCTGTTGTTGTTTGGAATATATTTTTTTGTTTCTTTATTTTGCTTTACTCCTTGTGTTGGTTTCTATACAGAAGAGGAAAAAGCCACCTCTCCCAGTCTTTAAGGATTGCTTTGTGTAGGATATGAACCTTACTGTTCAACCCTGCCGTACCTTTTGGTTATCTTTTACACCTTTGTGATTGAATAAGCAGCATGCTTTATTTTTAACTAGAGGCCCAGTGCACAAAATTCATGCAATTGAGTGGGGTGTCCCTCAGCCCAGCCTGCACCCTCTCCAATCTGGGACCCCTCTCAAAATCGGGACTGCTGGCTCCTAACTGCTTGCCTGCATGCCTGCCTGATTGCCCCTAACCGCTTCTGCCTGTCAGCCTGATCACCCCCTAACCACTCCCCTGCCAGCCTGATTGATGCCTAACTGCTCCCCTGCCAGCCCAATTGCACTCAACTGCCCTCCCCTGCCAGCCTGGTCACCCCCAACTGCCCTCCCCTGCCTGCCTGGTCACCCCTAACTGCCCTCCCCTGCAGACCTGGTTGCCCCTATCTGCCCTCCCCTGCAGGCCTGGTTGCCCCAAATTGCCATGGAATGTAAACGTTTGCTGGTAACAGCCACGAAAATCAGGGCACCAGACAAGGGTATAAGCTCCTTTCTGCAAGATACCAGCAAGCTGGAACAGGCAGAGGGAGGGCACAAAGAGTATGTCCACCCTAACTGCCCTCCCCTGCAGACCTGGTTGCCCCTATCTGCCCTCCCCTGCAGGCCTGGTTGCCCCAAATTGCCATGGAATGTAAACGTTTGCTGGTAACAGCCACGAAAATCAGGGCACCAGACAAGGGTATAAGCTCCTTTCTGCAAGATACCAGCAAGCTGGAACAGGCAGAGGGAGGGCACAAAGAGTATGTCCAATAGCCTCTGTTCCCTGAGAGCTTTGCTATCAGTTTCTATATGTTTGCCAAACCAGAAACCTGTCCCTCTGACAAAATGTTCTGGACAAACAAATAGGTCTTTTTCTCAGAAAGACCAATGGTATGCAATGTCCTGGGAGTGGTTGTCTCTCAAGAATTGTCTCGATTTTTATAGCTTCATGGGACCTAGGAACCCAAGTGCCCCACCACCCTGCCAGCTTCCAGAGCCAGGAGATTAAGGTGTATTCCATGGGTAGCAGCTGCAAAACCAAGTCATCAGACATAAAAACTGAGGCAGAAGCTCTCTGAGCACAGCATTGGCTGAAATCAAGGAAAAAGAAAAGAAAAAAGGAAGTAGAAGAAAAGGAAAGGGGGGAGGAGAAGATGGTGCCTGCCATCTTTAGCAAGGCTAAGGGAGAGCAGGAAGTTGGTGCCCATCAGCCTCCAACCCCAGAGAATATGCCAGCAGGCTTCTGCCCCTCAGACTCACACTTTAAATTTATAAAATGAGTTTCATTCACCTAAAGGCTGAGTGTTTTACAAAGGGCTCCTTCTGGGCTGAGCCCTGAGGCAGGTGGTCTGCTTGCAGCTCTTCAAGACCTTTCCTCAGTTGGCCAAGCGCATGGGGTCTCTTGAGCACAAGCACCCTTTGTTTCAAAGCCATATGTTTTGGAGTCTTATCTCTCAGGTGCCAGTTTTAAAAGTTGGGGTGCTCAATGTGGGGTACAAATTCTTTGCTCTTCAGGAAGAAGCTCCAGGTTTTTAGTTCTCTAACAATTTTGAGTCATTGCACTGAGGGTGGGGTTTATGGCGAGATTGTGTCTCAGCCTTTCCTGCCTGCTTCATGTGGTTTCCCTCTCGTTTTCCAATGAGAAGGGTTTACGCTGGCCAGTGTTTAGTTTGCTTTTCCTAGAGGAAATCATTCCATATGTAGCTCTAGATCAGTGATGGCGAACCTATGACACACGTGTCAGAGGTGACATGCAAACTCACTTTTTAAATTTTTCTTTGTTAAATGGCATTTAAACATATAAAATAAATATCAAAAATATAAGTCTTTGTTTTACTATGGTTGCAAATATCAAAAAATTTCTATATGTGACACGGCACCAGAGTTAAGTTAGGGTTTTTCAAAATGCTGACACGCTGAGCTCAAAAGGTTCACCATCACTGCTCTAGATTAAGTGTGTCTATGGGAAGAAGTAAGTTTAATATCTTCCCATGTTGCCATGTTAAGCCAGAAGCAAAAGTCCCACAAATTTGTTATGTTAAAGTTCTGGGGGTCAGAAATATAACATTGGACTCACTGGCCTCATTAAAATCAAGTTGTCAGCAGGGCTTCTGGAGGCTGAAGGAAAGAATCCATTTCCTTGCCCTTTTCCAGCTTCCAGAGGCCACCTGCGTTCCTTGCTTTATGGCCACATTCCTCTATCTTCAAAGCAAGCAACATCTGGCTGAATTCTTTTCATGCATCCATTTCTCTGGTTATTTCTCTTCTGCCTCTCTTCCACTTATAAGGACCCTTGTGATTATTTTGGACTCAAGATTAGCTGATTAGTAACTTTAATTACATCTACAACCTTAATTCCCCGTTGCCTAAGTGAATGAATATATCCAGATTCCAGATATTAGACTATGGATGTCTTTGTGGGAGAAAGGGAGGAGCCATTATTCAGCCTACCATATATATATAATTTGTGTTAAACATATATTTCTATTAAATCTCTTTACTCCTTAAAACCTATTATTGTTTCATCCCTTTTAACAAAATATCATCCCACCTTTTGCATGGTACATCTGTCCCCACCTATACGCTCAGGTCTAGGCCTAGTCACAGCAGATGACTCATTTCTACAAATGAATGCTGCAGTTTCATGGCTTTGTCTTTTGAATTTGCTGCAAAGACTGCCCTTCCCCATCCTCAAAGGAAACCCACATACTATCTGTTCTGCTCTCATTTGTTTGTGTCCCATTTACATTATCGCATTTGTCAATGTATGACCACTAAGTGCATAACTATCTCCTCTTTACACGGGGAGCTGCCAGAAGACAGGAACTGTCTAGACTTCATCTTCATCTCTTTAGCACTTAGTGACCCAGTCTGTGTTTCTTGTGTGGATCAGGCTCATATTGCAGATTATTATTCATCATGGGCCATCCTTCAAATGCATTTTGTACCTTTTCTGATAAATGGGAAGCCAAACTACACAGTCAGGTGTCACCTCATCTCAATGTTCCTCTTTCTCCACTGCAGTAGAGACTCAGCCGAGTTTAAGCCAAAAGAATTGGCAGGAGTCTCAATAGTAAATAGTCCAGAGATTGCCGAGGGCGAGAGGAGCAAGCTGGCCAAGGGGAGTGGACCAGAGAATGAAAATGAGCAAAAAGCAGATACAGAAATTACACAGAAGAAGGAAACATACATATCCATGTATTTTGGTTCATGGGACACAGGGGCAATTCTGAACTAAACCAGGATGAGGAAAGGGAGGCAAATATTCCATCTGTCTACCAGATGGACCTGCTAATATTAACGTTTTATTCAGGAAATTCTACTGCTTTCATATAAATGAGACCTTTAGTTATTTTAAGATCATGATTCCATACCTTTTGAGGTGTGTTTGAAGGAAAGGGAAGTGAGAGTGGAAGGGATACGCCTTTAATATTTAGTTTAACGTACTGAAAAAATATTTATATTTGTCTCAAAAACATTGAAATAGGACCAGCAATATAATTTGTAGGGCCCCGTAAAAAAGGAAATTCTGGAGCACTTGTTTAAAAATTATTTAGGATTTCAGGATCCATGAAACCAAGTGTGGGGCCCTTTTAAGTTCACAGCCTGTGCAATTGCATAGATTATATGCTCTCAAGAGGCTAATCTTGCACCAATCTTTGATTTTTAACCAAAATAACAAAAGATTTTACTAAAGTTCAAGAATAGTGCCTTACATTTTCATCTTACTTAAGGTCTGAAGCAAAGCATGATATCTGTCTAATATTCATAGCTTTTCTTTAGATTGAAGTAAAAAGGATACTTATTTCTTTAAATATCACTTGACTATATAGAACACACAGATTTTGCAGCCTAAATAAGTGGGTTCAAATTTTATCTCTTTTTTAAAAAAATATATTTTTATTAATTTCAGAGAGCAAGGGAGAGGGGAGAGACAGAAATATTGATGAGAGAGAATCACTGATCGGCTGCCTCCTGCATGCCCCCCACTGGGGATCAAGCCCGCAACCTGGGCATGTGCCCTTGACCAGAATCAAACCTAGGACCATTAAGTCCACAGGCCAACGCTCTATCCACTGAGCCAAACCAACCAGGGCAAACCTCATCTTTTTCACCTATATCTATGTGAGTTTGGGAAACTCAACTGGCTTCTATTCTGTAAGAGGGTAATAATAATAGCATCTACCTTAAAGGTATTGTTGAGGATTAAATGAAGTAATATAAATAAAATGTTACAACAGTTTCTGACCTACAGTAAGAACTATGTAAATGTTAGTCATTATTTATTATTTGCAATTATGAAAGGAAGATCCAAGACTTAAGTGACTTGCCTACCATTGCACAACTAGGAAATAACAGGGAATGAATGTCTCCCTAAGTAGAACTCTTCCCATGATACTAATGTCATCAAGTGGCTCACTTCCTGAAATTACATTTTTTTTAAACAAGGGATTTACTAGAAAAAGGAAGCCCTCCATAGCAGTCCATAATTTAAACTCAAACTTGGGGACATAAAACTTATTTAACTCTCTTTCTTTATTCATTCTGTCAACATTTGTTTATAGAGTGTCTCCTTTGTGCAACATATTGTGCTGGACTTTCTTTAACACTAAAAGCTGAAAAGCTTATGTGTAATCAGTATCTAATTTAGTAAATAGAATTTGGTTACTAGCAATACCAGACTATATGAGCCATCATATGAAGCGTCTGCAGAGTGCAAGGGCAGGAGGGAGGGAAAGAGTCTGACTTTGAATTGATTAGGAAATTCATCTAGCAGGAAATAACATACGGGCTGGGCCTCCATGAAGCATGGATAGAATTTAGAGAACAAATACCAGGATCAGAGAGTACTCCAGAGGGAACAGCATGAACAAAAACAGGGAGCTATAATATTTCAAAGTTATGGTACTTAAATTTTAAATTTTTAAATTCTACCTTGTTCTAGACAAGACTTAAAGTATCCCACGAGGGCACATAAATTACAACAAAGTAATATGATTAACAATTATGTTAAAGAACAACATCAGGTATTTCTTGGTTGAGTTTAGATTGCTAACAGTAAGAAACAAAGTTGGAAAAGTAAGTTGAGATCAGAGTTTAGTGGGTTTGAAATGCTAAAATAAGAAAATGTAATTTTATTCATAAGCAGTCAGGAGCCACAGAAATTGTGTACGAGTTAAGATGGCATTAATCAGGTACTTGAAAGAACACCCAAGGCAGCAGGTACTGCATGTTGAAATGGAGAGTAAAAAATATGAAGGAGAAAACTGCAGGAAAGGAATCTAGACAGGGAGTGAAAACATTTTGTGATAAGCTTGTAGAATTAGAGATGGGAAGGAAGAGAAAGATGTGAGAGATAAGAATAGAAGCATTCAGGAAAAAATGTTTTTAATTAAAGCAATAACAGAAGGCAATGTGTGTAGAGTACGTAGGATTCATTTCATTTTTGTTTGTTTGTTTTAAGGCAGATTTAAATTCCCAGGATTCTTGCTTTTAGTTATAACTATTTCCTCTCTAGCATGGGTCTAGGGAATAAGGGGGAGGGAGGTAAGCAATTGGACTCCCTCTTCATTTAAGCAGGAATGAAGAATTTGGAGGGATTACAGATGTGTGCGTGTAATAAATCTCAGCAGAGCTGTCCAGGTGAGATTCACAGCCGAGGGTTTGGACTAGAGAGATGAAAATAATTCAATTTGGCACTCTGTGGCTGTAAAGACTCTTTCAAACGATAATGCCTAAATCCGTTCAACTTTCAATTAACTATGCTAATCAACCCTCCACACTGTATAAAGAGCAAATAACACAAAATAGCAGAAATAACACCTTACTTTAGTAGGTGATTTTGAAAGGTTTGTGATTATCACCCCAAATATTTAAAGGTAAGACAAACTTGAATAAATGGCAATACCTCATTTTTCCAATTCAAAGATTTTTGGGTGATAATATATAAACTTTGAGGCATGTACCTCAAGTAATCTGGTGAGTACTTATAATATTTAATAATTTATGTATAGAAGTTTAAATGTAAACATTTTATAAAACAATGTGAATTTATAAAATGTTCCTACACTTGAATTTTATGGAATAATTTTATCCAACTGTTCACATGATTTTCCACATTGGTGACTTCCCCATCATTAGAATCCTCTTTTGAGCATCTCCCTCAATCTTTTAGAGCACAGTTTCTGTCAAAGTTGTTGTAATTCATTCTGGATCCATATATGATGCTGTCACTAGAAATATTATCTCCAGTTGTAAGTATCTATTCACAAACTGTTCTACTATTTGTTTTTCAATTATACTAAAGGTACATTTTTATTATATTTTAAAATTTATTTTTAAACAAGGAAGCCCTCCATAGGAGTCCAAAATTTAAACTCAAATTTTCTTTACAGTGAGATCCAACACTTACAAATGTGAGATAATTTGTCCAAGAATAGCTAAATGAATTTGCCTCTTTTTTTAACTAATTGGCTGGTTGCCTCTTGCACATGCCCCAACCAGGGCCAGGAATTGAGCCGGTAACCAAGGTATGTGCTCTTGACCAGAAATTGAACCCAAGGCCCTGTGGTCCATGGGCCTATACTCTAATCACAGAGCCAAACTGGCCAGGGCTCCAATACACGCTTTTTAGGGTATAGATTTTTCAGTGATAAAAAAAAATGGCTTATATTTGTCAGTAGATGATAATTGAACATGAATATGTCTAATATTTTATAAATTTACATTTCAAGATATAGATGAAGCCCAAATATAACACTATTTAATAAGGTCTTTAACTGTCCTTCTCTTGGTTCCTTTATGCTAGCCAACCCTCTACTGTGGAGCAGAGAAAAATATAATCCTGTCCTATATAATAAAAGCCTAATATGCAAATTTTTCCCTCCATAGGAGTTCTGCTGGGAGTTCAACGACTGCACCAGTCCATGATGCTCACTGACCACCAGGGGGCAGACGCTCCAACCATAGGCTAGCTTGCTGTGGTTGCTGGTGGGCTGGACTGGAAAGTGAGGTGTGAGGTGAGACCTGTCAGGAAGCTCCCAGGGGTTGGCCCGAGCCTGGGTGGAGGTGGGCAGGGACGGGAGCCAGGAGGGACCAGGTGGCATGGGAGGCTGCTATGCATGATCCGAGAGCTGTGAACTGTGCAGTCCTCCGCAGCCTGTGGCTTTCTCAGTGTGCAATTTATAATCTTCAGAGCTATTTCTTTTTTTGTTAAGTTTCACTAACTACTCCAGGATAGTGGGTAGCACTATTATGGGAGGAGGGGCCAGGCACACCTGCCCAAGGCCAAGAGGTGGCCTTGGGCTCCCAGGGACCCAGCAGAGAGGGGGATGGGGCTGAGTCGCAGAAACTGAGTCCAAACTTGAAAGGAAGCGGGAGGCAGCGAGGGGTGGAGGGTCACAGCTGTGTAGGGGCCTGGAAAAGCTGCTGGGTGGGGGCAGCCAAGGAGACTGATGCCTCTCCAATGGGACAGGTTCCACATCCCTCCCTCCTCCTCCCCGTGACCCGTCACCCCAGCTCACTTTCGAGGCCCTGCCTGCGCTCACCCGCACAGCTCCGCATTGCTGCATGGCCTGCACAGCACCTCCCCTCACTGCCTCCCCTGCCACGCCCCACAGGCCTTTGGGAAACTATGCCCCTGGAGGAGAAAGAGGGAGGCTGCAGACAGGAGGGGGCAGAGCAGAGCCCACCAAGTTAGGTGGAGAGGAGGGAGGGAGAGACCCCACAGGGCTGGGAACAGAGATAGGTGGGGAAGGAGGGCCATGTGGACGCATCACCCTTGGTTGAAGTAGAAATCCTGACCCCATTTTACAGACCCCAGCAGAGTGTGTGTGGGTGGAGAGGGATAAAGAGTGTGTGAGGGGACTGGATGGATGGAGAGCAGCGATGTTTGACTCATGGCCTATTTATTTTTATTTTTGTTAATATATTTTTATTGATCTCAGAGAGGAAGGCAGAGGGAAAGACAGATGGAAACATCAATGATGAGAGAGAATCAATCTGCTGCGTCCCACACACCCCTTACTGGGGAATGAGTCCGCAACCCAGAAATGTGCTCTTGACTGGAATCAAACCCAGACCCTTCAGTCCACAGGCTGTGGCTCTATCCACTGAGCCAAACCATCTAGGTTGACCCCTTGCCTATTTAAAACCGCTGCAGTAGGCTGAGCAGGGGTCTTACCACATGGTGTTACCTGATAACGAGGTGTCTCTCCTTATGGGGTAATAGGAACTGCAGTGAAGTACAGACACACCCATGGAGCCTGCAAAGGGTTTCCATGCACAGGATGCAATTTACTTCGTGTGGCAGCTGAAGAGGGTGAGCAGAGCCTTGGAAGGACATGAGCTCTCCAAGACCAGGAGCTGGAGGGAAAGTGGGTTCTAACATCCTGTGCCATGAGTTATAATCTCTCTATATAAAAGCCTAATATGCTAAGTGTCCAATCGAGTGGTCAACAGACCAGTCGCTATGACATTCACTGACCACCAGGGGGCAGATGCTCTGACTGGTGGGTTAGCTTGCTGCTGGGGTTTGGCCAATTGGGACTGGGTGAGACAGGGCCAGACACACCCAGGAGCCCTCCCACAGTCCCTCTCCATCCACCAGCCCAATCGGGACTGGGTGAGATGGCCCTGATTGGCCCCGATCACCAGCCAGGCAGAGGAACCCCACTCGTGCATGAATTCATGCACCGGGCCTCTGGTCTATTATATGGGGGTAACTCAAAGTACCAGTTACATACTTTGTGGGGCCTAGTACAAAGTAAAAATAAATAAATTATTATTATGAATTTCAAGAAATTGACAGCAGAGATAAGCAAAGTGTTGAGTCCTGGTCAACTGCAAAGTCACGGGCTCACATGCCCCTGAAACCAGTTGTAAGAACTAATAGTTCTTATTCTGACTGTGTCTTAAGGTGGTTGTGGAGACTAAGTGAAGCAAGGAAGGTTTAAATGCATTGACAACTTTCAAAGGTTGCATACTAGTATGTAAAGGAGCAATTTATCCCTAAAGGATTAAAAAAGCCCACATAAAATATCCAGTTGAAATTTGCTGTATTTGGAGATATTTTTTTTTCTTTCATTTGGGTTCATAAGCTGCAGCTGGTGAGACAGAGGGAGTAAAATAAAAAAAATTTTCTTTTTACTTTTTTTAAGTAAAATTTTTTAAAAATTAAGTCTAGAAAGTCATTTTACCACACATTTTAAATTTCATAGGTTGTGGATAATTGGAAGTTTTCTGGGAAGAAAAATAAAGAATTGTTATTTTTCATTTGTATAAAGTACAAAAATGTCTAGGAAGCCAGTTTTCCTATGGATGGTAACCAAATCATTTAGTCCTAGGTAATAGTCAGTTATTTGTCAGGGTTTTATTCCCACAAAATCACATATGTCTCTTTCTAAGAAACTTTTAATTTGATATGAAGTAAGTCCCCTCAGAAATCTAGTCATTTACATTACAGGGGGTTTTCACAAATGGAACAAAAGTCATTGCTGTGACTTCATAAAAAAGTCCTGTCCAGAATCAGATGAACATGTCTTATTACACGTAAAAGTAACAAGGAGACGTGAATTCAGATGTGAGAGCTCAAAATGGGAATGTGAGTGGGCATAGCAAACTTAATTCCTCCAGTGGATTGCCTGTGGGAAACTTTCAGTTTACACTGCTGTAAAATTAAAAAGTGTCATTGGAACATGTGAACCTATTTATTTTATACAATTATTTGACTAAATGCTTTTACTGAAATCTTACAACACCCCACTATAAAAATAAAATACATGGAAGAGAACATGTTGCCAAAACACAACACTTCACTGTTGGCATAGTGACTTAGCAGTTAGTATAGGAAAGACGGTGATCTTCTGGAAAAGAAGTTAGATTTAATCAATGAAGGATATGTCTGCGCTAACCACAAAAGCAAAAATGTTAGGTCTTGTGAAACTATAAACAATAGTATGTAGTATGGTACAATATTAATTAAAAAATAGTTCAAAAGTTCAAGAAGGCAATAGTTCGGATTACCACTGTGGCAAATTTCCCTTGGAGTGAATGCTTTCTACAAATTCTGTATCTAACTAATTTCAGTTTGCAGGAGCAGTGCCCACACATGCAAAACAATCTAGCAGAGCAGCAAATAATGACAGATGAGGCAGGGCTCACAGAGGGACAGGCTCCAGAGCCACCAAGTCCAGACTCTGGGCCCATCGGTGCTCACCCTTCCTGCTTGAGCCTTGTTTTTCTCATCTGAAAAACAGAGATAATAATCATGATAGGAATTAGATAGCATACTCTGTCTCATTGATTTCATGTCATCGATGGCTTTCACATTTTAACAAATCAGAAATCAGGACATGTCTTACAAATGATGGTAACTTAGACTGAATAAAATGCAGTATATAAAATTCCTGGCACTGGGAGGTACTCACACTTTTATGAACTTCATTTTCTCCCTTTTCATCCCGTTTCAGTATTCTCATGCCCTTCCAAAGTGTCACTCACACAATGGAGATTTTCAATTTTTTTACATCAGACTCAACTCCCAATTTGGATTTAAACATAGAGAATAAACATCCCCAGCTAGGTGAGCATGGAGAATTTGTTTCCTATGCCTATGTGTTGGTTATCTAACATGCAAAGTGGTGAGAATGCCTTCTACATAGGGTCATTGTGACAATTAGGAGAAGAATTAAGTGGTACATGTACCTAGCAGAGTGTTGAAAAATGGGTGGGGAAATGCAGTGAAAATGTGTGCACTTTGGAAACTGATGGTTAAAAGTCAAGCAATCCATTCACTAGGTTTACAAATTTGGATATTATTAACTTTTTCTTTCCAAATTTATGAGTTTTATTTTCTTGTTTATAGAATGAGGATACTAATAAAATCATTGCAAATAGATTCATGTATCAAGTAGATTCAATAATATATAAATGATATATATTATAGATTTATTTTAAATGTATATGTTTATGTAAAATGTAGATTATAAAGAGTACATAACATATTTAAAGTCAGATAGTGTGTTATATATAATGTGTGTGTTATTGAACATTACCACACACCACTTTTCCAAACCCTGGAGATTCAGACTTAACATATATTAAGTTCTTGGCTTTATAACCATCCTGTGCCTCCCTCGGCCTCCATTTTCTCATCTGTGAAGAATGCAGTATTATCTACATTAAAAGATTGTTGTAATGAGCTAATATGCATAAGTGCTTAGAAGAGTAGAAGAGTGGCTGGCAGAGAATAAGATGTGCCTATTATCTTTATTATCAGTTCCCATGCTGCATTATGTAATGGTTAGGGCACAGGCTCTGGAACCAGACTAAAACTGCAGGTCCACCATTTACCAGCTGTGTGATCTTAGACTATGACTTAACC
Organism: Myotis brandtii; assembly: GCF_000412655.1. Taxonomy (NCBI): domain Eukaryota; kingdom Metazoa; phylum Chordata; class Mammalia; order Chiroptera; family Vespertilionidae; genus Myotis; species Myotis brandtii. The sequence continues at coordinate 1,688,960 of NW_005357846.1, read as the reverse complement.
TCTCTGGGCTTCTACTTTACTATCTATAAAATCAGAATAATAAGACCTACCTCAGTTTGTGATGGTTATGAGATTTGAATAGCACTTGGGGTCTGGCACATAATAAGCTCTATATAAGTAATTGCCAATCAGATTAATAAATAAAATTGTGTTTCCATTTATATGATGTTCTAAAACAGGCAAAACTTACCTATTGTGATAGAAATCAGATTGGTGATTTCCAATGGTGAGTGATGGGGGCTGATTTGCTTTACAAAGTGTTAGGATGGAAAGTCTTGAAATGCGTGCAATGTTCAAAATCTTGGTTGGGGTAGTGGTTACACAGGTATTTGTCAAAGTTCATCAAATTGTGTACTCTTTAATGGGTGCATTTTATTACATGTACATTATATTTCAATAAAGTTTTTAAAAACACTTATTGACAAAACAATGATTTTTTTCTCCAGCAGTGTGGAGGCTGGAATTAAAGTGATCAGGAAAAGAAGAATGGGGTCTGGTATAAGATCCATAAGGCAGTCATATTTCGGATGAGGTCATTCCATATGTGTGGTTAGAAGTGATGACTTTGAAATCTGAAATCTAATGGTCCCAAGTACAGACTAGAATACTTATTAGGTACGTGATAGAAGAGTAAACATTGCTCCTATAAAATGATGAGACAAATGAGGAATGCGCCCTCGGGCCTATCACATCACTCTTCTGAACATCAGTTTACCCCTTTGTCAGTTATGGGAATTGGGTCATTCCTAAGGCCTTTCCCTTCTAAAATTCTTTGTGTCTACGACTTAGAAATATCATGATAATTACACATCAATAGAACTGGAAATACTTTCTTTTATTTTCTTCCTTTTTCTAAAACGTTCACTCTTCAGGATCAGTACTAATTAGGGACCATTTAAATGAAGAAAAGAATGAGTGATTTTTCTTTGAATCATCACTTGGAGAACCTATACAGTTAAAAGCTTTATTTGTAAATTGGTATTTTTTAGTTATTTCTTAAAACTGCTATTGTCTTAAATATGATGTCTGATTCACTGAGTTTTAATTTGCTTTGGGGGTCTTAAAAAAAAGTAAACCACACAGCAGTACCATTAGATTCCTGAAATTCCATTTGACGTAGCACTCATTACCAAAAGCTAATGCCAGAAATAAAGCTAGCCTCACATACCATTACTACATGTGTGAGTGATGGGAGGTGAGCTAGTGCTTGTACTAAAGACAACTTATTTCTGCTTGAAAAATGTCAGAAGAAGCACACTGCTTAAATATTTAGAAGCTATTTGATAATAGTTTTTTGGCTATCATACATTTTATTTTTACACAAAAAAATTAAGATTTAAAAAAAAATCTGTGTATAATGAGGTTGATTTTTAAAAACATACATATATTTGCTTTCCTCAACTTGCACAAAAGCTTTTGTTCACCCTTAGCTACACAGATGAGCTTTTCAAAATTGTGTAATACAGGGTTTTTGCACAGATAGTTAAGACAATTATGAAAAATGTGTCCCTTGGTGTGTCATTATAACTATATCTTACGATGGTGCAACATAAATGAGGAATTTTTGAAGGGGATAGCCTCATACATAAGACCATAAATACATACTAAGCACTCTCTTTTTCCTTAATAGTTCCAATTACCTCATTAATATTTGTTTAGATGCAGCAAGCAAAGAATATACTTTGTAACATCTGTTTGTTGAACGGGGTTTTCACTGAATCACAATTGGCCACTAATAGCTTCAACAAAGAAAATTATGAGAAGATTGTTTCTAAAATACAAATGTTTTTTGGCTGTTGTTTTCCAGAAGTGAATATGCTGTTAGGGGGGAAAAAAAGGAGAAATAAACATTAAAGAGAGAAACACTGTATTCTACCCGGCTGTGTATGTCACATATTCTGTGAATGAGGGCATCATTTTGTTACTGGATAGCTGAACAACTGCTTAAGTGATCGATAAAGAACATTATCTTAAATCATAGCATGAATTCCCAATATCATACATAAAATCAATAAAACACACAAAGAACAGGACTGAAATTTTCCACTAAAACATTGCCTGCTGCTTTGGAAAATAATATTTAGTAGGTTGGATTTTTTGCTGTTGTTGTTTTACTAATTATGAGCTCAGTGGCAGTTTATTCTGCAGTAAATCTGCTGGTGTGAGATTAAACCTGTTATTGAACAGAGTTTTGAATCTACTGCAAGGCACTCATCACTGCTGGAGAGTGAACATTGCTGTTATCTCATTTAAAAGTTGGCCAGCAAAGCAGCCCATTTGTTTAAAATGCAATTAAGCTGGTGTCTTGAAGAGAAATTAGCAAGGAGTACTTCATTTTGGAGGCATAAGAGGTCTGTTCGTAGACACATTAATCCTGCGATTTGGGACATCGTTGCAATGTGGGACTATATTCCGAAAGGCTGTTCCGAACACACAGGCACAAAAGGGGAAAAACCGGTTGGGGACAGGGGTCAGCTCTACTCTTGATCAGGAGGAATCACATACACGTGCTCATATCCTGAACTCCCAGCACAGCCTTGCATTTCACATACACCAACTGCAGAAATTAAAAAGCGAGACTCATGAATGTTGCTGCAGAACTGAATAAAAAAGTTCAGCCATTTTTCACATAAATGTGCGTAGGATACAACTATTTTTTTAAAAAATAAAATATACAGTGTGGGACAAAAGTAGGTTTACAGTTGTGGGTGAGGAAAATAATATGATAATTAGTATATATAATACAATAATAAACTGTTTTGTGCACTCACAACTATAAAGCTACTTTTGCCTCACCTTGCATAATAATTTCATTGCTGGATAATTATTTTTAAAATGCATAATATTGAGTCTGTTTTAATTTCACGATGCAATGATTACTACAAAAACAATGGATGAAAATTTGTCATGAAATTTCTCAGAGAATCAGTTACATGAAGCAGAAAACTTTTTTTTAATCAGCACACTTTCATATTTCTTTTTGTCAGTGCTGTTTCTCATTCTAGAAAAAAAGTGATGTGTTTGATGGTATTTATTACCAAATGTAGTATTTATAATACAAAATCAAAGATTTAAGTTTGCAAAAAACAAAGGAGCTGTAAAATGTTTCACTGATTTCTTCAGGTAGAACAATAATAAACTAGAGCATGAGATTAAAAATAAAGCAGAGATTTGAAGTAATTACTTAGAGGAGTCAAGCAAAAAACAATCTAAATTATGCTAATCATTCACAGAAACAAAAGAATTTTGTGGTGTCTGTAATATCCTGTGTTTATCCTCACTTCTGTATGACTTTTCCGAAAGCAACTGGCACTAGAATATTTGTGTGCTGTAAAAATTAAATAAGTGCCTATTTCTCCCAGCTATCCCTCTTTATTTTGGATTGTACTCCCAAAGGTAGAGGACTAAGCAGCTCATCTTAATTTTTCAGTCAATCCTATGTACTGAAGGGGGCACAAGTACATTTTCAGCTCTGCTGAGCTCTCCTTTGACTCAGAGATAGTTGCACATTAACTCCATCAGAGCCAGAATTGTTTTAAAAATCAGTTTTTCTGTAAATCTCTCTAAAATATGTCCTGCATTCCCTGTTATCATTATCAGGCAATTTCACCAGTTCTTATAAACCAGGATTGTCATTATAAGTATCAGTTGTTAGGATGAACTGAAACACAGACACACACACACACACACACACACACACACACACACACACACACACACATCAGAAACAGCTAGTTTTCAAGGGCACTAGGTTGAAGTGCCTCAGGCAAATTTAATAAAATCCTATTCAATATGCTCATGATGCTTCAACAATAGTTCAAATTATCATATCACTCATCTAAGCTCCTTGAAGGCAGGGGTGGGATGCATTCATCTTACTAACCACAGCACCGGAATCATTTTGAACACAATAAATAACTGATTTTTTTAACCACACTGTACCAATGTGCGCTGTTCTTTGTTCAGCACTTTCACTTTCAATGCTAATTAACGACACCCTTGAAGTCTGAACTTCTTCAGACTCATTGCTGTTTTATTCCCTCTTGTTATTACAGTTGTAGTTTTCTTTTGATGGGCATGCTCTCAGGGCTGCCAGCAAGCTGGTGGAAGACTTTCTTTCTTCACTGGCTAACAAATGCGTAATCACCTCCCTTTTCTCTCCTCACTTACATCTTGCTACAAAGAAAACGAATTTTTGCTTCTCCGTGATTTATTTTCTTAATTCAAACTACATTTGAGTATAAATCTGATCTAAAGTCTCCAAAATATTTAAAATGCAATTAAACAAATATATTAGTTTGTGTTTCTTTGACTATGTGTGAATTTGAACTTTTTCCTCCTTTACTTTTTTTTTCTTTTTTAATATACTTAACCAACTATTAATTTGGTTAGGCAGTTGAATTTTATGTCTCATAAATATACTTTTGTGGGGTTTTTTTTTGTAAATTTTCTGCAAAGTTTAAGGATTTTGCTTTTCCTAACTGTTCATGATCTTTATATGTTAAGAATTTAAAATTAAGAATATGAACTCTGTCATTGTTCTTGAAAATATTTGGTTCAATTTGCTTTTTCCTGTGGAATTCGGTTTGAATTTAGATGTTCAAGTTTAAATTGCAATATATCTATATATCTTTCCCTTTGCTATTTCCTTTCATATTAAGAAATCAGAAAACTATTCACAAATATTATCTTCTAGTTCTTTGTGGTTGGGATTTGTATATTTAGCTTTTGTTCCACTTGGAGAAGATATTTTCTTTTACAAATGGCTTGAGATCAGAAACTGAATGGATTTTTATCCAAATAACCAACCAATTGCCCTGGGTTTATTTATTTAATAATTTTTCCTCTCCCCACAGATTTGTGGAGCCTCCTTTATCATCCATGGTCTATTACTGGGCTACTTGCCAGTCACCCAGGAACCATATTTAAAAGAAGAAGGAACAAGTGATTGTGAGATACATAAAACAATGAGGACATACATGCCTAAGCTTTAGAGTAATTACAGTTGGCTGTGAGACACCGACCTGCCCCAAGTATCCCATATAGCTTTCTGTGTGGTTTTACCAGCATCTCCTCAGCAGTGTAAACAATGAGACAAAGCTCTGCTACTTCATGCACTGTGTTTCATTACCAAAGATAATGGACACACCATCCCGAAATGGGAAGTGTGTTGAAAAAAAAATCTATACCTTACAAGGCAGGCTTTTAGTTCATACTTACACTTTGGGAATGTTTGTTATCAAAAATATAATTGCCTTGCATTCCACAAGCCCGAAAAGATATTTGCAGTACATTTATATGACAGACTCACATCTAAAAATCAATGACTAGGGCGGGAAAAAAAGGACACATATGTAATACCCTTTGTAATGCTTTAAGCAATAAAAAAAAAAAGAAAAGAAAAAAAATAAAAATAAAAATCAATGAGATAAAAATAGACAACTTAATAGAAAAATGAGAAAAGATTTGAATGTACACTCCAGTAAAGAAGATATTTAAGTTGGTAGTGAGTATATGACGAGGTGCTCGATTTCACTGGTCATTAGAAAAATGCATATTAAAACATAAACGAGATACACTATCACCCATCAGAATGGCTAAAAGTAAAGTAACCAACCAACTGACAGGGTTTATTTTATTTAACAATTACCAAGTATATGTTTGGTGAGGATATTAAGAAACTATAACTCTTGTACACAACTGGGGAATATAAATAGTATAACCTTTTAGATAAATGAGTTTAGTAGACAAATATCTACTCAATCTGAACAAAACTGTATCCTATGACCCAGAAATTATACTCTAGATATATACCCACAATAAATGCATTTTAACAATCACCAAAAGACATGTACTAGAATATTCTTAGCTCTTCATACTAATCTTACACTGAAAACAGACCAAATTTCCATCAGCAGTAGAATGATAAATACATAACAATATATTCATAGAATGGATTACTATGTAGCAATGTCTCTGATAATTAGTGTGTATCAGAATCATATGAGGGTTTGTTAAAATACAGAAAGTGTACCATACCCTCAGATTTTCTGATTCAGCAGGTCAAGGTGGTGATTCAAGAATTTGCTCAGAAATTTGCATTACGCACAAGTTTCTACAGTGCTTATACTAATGATCTGAAAGCACATTTTGAGGTCACTGTGACACATAATGAGAATGAACAATCTACAGCTACCACAACAGTATGTACAAATCTCACAAACCTGATGTTGAGTGTAAGGATCCAGGCATTGATACAAGGGCAAAAAAACAGGCAAAACAAATCCATGGTGTTCCAAATCAGAAGAGGGATTCCACTTGGAGGCGTATTAGCAAGGGGAAGAAGGCCAGACAAATCCTTTGGGATGCCAGATATGTAGATAGGTAGGTAGATGATAGATAGATAGATAGATAGATAGATAGATAGATAGATAGATATGCTACCGTTTGGAGACCTTGGTTTTTTTATCATTGATTAGAAAAGATTTCAAGGTCAACAAAAGAGAAAGTAAAGCAAAGTGGGATTTATTGAAGATACACTCCAAACTAGGAGTGGGCCAGTAGCGAAAGAGACAATGGCCCCAAAGTTTAAAAGAGGGATTTTCTGGGTGGAGACTCTCATTTGCATTCAGGGATGATTGACAGAAAGAAAAGGGTTACATAACTATATTTCTTCAGGGCATACCCTTACCCATATGCATACAGAAAAAACCAATGGGGGGGGTGTCGAAATAAAAATGCAAATTATATTATAATTTTAGTCCAGGACCCTAGTAAGGTCACATTGAGGTCATGTCATTTTCCTCTGAGCTTGCCTGCTGGTAGTCTGCTGGCTGCTGGGCCGCCCATAGAGAGGTGGTCTGAAGGCAATGTTGGTCCGACTCCAGGGACCTCAGGGCAGGCCCCACCCCCAGCCGCTCAAGTCTAACTTCCTAGATAGATGATAGATAGATAGATAGATAGATAGATAGATAGATAGATAGATAGATTTCCACACACATACACACAGTCCACATATATACTAAATATATATGTCATGTCTATAGGTCAATAAACATTATTTGAAATCTATAAAGTCCAAATAATACACACCTGTCACCCAGATTAAAGCAAATGATTATGATGTTGATGAATTCTAATCCAGAGTCCATGCTCATATAATTGTTAGATTTTAAATTTCAACCAAGGATTTGTAGCTACTAATGAGAAAGCACCTAGCGCTGCACCTGCACCTCCAAGTCTGCTCAGGTGGAAGCCTTTCCCAGTGCTCCCAGAGCTCCGCAGACAGGGTGCCTCTCCTCTCAGCCTTCACATAGCTCCCTGCTGGCCTTCTGAGCTGCTGCCAGGTGACAGTCTCTTAGGGCAGCCTTAAAAGGAAAGGGAGAATTGAGGGAAAGAAAGAAGGAAGCAAGAAAAGGAAGGAAATATTCCAAGAATAAAGAAAAAGAAAAATGCCTTTCTGCTGAGGCGGGATGACAGAAAGCCCCCCCCCCGCCAAAGGGTTAGTGAACACAGAGAACAATCTTGAAAAGAGAAGAGAGAAGAGATGTATTCTATCGCTCTTACTGCCTTTTTCTTAAGCGGTATGCCTTAATATTGCCCCAAACTAGACTCTAAAGATAGTAAAAAGGCTCCTAGGGAGTTTACAACCCTTTATACTCTGGGCCTGCTATTGTTTTCATCTCAGGGTCATTCCTCTTCAAAGCCAGGTTAACAAGACAAAAGTAGATCTTTTACAAGGTTAAAGTTGCTTTCACAGGGGAAAAAAGAAAACCGTCCAGAAAGACCCTAAATTCTCTCCATCCACTTTCCCAGGGCTCAGTATTTTTCACTGGCCTGAAGGTTAACCACTGCCAGCTCCTGAGACATAAGGTTATTTACCTCCTCATCAGCCTCCGCAGGGCTCCTTTCATTTGTTTTTTAAAAGGCGGCCTTATCAGACCTGGTAGCTATAATAGGCTAACTTATGAAAGGGAATTTGCCTGTATGCTTACATGATAATGTTTTCTACACAAAACACTGGGATAAAATTTAAAACATTTAAGCAGAAGATAGAAAAAATAATACGGACGTCTCTTTCCTGCTATTTTCTTAGCTAAGCTAGCGGTGGCAGTCATCAGCATTTTATGTAGGAACTCACTGCTCACTCACTGCCAGGTGATACTGACCACAAGGGGAGTAGAAGAAATAGTAATGGCAATATTTAACTTCACATGTCAATGCTTGGAAATGCAGAGGCCAGCCTTACCATTAACAGGTGTAAACTATGAGAAAGAATGAATGCTTTTTAGAATGCATAGCTATAAATTACTTTGTAAAAAGACTCATAGTAGCCGAACCGGTTTGGCTCAGTGGAAGAATGAATGCTTTTTAGAATGCATAGCTATAAATTACTTTGTAAAAAGACTCATAGTATTGTACTGGGTCTTACGGAGAGTTGGGGGCAGGGAGACAGAGTTAAAGAAAAATAAACAAATGAAAGGCAAGATCTCTTCCCACCATAAATTAACTGCCTAACAACAATCAAAAGAACAGGAGTCCCAAGATTAAAAGAACAAAAGAGAAAGATATGAGAGATAAAAATGTATCTATATTGAAATAAATACTCAACAGAGTTTGCTTGAGATCTCAAAGACACTGACTGGTCCAAGTCTATCTAGTTTAAAAATGAAGTTCCCTTATCCTATCTAATAAAAGAAAAACATGCAAATTGGTCCTCACTCTGCTACACCCACAAGCCACGCCCACCAGCCAATCAGGAGCAAGTATGCAAATTAACCAAACCAAGATGGCAGCAGCCATGGAGCTGGAGTGAGCAGAAGGCTTGGGTTGCCCCGGGCAATGGAGGAAGCCAAGCTTACCGCCTGCCCTGGGCGGCCATGGGCTCTGCTCAAGGCTACAAAGTTTCAATCCCAGATACCTACTTCCAGCCCACTGTGGCCTCTGCTCAAGGAGGCGCTGAAATAAATAAATCCCAGATACCTGCTTCCAGCCCTCCCTGGCCTCTGCTCAAGGAGGTGCTGAACAAAAAAAAAAGAAAGAAAAAAAGGAGAGGTTGGGAGCTTGGGTCACCGTTGGTGAGTGGCCAACCTGAAAATGGCCATCAACCCCTCACCTAGGCTGGCCAAGCACCCCAGCGGGACCCCCCCACCTTGAAGGGGCTGTGGGCAACCTGAAAACGGCTCTCACCCCCTCACCCAGGCTGGCCACACCCCCTTGGGGTGAGGGTTCACACTGGGGGGCTTGACCAGCCTGCAAACAGCCATCAGCCCCTCACCCAGGCTTAACAGGCACCCCAGTAGGGACCCCCACCCTGATGGGGATGTGTCCAGCTTGAAAACAGCCCTCAGCCCCTCACCCAGGCTGGCCAGGCACCCCAGCGGGACCCCCACCCTGATCTGGGACACCCTTTAGGGAAAACAAGCCAATCCCCACCTGTGCACCAGGCCTCTATCCTCTATAATAAAAGGGTAATATGCAAATTGACCCTAACAGCAGAACGACTGGGAATGACTGGTCACTATGACACACACTGACCACCAGGGGGCAGACGCTCAATGCAGGAACTGCCTCCTGGTGGTCAGTGCGCTCCCACAGGGGGAGCTCTGTTCAGCCACAAGCTAGGCTGAGGGCTGCCAGCACAGCAGTGGTGGCAGGAGCCTTTCCCGCCTCCTCAGAAGCACTAAGGATGTCTGACTGCAGCTTAGGCCTGCTCCCCGCTGGCAAGTGGACATCCCTCGAGGGCTCCCGGGCTGCCAGAGGGATGTCGAGTGCCAGCTTAGGCCCATTCCCCCGGAGAGCAGGCCTAAGCCAGAAGGTGGACATTCCCCAATGGGTCCCAGACTGCAAGAGGGCACGGGCCGGGCTGAGGGACCTCCCCTAAGTGCACAAATTTTTGTTCACTGGGCCTTTAGTCTATAGTAATAAAAAGGTAATGTGCTAATTAGACCAGACATCTTCCAGACATCCTTCCTGATGAAACAGGGGTGAAGGGAAGCCAGCCCAAGTCCCGGGTGCCTGTGGGCAGCCCAAGGGAAGTCAGCCCAGATCCCGGGTGCCTGCAGGTGGCCAGAGGGAAGCAGCCCTGGTCCTGGGTGCCTGCTGGCAGCTGGAGGCGAGAAGCCCAGGTCCTGTGTGCCAGAGGAAAACTGGTACCAGCAGCAGGGGGAAGGAAGGCCTACTCTTGCATGAATTTTCATGCATCGGGCCTCTAGTCCTATATAATAAAAGGCTAATATGCAAATTGACCAAAAGGCAAAATGGCCAGTTGCTATGATGCGCACTGATCACCAGGGGGTAGATGCTCAATGCAGGAGCTGCCCCCTGGTGGTCAGTGCGCTCCCACAGAGGAAGTGCTGCTCAGTCAGAAAACAGGCTCACGGCTGGCAAGCACAGCAGTGGTGGCGGGAGCCTCTCCCATCTCCACAGCAGTGCTAAGCATGTTTGACTACTGACTTAGGCCGGTGCCCCATGGGGAGTGGACCTAATTCATCAGTCGGACATCCCCTGAAGGCTCCCAGATTGTGAGAGGGCACAGGCCAGGCTGCGGGACCCCCGAGTGCACAAATCTCATGCTCCGGGCCTCTAGTGAGTAAAATAATCTATAAACCTATTCTCTTATCTGTCTTTTGCATTGTTCACAACTATTTCTTTCACACTCTCTAATTTTTCAAATATGTTGTAAACATTTTCAGAACTAGGACATTTTTCTTTCATTTATTTATTAGTATTTTAACCCATCATCCACCCCCCCAATAAAAAAATACACAGTCAAAACAATCTATGGATTATAAGCAATTAAAATTGCTAAGCAAGAAAAATGAGGCAATGGAAATTAAGAGAAGGAAGAGTAATATAGACCAGGGGTAAAGTCAGTGACCGAAATCAATGCCATCAGATGTTACAGAGTTGGGAAAAAGTGGACTGAAAATTTGGTCCATGCTTCCTAGGAGACGGTTCAAAAAGAGAAACACAACCTGCCTTTACACAGTAGCTCTGCGTTCTTTTCAGAACAGTGATTGCCCAGGTCATATTTTCCCCACATGCTTAAAACCTACAATGAGTCCCCAGGTCCACTGTCACTTCTACCCTGACTTCACAAGTGAGTTAAGTCCTTATTCTATGATTGAATGGCACAATGGCATTCTTCTTCACAGAACATATTATAGTTTCTTCTCAACATTTTTATAAGATATTTTACTCTATTCAGTTCTCACTTATTTTACTCTATGTTCCATGAAGTTTGGGAACATGACTTTGTGTTTATCAGTGTTTGCCTTATGTCTGTCTCAGTGATTAACATGCAATAAAACAGTCTCACAGTGCTTTCAGGGTGCTTACTCCCTTCAATCCTCAAGTTTAGTCAAGTGTACTAATGGTATTATTAAGACTCTATTGGCAAAATGTGTAGAGGCCCTCCAAATACCTTGGGCCCAGTATTGCAATTGGTCCTTTTAAATCTTAGATCTACCCCCTTGGCAACTCATAAACTCTCATCCGTTACAGTCACAGGGCCCAATGCACCTGGGCCCTGTCTCTTTCGAGCTACATCTGATAAAAGGAGATATATCCCATATTGTAAAGCCTTAATTGCTTTTATCAAAATTAACCATGTTCTGGGAGAGCAGTCTTTTCACAGTGCTCCAGGGTGATGAAGACCTTAAGGAACACACTTTGAAACCTGCAGATTTCATCTGTTGTAAAAGATACCCCCGTAACAACTCTCTTCCGCCTGGCCGGACAGGCCTCTTTCAGGTATTGCTGACCAACCCTGGTGCTGCCAAACTCCAGAGAACAGACTCCTGACTCACATGACACAACCAAAGAAAACACCTAATGCTAAGTGGACCTGCATGCCCTAAAGGTAAAGATTTTCCAAAACTGAAGCAGAGGACACCTGATGAGACAGATTTCCCAAGATGTTCAGACCTGGTCAGTTAGAAGGTTTACATTCCACAGAAGTCTGTCTATTAACTGACTCTGGATTCTCATTCAAATTTATATAGTCTCTGAATTTGCAACATACAGGCATTATTGACAAGACATTTTGTTCCAAACAGTTCCTTTTGAGCTAACAAAACTGTGATTTCTTTGTTTTATTTCTGCATTGTATCTTCCCGAAACTCTTGTTAAATTCAGTTTTGAGTGTGCTTTTGCCATATTCATTCTCTAAGATAGAACCTTTAGACGGGAAGTGCCTGAGAGATCTTCCTCCTACCCTGTCTTGTGACTCCAATGTGACCACGGTAGGTTTCCAGCCTGTGCATTTTCCTTTTTGACTTAGGAAAAGACACCTCGGAAAGGTCTTTCATGGCACCGAAGGACACAAGGCCGCTGAATCCTAGAAAACCTGACTCTTGATCAGTGAAGTTTTTGAAGAAAAATCTTGAGCAAAAGGAGAAAATCTTGAGCAAAAGGAGAAAATCTTGAGCAAAAGGAGAAATCTCATTTAAAATGGAGTTGGGAAGCTAGAAGGCAAACTCGCAAGCATTTGTCACTCAATGGGCATTACTGACCCCAACAGGAAGAGAGGTACTTGCATCTCTGACAGGAAATTATACTTGCTCAGTAACAGCTCAGTCAATGGGAGAGGCAGTGACTCATCCAATAAAAAGTCACCATACTTTAAACTTTCAGTTTCCTCCAATGGACTCTGTTTACAAGAGCCCTTCCAAAGTCCATAAGAGTGATCCCCCGCTTCATTTCTCTGGACTAGTGCACGGTTCACCATTAGACTGCATGCCCCATGTTGCTATTCTTTGTTGTTCCCGAATAAACCTATTTTGCTGGAGAAATGTGAGTGTCTATTTGTTTAAGGTCAACACTGGCAAGCCACTGTGAACAATATAGATGTCACATATAGAGGGGGTGAGGAATGTCCACTCATGTTTCATCCATACTCTTTGCACAGCTTATTAACTGACTTAGTAGAAAATTGAAATACAGTGTATTTTTAGACAAATCTGGAGTCATTCTTACACTTGTGTTTGAAACCAGACAGATGCTTTGGTCCAACAAGTGCAGAGACATTTAAACCCAGAAATACTCACACTCCAGATACATAACTTCTGGGAATCTGCATCTGACACCCAGAAAACTATTGGTTCTCTGGAGAAGAAGACTACAGTTTTCCAGCTTCTGAGCGTGCTCATGACTAGTTCTCTTGAATATAAAAGAGTGAGCTAGCAAGAAACCAGACACAAGTGTGGTAGCATGGACACAAAAGACCAAAGCTTTGGCTGCTGAGCTGAAGTGGTCTCATGACTGAGAAAGTGGGTGCTATCACTAGTGTCATCTCCACTCAAACTGCCCATGGGAGCTCAGGAAGGAAGCCACGCACCATGTGGCCAGGGTGACATGGAAATATCTTTGTTCTATGGCAACCATAATTCTGGGAATTTTGTACAATCCAGTGGCGGGACCAGAAATCCCAGAATGAGTGATAGAATTCTTGACAATAGTGATGAGCCAGTTTCTTCTTGTACTTCATTGTTATAATATTTGTTACACAAAGAAACTCAAGAATGCAAGGCATTTCCTTAGGCTTGAAAAACACTGTCCAAATGTTTTCTTTATAGAAAAATTGGAGCTAGGTGTCCATTTCAACATCAGAAAAGAGTTAGTTGGAAGATACACCCAGGACACGTGATTGAAATTTAGAGGTAACAAGAAAAGTCAAAGTGAAGTTTAGCCATAATTACTTGATATGGATGTTTAAGATGGAAAGGACTTAATTTTACTAAGATGTTTGTATTTTTAATTAATTGTTAAACAGCTTTATAATTAGAATATAGAGTATGCTATTTTAATAAAGTATAACTTTCCAATTTAAACTCTTTAATTATTTTAAATTCAGGATAAAGGTAATAGCTTTCTAAGTGGTCTCCTTGCCACTTCCCTCCTCCTACCTCCCACTACTATCTAGTTCAGCACAAAAGCCAAAATGAGCAGTTTAAATGGGAATAGAATTATGAGACTCCTCTGCTCAAAACCTGCTAACAGTTTCTTTTCACTCAGAGCAAGAGTCTTACAGTGGCCTAGGAACCTTTACAATAGACCCCACATGCACACTTTCTCTCTGATCTCATCTCCTTCTCCTCTCTTAATTACTTGGGTCATACTGGCCATCTTGCTGTCCTTTACACACTTCAATTATGCTCTCACCTTAGGGCCTTTGTACTCCTTTTCCCTCTACCTGCTTTTCCCGCAGATGTCCCCTTGCCTTACTCTCTCAAATTTAATTTGCCTCTCTGCTCAACCACCACCTTATCAGTAAGGCTATTCTTTAGTACCTTATGTAAGCAGTAACCAAACTTCAACCCTCATGCTTCCTTGTTTTCCTGTTTTATCATTCTTCACAGTATGAAATGCCTCTGACATACTACAAATGTGCTTATTTGTGGTTTGCCTCCCTGGCTGCTATATTATGCAGGATCAGAGTACTGTCTAAACCTCCATTCTCATGGTTCTCAGTTTCAGCTATTCTGGCTTTCTTCAAATTCTTGCAGGATACCATTCGCTTTTTGATCCTAAGATTATGTCCATATTTCTATCTATGTTTAGAGGCTCTTCCTCAGGTTCTTTCCTGATTGGTCCCTCCTTGTCCTTTAGAGCTAAGCCGAAATGCTACTTTGTCACAGAATCTTTTCTCGATCAGCCCCACTGTGTTCAATATAACATCTTGTTTGTGTTTTTCATGGAACTTAACATTCTTACAATTTCTATCAATGAATTATCTTAGGAATGTTTGTCTTAATGCTTACCTTTTCTACTAGATCACAAGTCTCTGTAAGGGTTTGCCTTGTTCACTAATGTGTCTCCATAAACTAACAAATGCTAACAAGTATTGGGCATTTGAAAAAAAATATATTGAATAAATAACTGAAAAGACTGTATTTTAATAAAAAATTTTATAGTAAATCAGTTCACGTCTTATGTCCTAATCACCCCTACTTAAATATATATCAGGGCAAGGAAGGGAGAAGAGGAGAGAGATAGAAACATCAAGGATGAGAGAGAATCATTGATCAGCTGCCTTCTGCATGCCCTCTACTGGGGATTGAGCCCACAACCTGGGCATGTGCCCTGACCAGGAATGGAACCATGACCCCTGGTTCATGGATCTACGCTCAACCACTTAGCCATACCAGCCAGGCCTAATCACTCCTACGTGGTTAAAGTGGAGTTGGTTGTTTATGATGCCCTTTAACTGTGGGAATGTCCAGGTGTCATCATTTTTTGCATGGCTGGGAACCAGATTCCTAAAAGGAGGTATGAACATTCCATAGGAAAAGACTCAACTTAATAAACAACAATAACAAATATCAGCTTCATATGTTAGGGAAACATGAGGATTATTTTAATTTCTAGAGATTTTTCACCATATCTACAGAAACTGGAAGTTATTGAAGTTAAAACAGGAAACATTCATGTAGGTGCAATAGCTAGGAATGATCTCCAGGATGCTGGGGGCTGACCCCAAGATTCCTCCCTGCGTGGTATTACCTTAACGAATTTACCATAGCCCTTAGTCTTAGGTTTGAAAATAAGCTTTTGTAAGTATACAGAAATAAGGACAAACTTATCATAATTAGATTTACTTTTAATTAGGTGAACTAGAAAGCCAAGTAATTAATTTATAAACATAAACTATTACTTTTTGGTGACTCAAGTGCTTACATTTCCTAGAATTTCAGGGTCTTGGTTTTTTCTATACATAAGTATCTGGTAGGAGGAATTATTAAATCAAAGGACTGCTGAGTAATTGCAGAATCAGAACAGAGAGTGGTCAAAAGTCTTGAGGACGGCTCATCCAATCCTCCAGAGGCCTGCTGACCAGGGGACTCAGGACCAGTTGGTCTCTCTTCTTGTCTCCCAGTTGCATAGGCAGTGGGACCTCTGAAGCCAATTCGCTACATGGCTGGCTGATCCCTTTAGATGATGTATGCTGTCTGCAGATGCCACAATCTCACTAATTAAGTGATAGTCAAGTATGTTCCCATGGAACTAGAAAACATTTTGCTAACTGTTGTTTTCAAGTCATTTAATTCCCACAAGGCAACCTTATTTCCCTTTTCTCTAAGTACTTGGGGAGATTTCATTGTTTAACCTAAAAGGCTTGGGATTACATAGAAATAAATTACTCTTACCCCCTCCTAAGACAATGGAAATGTGTACAACTCACTAGATACTACAAGGGTATTTCTCAAAGTTACTGTTCTATGTGAACATTTTCCTACTCTAATGGGAAAAATTAACTGCTCAGAAGCCTCCCTATTCATTCTGAGTAAGGGCTGGCAGAGAAATATGGTTATAGCCATGAAGGCCCAGGTATGGCCTAGAGCCAGAAGCACACATTGAACCTCTATGGATACATTCAGCTTTTCCATAGAAAGGCGATTTTTCTCATTGTTTCCTTGAAATGGGAAAAGATGAGTTGGCAAAGCATGAGTGTGTATGTGTGTGTGTGTGTGTGTGTGTGTGTGTGTGTGTGTATTGTGTGATCACGTCCCTGCAGACATTTGGGTCACAAAGCACCTTCTCCTCTTCTCCATGGTCAGTCTGCCCTCCTGGATGAAAATAAACCCCTGAATCAATATTATATGCCTCCCTAGCTGAGCCCGACTAGTACAAAATGTTAAGGCCTCTTTTAGTGGGTAGAGAAGGGTGGGGGGCTGATCTGATAACAGATTTGGCCCAGGAAATAGCCTCCTGACTCCTAGCAGGTTAGCTCTAGGCTATCCCTCCTTTGGATGAATGCTGTTACAAATGGGCCATGAAACACCACATAGAACCTCTCTTTCTGCCCTTTATGTGAAGCCTCCTGAGTCAGAATGAATAGCTCTCAGCTGAAATTGCCAATGGATAAAAGCTCTCTTTATAAATGGGCCTTCGATAAAAGTTTTGGAATTCTTAGAATTATAACCCTTCAGCCAAATCCCATTATGTCCTATTCCTGCCTTTGAAATATAGGAAACTACAGACGTAAAGCCATTCTAGAGAGAAGAGAGGGCAAGTTTGCTCTGGAGAGAAAAATGACTTAGTGTTCTATCTTTGCAAAAAAAAAGTTTAGTTTTTTAACAGGCATCAATGAAATGAAAGTAATTCTTAGGGAGAAAGTTCAGATGCTGCTGCGTCTGGGAACTCGGCTATGATGGAAGCCTCGCCATGAAGCGGGTGTGGAATTCCCTGTTGTCCTGCTCCATAAAAGCTTAGGCCATGCTCTGAGTTATAAGACCAGGCAG
This sequence comes from Myotis brandtii, assembly GCF_000412655.1. Lineage (NCBI taxonomy): Eukaryota > Metazoa > Chordata > Mammalia > Chiroptera > Vespertilionidae > Myotis > Myotis brandtii. The sequence goes on along the minus strand of NW_005357846.1, from coordinate 1,671,717 downwards.
TCAGCAATTAGACAGTGTTAGGAGTTGTCTATCTCTCACTGTTCCTCTTAAAGCAACCTTCATAATGTTTCCAATTGTGGCTACAGGCAGTTTACTGTCCATTTCTCCTCTTATTTACCATTCTATTAAGCAGTTTCTTGCGTTGTATCGTCAGAGTTTAATAGACATTAATTGGGTAATTGTCACATTACTGCGAGGAAATTCACTACCAGTGTCAGAGGCCAGAAGAAGAAAATGGGGGCATGGAAAGGTTAAGTGAATTGCCCAAATTCACTTAAGCCAGTAACCAGAGCAGAAGGGTAAACGCTCTTCGCATATGATTCCTGGTCTGTGGTGAACCCTGGAAATGAGTGCCCACTTTAATTTAAATTTTTATCTTGAGTGATTTTTTTGGTTACATTTTTTATCTAGTTTTGATCCATTTTTTTTTCAGATAAGTAAGGGGTTTTCAGAGACTTGTATATGATCTGCAGAACAGGTGTGTTCCCAGCCATCACATTCAGAACAAGGTACATTTTAGAAATTACTGCTGGAGATTACAAGGATTGCAGAAAAAAATAATGCCAAGACACCCCCTCGGTAGTAATCTTCTATACTTCTCTACATTGCCAAAAATGCATACATATCTCAAACCTAGGATCACAAAAAAAATCCACACAGGGAACATTTATGCACACACTTGAAAATTGCACACACACACTTTCTTTTATCCTAGGTCACTGCTGTCTTAACTTTAGTTACACAGAGTTAAAAGCTACAAGGAAGATTCTGATATTAAGTCAAAGCACAACACTAGAGCTCTTAGTTCCCAGCTCTAATAGTTTGTAATATTTTCAATAAATACACTCCAAAGAAAATTCATCCTCCAGATTTTTTTCTCAGTTCCCTTTTCTTCCTTGACATTGGAGGTGGCTAGTAAATAACAGTTTTATAAGAACTATAAATATTACTAGTCAACAAAATCTTTTAAAGGAATAGTAAGTTAAGCTTTCTCACGATGCTTTGCCTTTTCTGCACTTAATGCCTATTTTTAATTTATATGAAAGAATGAACAAGGAATTATAATACTTAGAAGATAAAAATCTTCATTAAACCAAGGTTGGTACCATCTTATGATCCCTTTAACTCCCTAACTCTCCTGACTTATTGATTCTTAAAATACCTCCTGTAAAAACAAAATAGACTTAAAATAAAATTTGGAATTAAATCTATTTAAGTAAGAGGAAAATTAAAGTTGAAAATGAGTTTGTTATTATTTATCCAAAAATAATCTCATGAATACAGCACATGAGCCTGAGAGAAAGTAGTGGTTAAATTAATCTAAGCTAGCCTGTGGACATGGCTTTAAATTTTATAACTAAAGATGAGTACTGGCTAACCAGTAGCTAGAAGGAGAAGTAGAATAGACAGAGAAGGAGTATTCTAAAAGGAGGAAACAGCATGTCGGATGAGTAGGAGGGAGAAAGAGGAACACAAGGATGGAAGGTAGTAGTGTTGCTTGTACAGTATACGGACTGTGAGCGGATGGGTGTAGACAAAGATAGGAAGCAAGATTGGAAAGAGAGCTGGAAGCCAGAGCAAGAAGGGATTTGAAGTCATTTTTCAAAACCTTGTTCTAGTATCTTATCACTTTCATTCAATGCCAGTGTTCTAAATACAGAGTATTAGGTCTCCAAAATTAGTTATTAGTCATGCTCAGCTTAGATTGAGGCTTTTCAGTCTTTGCTTTAGGGGACTCGGACTCTTCTACAATTGAGTGTTCTTGGTCTGATAACTGGGTGAGAGATTCTTCTGATTTACTCACTATAGTGGTTAATATATGTCCTTTTCTTAGCTATTCTTGCCACATTTTTTGTTATATAAGTCAAACAATATCTTTGTTGATTGTCCATCTATCTTAGCGTTAGGAACATGGGCTACTAGCATCGCCACGAATCCCTGTATCAGAGGTGGCTTTGTGGGTGTGCAGTGGAAGAGGGCTCCATGCTCAGAAGGCTGCCAGATTGGTTCAGTGCTCTGCCATTGCCATCCTAAATTTTTAGTAATTTTTGAACAAGGGGTCTGCATTTTTATTTTGCACTGGGTCCTGCAAATTATGTAGCCAATAATACCCTGTGTTTCAAAGCCTGTAGGATGTTGTTAGTTGTTTTTTGTTTTTGTTTTTTCCCTTTAACTTACACCTATCACGGTTTTGATAATTATGGGATTTACCTGGCCTCTGCTGCTCCAGAATCCTATGATCCCCATTGACTCCAGGGGGTCCATGCCAGCATTCCTGCTAGCCCACACTGCCTTATATAAGACAACTACCACTGAGCCTCTCAGCCACGTGGATGCCTCCTCGCTTGCATACTAGTATTTCTTTTTGTTTTTAACTGAATTTATTGGAGTGACATTGATTAATAAAATTATACAGGTTTCAGGTACACAATCCTACAGGACATCATCTGTATATTGTATTGTGTGCTTACCACCCCAAGTATGAACATTGGTATCGTGTGCTTACCACCCCAAGTCACATGCACATTGCTTTAATGAAGTGAGTGTGCTCTAAGCTTCCCAAGAAAACAGTTATCTGGGGGTTCTCAGGTCTAATACAGTGAACCCATGCTTGCATGCTGCATCTCTCAAAGCCTTCTAAATCCAGCTTTAAATTCACTCTCATTCCTAGTCAAGAACACTCAAGATCTATTTTCTAGGCATATTGCAGTGCCATTGGCAACATATTAGCCAAATCTTTTAGATGTTTTATTGAATAACCCCCTTCTTCCCATAACACAAATAGTACTTCCCCAGTGGAATCATGCTGAGACTTATCTTTAGTTATTGCTCTAAAGGCAACAAGAGCAGCAGGCACAGACCTTGAGGAAACCAAACGTCATCATGTGAGGCAATCACCTCAGGGGCAGCCTACTGGTATTTGTGACCTCCAGAGAGGGGACAATCTCTCCCAGTAAGTGGGGCATGCATGTCAACCCAAAGGGTTCCTGAATATATGGGGGTTCAAGATTTTCAAGTGTGTCAATCCAGATGTCTGCATCTAAGGTTTCGGGTTCCCTATGAGTGCCCTAAACAAGTGCAGGAAGCTTACTGGGGCTATGTTTGGTTGGTTGGGGCTTTTTGTGGTAAATTTACTACTCTCCTAATCAAATCCTCATCATGATTTTTAGAAATCTCTCCTCCAAAAAATAGGGATTTGGGTCCCTTTAAATGCAGCCATACATTTTGGGCTTTTACCCCATGCTTTAGGCAGCTGGATGACTTAAATCTGTTATTTTCTTCCTTCAGCGCTTTGAGGGAAGTTAAGAAAAACTAACCCTTCTGGAGTTTTTGTAATCATCATCTTCACCATATCTCTGAAATATATAAGACAGGGCATTCCCTTTTATATGCATCTCATCTCACTACAGGTGGTGTTATAACACACCAGGCTTTATCACCACCCTACTCATCAATGGTACTGATGCCTTTATTCTAGGCAGCCAGCAAAAGATCCAATTCCAGAAATCACAGTCTTAGACTCTATTTCATTAGGACTACTTTCAATATCAACTGTTTTCATTTTATCCTTTTGAAGCAGACTCTGAGATTAGGGTTCATGTTCAAGTAGTTTATTTGTAAGAGTGATGCCAGGAAACACTATAGGGGAGTAAAGAAGTGATTCAGAGAAAGGAGAGAAGACCATCAAAGGTGTTAACTTGGGCAGAAAGCTTAATCTAAGAGAGAAACTACAGGACATGTGTCTCAGAGTTACTCCACCTGTAGGTTGAGCAAGCAGGGATATTAATTTACTATCTCAATGTCCACCAGTCATGGATTAAGTGTGAGTATGGCAACCAGGTTGGCATAACTTCCCTGACACTTGTGTTCTGTTCCCTTTCTGCCCTACACACACACAACACCAAAGGCCAAGAAAGCCCTCAGGCAGGGAAATGGGACCCAGCAGATACAAAAATGGTAGCTTCCAGGAGTATATGGGGAGGGCAATGAACCTTTTTACTTCAGTTTTCTTTTACCTATAAGATAAAGCCTTAAGACTTTATATTCATTCAAAGTCCTTCAAGCCTGATCTCTCCACTACTCTTAATTATATATCCAGAGTTTTGGCCACATAGCTTTCTTTTCTTGCCTAGTGCTTCTCCATTTCTGGTCCTTCATATTATTTCATCCACCTGCAGTAAACTTATTTTCTCCTCGTGGCATATGTTTGAGTGTTCTCTGTTATTTAAATATAGTCCATATCCCTAATTCTCCTGTCTCCAAATTCAGAACTCAGTTCAACAAGCAGTGATGGAGAACTTCCAATGTGATAAATGCCTCACTGTGTGCAAGTAGGATGTAAATATAGGGCCACTAATACGGATGGGAAAAGTTATAAATGGAAAAGTGTTAAAGGAATCCCATTTGAAATACATCTTAAAAGGTGGGTAGTCGTTTATAAGGTAGAAAGAGTGAGAAGTGATATACCAGTGAGATGAAACAGAATAATAAGCTCATGTCTTCCTGAATGGGCCAAGATTCCAGTGAGTCTAAATTGTAGAGCAAGAGGGAGAGAATGATGGGGGAGTCAGCTACACATGTTATGGGGCCTACATTTTGTAGGATCTGTACTAAAATGAAATATTGGCTTTATTATATAAGAAAAAAGAAATATTTTAATTAAATAAGTAATAATCATATCCATATTTTAGAAATTATTAAGAATGAATGAAGAGTTGGTAAAACGGTTATTGAGATGCTATTCCAATACCTCTTAATATAAAAATGGGGTAAAAAGCAGAAGACTAGTATTAGAGATGATTTGTGAAAAACCACTTTTGGAAGGAATATGTAAATACCATGTGGGTGGGAAGGTATATAATTTTGGACACTTTTGTATCCTTAGCATGTATAATAATTTCAAGTGCACAGCAGTTGAATGAATGAATTAAATGGTCAATCTCTCCTCTAAACTTTCAGAGTAGCCATTATGACACCTATTGATACTGCATTTGTATTATAATAATTTCCTAAATTCTATATCCCTTACTATAGTGCTTGCCAACATATTGGTAAACAGGAAAAGAGAAATCACATTTATTCACCACACTGGGTAAATAAACTAGACAGGATTAGGAACCTCTTGCAGGGCTTGATAGGAAGGTCATTACATATTTTGCTTTATGATATAAATACACATAGAGTTAGGAAAAATATAAATATTGAATTTGTATGAAATTTTCAAAGAAAATATTTTTTAAAAAATTTGAGTTTATGATAACATCAGTATATGCCTATCTCTCAGTCCTCAAAGCAGAAGATGGGGAACTCCATGCTAGTGAAGAAAAAAGCAGGAACTCATCACACTTGGTAATCCCAACAGTACTCCACACAAGGAATGGTAGTGCAGTGGATAGATCAAAGGACTCAGATGTGGAAGGACCAGACTTTGTCTCCTAAAAGTATTACTTCCTACTAATTATTATATTTTCATTTATATACTTAACTGTTTTTTAGTCTAGAGTTTCTCTTTCAACTTAGAGAGACTATTACCTTATTACAGGATTAATAAGAAAACATATGCATATATTCTTTGTGCATAGCAAACTTTGATATCATGAGACCCTTCATATGGGGTTTTGTAATTAGGGAGAGTTTACCTTAAAGCTACTGTGAACTTTGAGAGAATGCTTGAACTGAAAAGCACAAACTGCTCTAGTTGTGGAAAATGAGTTGACTGGGATTTTATCATGTCTTGTTTTAACTCATCACACTGATTACAAACATTTATTTCTTGAAATATAAAAAATTCAAATATTTTAATATGTATTTAAAAATACATATTAATTGATTAATGTGTAATTTCATTTCTTCAACAATTATTTGTTGGCTGTGCCTATGTGGTTGACACTGACTTTGGCCCAAGAGATAAAACAATAAATAAGACACTAAAGATCTTTGCCTCATGAAATGTTTGTGTATGCGTGTCTCTGTTTGATGTTTATCCAGACCATAGAGATCCAAAATGTCACACCGCTATATTTACTTAGAACCAAGCATTCAAATGAAATCACAAAGATATATTATTTACTAATCTCAATTGTACTATTTTTCAAAGAAAAAATAACCTGAAAATACTGAAACACCATAGTGATAATTATGCTCCATTAGCAAGTGATTTTTTTGGGGGGGAGGGTGGGTAATGAACAAGATAGACAAAGGAAACTAAGCAAGCCGAGTGATGAATGAGATGATATTAAAATTTCTGGCAGAGAACATAGGTCATACTAAACACAAAAGGGAGATTCATTTTTGTACATAAAAATGTGGCATCTCCATTCATAGGAACTATTCCTTGCATTTGCTATATTACAATACTATTAACTTCTATTAAAATAAAAATTAAATTCTCAAGCTGGAAGAAGCTTATGGAATTAATTATGATTATATGTGAAGGGAAAAGAAGAGGTGTTTCCATGGGGCTGCAAATGTATTAGGAAATGAATAGAATGGAAGAAACATCTCCATTTGGGGTTTGTAAAAGACTGTCCAGGAGGAATTATTCAGAGAGTTTAGAGATGGAGTACGTTTGGTTTTTACATAAAAAATAAATTTCCTCAGGTAATTTCATGTAAATTTAAAATATAACTGCATGTTTTTCTATACCTTCCCATAATTCTTTGGGTGTCTCCAACAGGACACCATCCCTACGGGGATTTGTGAGCGGTGTGTGGAAATTTTTCTGATAGAATGATCCCAGAGGATCACGCTTCACAATGAAATGAAAATGAACCCTCTAAGTGGCTTTCAATCAAACAAGAAAAATGAAGCAAAAATATATGACACAAAGTATTATAGATAGCACTCAGAGATTTCTAAAACGAACTCTAAAATCAAGGGCAATATCTGAATGCTGATTATGAATATTTGTTTCCTTTATCTATATTCACACATTCACGGGATGCTCCTTCACTCTTCTCCTTGTTTATTTGTTTGCCAGAAAGATCAACTAATCATAAACAACGGAGGGAATGGCAGTTTAAAAGCAATAAAGAAAAAGAAATCATGAAAAGAGGAATTGAAATCAAAAGATGAATGTTTATAATATAGTGCAGGGCAGGGGGTAATCCAGGCGGACTCGATCAGACACAAGGCAATGAGAGTGACTTTATTAAAGTCTTCAAAAAAGTCTTTGGGGCCTTAGACACAAAGAAGTCACCAGAGGCCTCAATGTGTTATATGTCATTATTCTAGAACTGAGTCTCACACCAATAGGCCATGGCTTATTAAAAACAGACATTGTCATGCTATTTTGCTGAAAGGTGTATAAAATTCTTATGTGACACACACGAGATGAAAACAGAACTACTGTGATGTTCAAATACTCCCACGTACGCGGTAATCTCTGATAATGCCAATTCTGCAAGTACTTTTTAAAGATGAATTTAATTTTCATAACTTAATAAGGTACACAAAACCTTAATAACGTATAAGACTGTTCAAGCCTCTTCATAGTGCAGACTTCAAGTATGAGCAAAAACTACTCAAGGTTTTAGGAAGGTCTTCAAACCTTAGAACAAACACCCCATGAGATCTTTAATGTCATTACAAAGCAAAGGAGTCTAAGTTTATAAGTTCTCATCTGAAACACCCTAACACAGTGAAGTATGTGCTGATTGATTTATCCCTTCTGGAAGAATGAAAGGTTGCGTTGGACCCAGGGAGATTTTTAACCTGTGATCCTAGAGAATCTTCCAGAGCTTCAAACCTGAAGTTTGATGTGTAACCTACTGGTTTAAAGGGACCTACATATTAGTACTAGAGAGTTTGACATAGTGGGTGGGTACATCAGACATCAGAGAGAGCAATGTAGTCAGCAAGACACCTATATTCCCTGTTCTAATCATAAAAAAAAAAGATGATCTTTCCAAGAGCTACCACAAGGAGAATTTTGATATGCACTGAGTGAGAGCAAGTCATGTTGCTGGAATTTTCCTTTATGGATCTTCTGCCTTGGTTTAGAAGAGTCTCAATTATTTCTAAGAATGCAATGCCTTATTTTATTAGTGAAATATTTGAGATGGATGTCATGCTCAAATGTTATAATGTTATTGCCAAATATACAGCATTCTTGAGTTCAAAGTACAGTGGTCTTTTCTATCTTAATTTAATTAATATTCCTTACTATCATAGTTCATTATTGCATGAATTCAGGCAGATAAATTATATTTCCTGAAATACAGCTCAGCATACTAGATGATGTCTGGTGAACTGCTGTAGCTTTGGTTCATATTAAGGGGGCATTTACAAAGGATATTCCCACACAGCACCACTGTACACTATCTGTTCCACCAAGAAGCCAAACTCCCCCACAATAGAATAAAATTCCTTCCTTTTTTCCTTTCCTGGCTCTTGTTTTTTAGCCAAGCCTTCCTGAACATAGTATTTTTTCACACTTTATGCTGGTATATTATTTTCTTTTGTGGAAAGGAAAAGTGAGAGAAAGAAACATTTTCAGAGAGCAAAAGACAACATCAATGTAATACGATATAAATCTCAGTATAATTGATGTATTTTTCTATCAGAAGCAGTATCAATTTTTGTTATTATATACTAGTTAAATTCTATTTTTTTCAGTCAAATCACTATTACCAATTGGACTTGCCAAAGCAAACGGACAGCCAAAAACAAAAAACAAACAAACAAAAAATCAGCTTTAATCACCTTATCTTTATGTTTTATTTCTACTTTCTTCCCTTGTTATTTCATGTTTTAAAATATTAGCTTTTCCATCGTTATTAATACCAGAAATTTTTTAAATTGCTAACATTTAACAAGTATAATGTCCTTTCATTTCCCCAACACTTCCTACAAAAGAAATTGAATGAGCCTCAAATAAGACCTATCGTACATCTACAGTTAACCCATCTATACAATTTATTGAAAGAACATTTTGATAGAAATTGCCATTTTGCATCTTGGTCAATTTAATTGCCAAGAGACAAGTCTTACCACTAAAAAATGCATACTGGGAAAATTAAATTATTTTTCCTATGCCTGCCATTGCATATCATTTACTTAGAGTTGCCAGATTATATACAGGATACACAGTTAAATCTGAATTTTATATAAAGAACAAAAAACGTTTTAGTATATATATCTTTATGTTGACTAAACATTTTTTAGTATTTGTTATCTCAAATTCAAATTTGAGAAATTCCTGTATTTTGATTTGCTAAAACTGACAACCCTCACTGCACTTAAAGATATAATATATGGATTTAAATGACCTGAAATGTGAGTTATTTTTGATAGTACAAGGTTTTTGTGGGGTTTTCATTTACATTTGAATAGATTGTTGCTTGAGATTTTAATTATACAAGTTGCTTTTAACTACTGATACTTATCTTAATGACAACCCATGTATAGGTGTCTGTTCTATAAATCTTAAATACTTTGGTATTAAGGATGGCTATTTTGATCCTGTATTCATGCCTGTTGGCCCTTATGATAAAATTCAAGTTTGCATTATTATAGAACCAGGCTATGTCATAGAAATGTTTTAGCAATACAAAGAATCTGGCTTTCTCAAAAATTTTCTTTGGCTCTTCCATCACTAGCAAAATAGGATTTTTTTAAAAAGAGATGCATCCCAGAGCCCAAATGAATAAATAGACCCAAACCCAACAAACAAGCTGAAAATGGGAACTAGAAGCCTATTCCTAGTCTGAGGTTTACATTGCATACTCTGAGAGAGAAGAAACCTACCAAGAAGGGCTCCTGGTCACTAACAGGGCGAAAAAACAACAACAACAAAAAAAAAACAAAAACAAACAAAACAACAACAACAACAAAAAAACAAAGCCTAGCAGTCTTTTCTAAGGAGGGGCTTCTCATGCAAATTACAATTCAAGAAGAAACCTGCACTAAACTGCCTCCTGCCCTGAACTGCCTGCTTGCACTGTGTTCCTACTGTCTGAGCCAGCCTTATAAAAGAGTTCCTGGGATTGTATTTCAACCAATAGGACTGAGACTTTCCCTGCCCAATTGGAGCTGTGTGGCTACATTCTCCATCAGCATCTTCATTGAGCAATCAGGACAGTGCCTTTGAACCACTCAAACTTCATGGATTTGGAGTCCTTATTTGCATAAGGATTCCCTAATCAGAGATGGGTTATGGACATCTGTCTATATAAGTCAGCTCCCCTCTGGCTCAGAGAGCACACTTTCCCTTTACACCAAAGACTAAGGATGCATTTCCCCAAGTGGAACCGAAACACTAAAGACATCTCACTGGACTAGAGCACAGCAGAGCAAGGGTAGTAGAGCAGGACAAAACAGACCAGCCAGACCTACTGCTGTCTAGTCAGAGAGGGGCTTTGCCCCAAGGCCACCTCACCCCAGAGCCGCCTTATAGCCTTGATGTTCCACAGCCATACTGTCCTCACTATTGAGAGCTGTTCCATAATCATGTTATTCTCACAACTGTGCTATGTCACAATTCAGCTGTTTGAACTGAATAAAGTTTCCTTCTTCACTGCACCCAAATGAGGGATTCCTGTTGGGATTGAATTGGTGCCAACAACCAAATCAGTTGACAACAATTTTACTCTTTCCTACTGTTGGCTTTAGTCTTTTCCTTACAGACTCTTCTCAACAATTTAGTCCATGTGATGAAACAGTGACACCCCGAAATTCTAACTTTCAATGTACAGGTGCGTTCATAAACAAGCCTTCATTTCAGTTCCAATTCCCTAAGAATGAAAAATATAATTGTCCCAACATGGAACAGATGAACATCTGTGCTAATAAGCTATCATTAGGTGTGGTGTCATTGCCTATATGCCTGACCAATGGTGGCTGATGCTTACATGAAGAGTAACATCTGAAGAAAAGTCCAGCCATTAGTGTATGGCTGGAAGGGTGACCCAATAGGTACCCATTACAAGTAGTAAAGAAGATAAATTTATAAGTAAAGGGAGATTCAAGATAAATTCTATGGCATAAGATGAGGTCAGGTGTGGGTAGAAATAAAACATAAAGACAAGGTTGATGAAGCTTACTGAACATCTGGGGATAAGAGTACAGCAAGTACAGGTGAAGACAAAACCAAGGAAACTCTGACTTACATCAGAAATCTTAAAGACACTGGATATTTCCATATTGTCAAAGGTGATATTTTAAACACCTGTTTTCCAGTATTTTAATGTCAAACTGAAATTTCAATTTAACTAACATGTTTTATAATTTTCTGCAAAAAAAACCCCAAATGTGTAAAAAACTAGAGGGCTGGTGCACGAATTCGTACACTGGTAGGGTCCAGCTGGCCCACCCCCGATAGAGGCCATTGGGGGTGGGCCAGCTAGGGTGGGGAGGCGATTGAAGGAGGGCCTGCCAGGGTGAGGGGCCGCGGGCAGTTTGCCGGCCGGCCCCACCCCCAATCGGGGTGGGGGTGCCCACTTGGGGTCAGGCCAGGCAAGGCAAGGGGCCACAGGCATTCCAGTTGTTTGACCGTTCAGTCTATTTGCATATTACCCTTTTATTATATAGGATAATTAATATGGGGAAGACACTATGCTAAGTGTTCTGAAGTTTTTGTTTCACTTTTTTTAAGGTGTTGTGTAGTGTATAGAGTAGTATTTTTTCATTCAGGTATTTGTTCGTGGCAGAATTAGTTGGGAAAGTTTTGTTTGTTCCATACAACATTAACCTAAACTTTCCTTTAATAATTTTTTTTAGAAGAAAAACCAGCTATTACCTCATTAGTTTGTTTAGAAGTAGAACATGGTATTTTTGTTTCATTAAACTTTCGTGGAGATTTTGATTCTTTTAGATCCAGCACTCATGAGAAATTATCATTTAAAACCGTAAAGGGTTTGCTGTCTCCAATGTCTTACTAATTCTTAGTGGAACTTTCATTAATAATAGCCAAAGGCAACCATAGCAGTTAAAGGGAAGAGATTGGATTGAAATTTTTAAGGTGAGACTAACTACTCTTGAAATAAAATGTAGGTTTGTGGAGGCAAACCAAATGTATTTAATGATAGCCAAGCATTGTTATAGGGACTTCATGCCTCAAACACTTAAGTATTTACTTCAATATTAACTCATTTAATCCTCACAGTAATGCTTTGATGTAGATGCAATTATCATTTTAATCTTTTAGATGAAGAAAATGAGGCACAGAAAAGTTAGGAGATTTTCCAAGGATACACATCCTTGGAAAATGGTAAAAGGTTTAATTCCCACCAGTCTAGCTGTGGTCCATGCTCCTTATCAGTACTGCATGCTCTATTTTAACTAAGGTATTAGCACATTGAATAAATCACAAACACAGTATTTTTTAAAAGCAGGAGCTAAGTATTAAAATGGAGATACAGCCTGGCCACAGTGGCTCAGTGGCTGAGTGTCAACCTATCATCCAGGAGGTCATGGTTTGATTTCCTGTCAGGGCACATGCCCAAGTTGTGGGCTGGATCCCCAGTGAGGGGTGTGCATGAGGCAGCCAATCAATGATTCTCTCTCATCATTGATGTTTCTATCTCTCTATTCCTCTCCCTTCCTCTCTGAAATTAAAATATTAAAAATAATTAATAATAATAATATGGAAATACATGTTCCAAAATAGGCATTGGGCTCATTTTTTTAAATGTCTGATGTATCCATGTTTATGGCACACTTCCTCTTCATGTTCTTTTACATTTAAATAAATATTTATAAGATTAAACAAAGTGTAGCACCCAAACAAATCTGTAAACATAAAATAATTCTGACTGAATATATTCAAAATTTATTTTTAAGGATCCTTACAATGAGAAGGGTAGAAACCATTTTAATAGTCCTTATAATACTTTACTTAAAGGAAAAGTCAGAGAAATATCCTATATGATAAAAGGCTAATATGCAAATTGTCCCCTCGACTGGGAGTTCACCAGGGGATGGGGCCAGCTGGCCAACCACCTGCAGCCCCTTCCACCGGCTGGCCCCTCTCCCAGGCCAGCCCCGCCCCTGATCAGCCCCACCCATCCCATCAGGGGCGGGGCCAGCCCACCAATCATCCTCGACCCCTCCCTTGCCCTCCATCCTGGCCCAATCAGCCCAGATCAGGGCATCAGGGTGGGCCTCTAGTTATATTATAGCAAGCTAATAGCACTCTTATAAAAGCTGTTTTCCCAATTTTATTTCTTCTTAATTAAGAGCTTATGATATTTATGCTAATGAAAGTATCTGGTATATAACTGGGAGATTCTTTTTAACATGAAAAATTATACAACCTGACACTGTTCCAAGAAATAATCATGTTAATAATGGTAAAAAACAAAATCCTGGTAATTAAAAATAACACAAAATAAAGCTGTTCTTTATTTTGGCAACAGTCTCAAAAATCATCAATTATATTTTAAAATTACTGTAAGTTATAAAATTGCCTTGGAATATGTTTGTTTGTATTATTACATAATTTTTATAAACTTAGAACTCTCTTCCACCTCCCCCAAGCTTTAATAGAACAGGCAAATATACATCTCAATGGCAGATTAAAGCTCTTTGGTAGCTAAGCCTAATTAAAATGGCAACATTCCAATGGTTTCTTTACCAGGGAGCAAGGACATCTGTAATGGATAAAAAGATACCAGGCATTTTGATGCATTTGTTTCCAGTGTTTAAATGTGGCCACAGAAAACACAGAATGATATTGGCTAAGCTACAAGCAGCGTTTGAGTTAGATGTTTAAAAAGAGCACAGGAAATCAAAGCAGTTAGTTGAATTTTTATTTTAGATGGTTATTTTGCCTGCTAATCCTGCCTATTTTCAGGAGCATAGAATTTCCCAAAATGTGTCCCTGCGTACTATAGTCCCTCATGAAAACTTCTTACACAGAGAGACATTCTGCAGGAAAGAAATTGGTTTAACTTTAATTAACCCAGCATTTTCCAAACTCACTGACCATGAAATACTTTCCTTTTATTTCTCCTTCCCAGCATCCACTACATTCCCCTTTGAGCATCGTTTGGGAAGAGTTGCTCTAGCATACTGTTCCATGCATTTTAGCATGTCACCACCAAGTCTCAAATGTCTTAAGTGCTTTTTGTGTCCTGAAGTTATTTCACAGTGTCCATATACGTATATCCTGTGTATTAATGTGTCAATCCAAGTTCCAAGGTAGAGATGCAATGAGAGAGGAAATACAACCGTCTACACCACTGAGAGGAAACGCATTCATAAAAAGCTGCTGACATGTGCTATCCTGACCTGTGTCAATTCCCTGCCCCTACATCTCCAACTATTGACTGAAAACATTTTAGGGCTCCAGATTGCACTAATTTTAGATTTATTTTGTAACTATCTTAATACCTAACCTACGATTCATTTAATACCTAGAATATTGAAACCTCCAAATGAATATTTACTAAATCAAAATAAATAACTAAAATTTCCTCATGCTATTTAATATACTGGCCAAAAGTTAGCCCTGATTTACTTTTTTTATTTTTAAAGTGTGCCCATGATAGGATTTAGTAACAGGTGAACTAAGAATTAATTCAAGTATATAAAAGATATAGGCTGTACACATAAGTCAAGCATTTTTTAAAATTCTTAATTCGATTTATATCATGTATCGATTAAAGAATATCCAAAATGAAAGAAAAGTTATATAAAAGTTTATTTGAGCTAAGTTCTTAAGGACATGCCCAAAAGCAAGATCTCAATGGATTGAGAATATGCTCTAAATTCATGCATTTAGAATCAAAGAGCGAAAATAAGTAAGGTACATGGAATTCACTGGTGGTAGATTAAGGAGGTTGGAGAAAGCAACGGGGAGAAATCTGTAGGGTTAGATAAAAAACAAAATGGAGAAACACACTTCTTTTACTCTGGTAGGTACAGGAGAGTTAATTAACATTTACAGCACATAGAGATGGTATGTTGGGAACAATATAAAAATGTGTGGTTCTACAGTCTCTTGCTCTAGTGATCTTGTGCTCTGGTGCCTGCGGTTGGGCCCCAAGGGGTCTAGAAAAGAAAATTGCTTTGACATTTCAAAGGTGTATTATCCTAGATGCATAAGAACAATGGACAGGGGTCACTTCGGGTAGACTGACCTTTGCTAGTGAAGCTATAGACCTGGGACATGACTACCTGCTCTGACCTGCCCAGTTAGGAATTTGTGATCAGATGGACCATCCTATGCTATTACTTCCAGTCACTGAGTTTGCCAGGCCTTCCATGTGGCCCCCTGAGCTTGTGGATTTATTACATAGCCCCTTTTCCCACTCACACATAGGAGGATTGGGAAAGCTAAAAGTACTTTTCCTGGTGCTTTTATTTAATTTTATATTTAATTTTACGAAAAATGAGACGTATTTTTCAAATTACGATATTAACTGGATGCATAGGTTTTCTTCTCATTTTATCATTTTAACACCTCAAGGATTTTAAACCCATAAGAGAAAGATATGGAGACACTGCTGGGGGCCTTACTCCTTAGGAGCAAATATGCCAGATGAGCAAACTTGGCTTAGCAGAAATATTTCAAAGCACAAGTTTGTTTTTTCTCAGGTTACATTTTTACCTACCAAGTGACACAAGATGAACAGGTAGAAGGTTATAAGTGCAGGATTGAGAAAAAAAGCTTTCTTTCATACAATGTATAGCTTGGGCCTCCAGCTAGTTAAATTCTGACATGCAGATAATGAATATGTTCTTTAATGTAGTCACTTTTTTTTTTTTGGTCAGAAACTTTTATTCTAGACACCATTAAGATAATGAATATGTTCTTTAATGTAGTCACTTTTTTTGGTATTTTTTGGTCAGAAACTTTTATTCTAGACACCATTCCCTGAAAATAAAATAACACTCAGCACGTGTTCAATGCTAAAGGAAAACGTTATTTAGTAAAATAATCTTCTAAAATTTGTCACCTGATATTTCTTAGGACTTTATGTTTCTGATATATATCTAACAGTAAAATAGTCTGACATTTTCTACTTAACTCTGATCCTAAACCAGTTTATCAGGACAAAATTGGAAGCTCCACTTAAGTACTATAAGTGAAAAACACATAACAACAAAGTGTTTGAGCATTTTCAAGGTTAGAAATAGCAATACCTATTATAATCAGAGTTCTTCAAATATTTTAAGTTTAAAATTCCAAAATTTCTAAAATTTTCCATTTTCACATTAAAAACTTAGTCAAGATTTTTTTTGGCATATATTATTCCTTATTTTGACTTTTATGAACAGTTTGATTTATTTGGCAAATATATTTGGTATATATATATATATATATATATATACACTAATAAAAAATAAACATGCAAATTAACCATCACTCCATCACTCCACCACTCCAATACACCCACCAGCCAATCAGAGCGACTATGCAAATTAACCCAACAAAGATGGCGGTTAATTTGTATACATAGGCGCAGAGCAAAGACTGAAGATGATTGAAGATGGCGGTGGCCACAGAACTGGAGTGAGCAGGAGGCTTGGGTTGCTCCCAGCGACCGAGGAAGCCAAGCTTCCCACCCACCCTGTACTCCACTCAAGGAGTGGCTGGGGGCCTGGGTCACCAGGGGCAACCCAGGCTTCCAGTCCGCCCTGGGTTCTGCTCAAGGAAGGGCTGGGGGCCTGGGAAACCCAGGCTTCTAGTCACCCTGGGATCCGCTGGAGGAGCTGGGAAAAAAAAGGAGGGGCTGGGAGAAGCCGGAGCGAAGAAAAGCCTCACTGCTGTGGCCGGACCAAAGGCCTGGGTCCTGGGTGTCGGCAGCCAGGGGAAGGAAGGCCTATTGTGTGAATCTAAGTGCAATGGGCCACTAGTATATATATAAAATCCTATTTAATAAGGAGGAAACATGCTAATTGACTGCTCCGCCCTCAAAGATGGTGGCGCCCACAGCCAATAAGGAATGAATATGCTAATTGACTGCCCCTCCCTCAAAGATGGTGGTGCCCACAGCCACAAGATGGTGGCACCCAGTTCCCTCAGTCCCACCAGGGCGTCTGCCTCCAGAGTCCCCCAGTACCCTCAGCCCCCCAGCCGCCCAGGGCTGGCCCAAAGCACAGGCAAACCTCAGATGTCGGCTTCCCAGCTGCTCAGGGCCGTCCGAGGCTCAGGTAACCAGGGCCGGCCGAGGCTTGCGCTGCCGGCAGTGGCAGCAGCAGAGGTGTAATGGGGCATCGCCTTCCCCTGATTGTCGGGTTGCCTCCCGCCCCTGACGGCTCCCAGACTGTGAGAGGGGGCAGGCCAGGCTGAGGGACCCCCCTCCAGTGCATGAATTTTCATGCACCGGACCTCTAATATATATATATATTTAATGATTAGTTTTTGGTAAAAGAAACAAAAAACATTATAGGTATATCAAATAGAAAGGTATTTAATACAGGGGGTTAGAATTAAAAACATGCACTATGGCTACTTGGCCTCCTTCCTCTGTCTTCTAAAAGATACTAGGCAAGAGTCACCTGTGGGAGGATGGTATCTTGGGACAGGAAGTTAGAGTAGTCTGGAGGCAGCCACTAATGACAGTTTGTACAAGGTTCACATTAGAACAGCATGTTGGAGCAGCATGGAAGGAATGTCCCAGTGATGGGAGCTTAAGAGAATTTGATTAATTGGAGAAAGGCAGTCTGGCATGCTCAGTAATTAGCTGCATTGAGGGAATTAAGCAACTAAGCAAATGTATTGAAAGTAGTGGGGGCAGGTTCCTCGCCGAGGGAGAAGGAAGGTACAAATATGGAAATTAAGAAGCTGAAATAAATCCTATAGTGATAGATTTAAATTGGAGCTATTGTTGTAAACTAATGGTTTTTAACATAGATAGTTACAATAGGTAGATAGGTAATTGATGGATAGATAGATGGATAGTCAGTAAATAGATGATAGGTAGATGTAAAAATCCTATATAATAGAGGTAATATGCAAATGGACTGTCACACCCTCACACAAGATGGCTGTCCCCATGTGGTCACAAGATGGCTGCCCCCATGTTGTCACAAGGTGGTCGCCACAAGATGGCCATCAGGGGAGGGCAGTTTTGGGCAACCAGGCCAGCAGGGGAGGGCAGTTAGGGGCGACCAGGCTGGCAGGAGAGGGCAGTTAGGGGTGACTGGGCTGGCAGGGGAGCAGTTAGGCTTTGATCAGGCTGGTATGGGAGTGGTTAGGGGGTGATCAGGCTGGCAGGCAGAAGCGGTTGGGAGCCAACAGTCCTAGATTGTGAAGGATGTCCGACTGCCAGACATCCCCAGAAGAATCCCAGATTGTAGAGGGTGCAGGCTAGGCTGAGGGACACCCCCCCGCCCCCAGTGCATGAATTTCATGTATCCGGCCTCTAGTAAAGACATAAAAGAGTGGATGTGGGTGTATGTGTTTTGTGTGTATGTGAATGGGTATATAAGTCTAAGTAAATAGACTTTTTAGCCTGTCCAATAAGAATTTCTGGATATAACAGCCTAGTAGCAATGAGCAATTCCAGCACCAAGATCTTAGTTTCTAAATATAACTCTTTAATAAAATGAATGTAGGCTCCTGGAGAAATAGAAGATTCTAAAACTGGATTTCGAAAACAACAAGACATGCCTAATAATGATGAAGTATGTAAATAAATAATGAAATACTCAAAGAATAAAAGAGTTTTGAAGGCAAATCAAAAGGACAAAGAAACCAGCTTGAAGGGGCTTCCACTGGCCAAATTTAAGAAGTATAATTCAACCTAGTTGGTTTGGCTCAGTGTATAGAGCATTGGCATGTAGAATGAAGGGTCCCAGGTTTGATTCTGGTCAAGGGCATATACCTTGGTTGTAGGCCTGATTCCTGGCCCTGGTTAGGGCTCATGTGGGAGGCAACCAATAGATATGTCTCTCTCACATCAAAGTTTCTCTCTATCTGTCTCTCCCCTCCCTTCCACTCTCTCTAAAAATCAATGGAAAAATATCCTTGGGTGAGGATTAACAAAAAACAAAACAACAACAACAACAAAATAGAAGTATAATCTTCAAAACAAATGATAGTAATGGATTTTAATTTATTGAATAAAATAGAAGTCCATTATATGGATAAATAATTGGGGGGGTGGGAGGAAGGGGAAGATGTTCCTTACAGGTATGTCAATTAATAAATCTAAGAATAAATTACATAAAAAATATCATTTTGTTATCATCGCAGTGCTAATTTAGACATGAAATAGCAATGAGTTCTAAAACTATTAGAACTCAGGTGAAAGTAAAATGCGGAAAGGGATATTTATTTAATCTCAAATATTTTCATAGGAAACATTTATTTTTTACAAAGTAAAAACAAACACAGTTTTATAGTGGAGAATCTTGATATTCACAATCTTATTCTAGTGACCAAAATTTAAACCTCCCACAATGGAACAAATAAACATTGCATGCTAGCAAATAGGATATAATGAGAAGAACACTGCATTACTTCTGTGCTATTCTTGCCAAAAATGCACAACTTAGGTCTAATCATGAAGAGACATCAGACAAATCTAATTGAGGAGCATTCTACAAAATTGCTTCCCTATAATCTTCAAAAACATCCAGGTGAAGAAAATGAAAGTCTAAGACCCTGTTCCAAAAGGAAAGAGACTAGAAAGACAACTAGATGCAGAGCACAACCCCTCTGTCATAAATTACATCATGAGAGATATTGTTGAAACTTGAAGAACATCTTTAGGTGAAGAGTATGCAGGGTTGGCTATACTATTTTTACAACTGTCTATACGTTTAAAACTGTTTGAAAATAGAAATTTAAAACAAAAAGCAATAAAATGACTAAAAAGTACATGCCGTGTGAAGATACTAATAATTATCAACTTGCAATGAAGCATTCAGATAGTTTGGGAGCTAAAGCAGCTTTATGAAATCACCAATGATGGTCACAGTTGCTCCAGAAATGTGACAGATTTAAAACTAAACACACAGAAGCTGTTGCAAAATTCCACATGTGAAAATTCACACATCTCTCAACCACTGCCAGGGAAGCAATAATATGGCTTCTGACTTTGCTTTTCCTTCCAAATCCCTTGTGAGTGATCCTCTTTCTACAAACTAACCTGGAATACTGCTGGCAATGGCTATTGGGAAATGTAGTTCCCAGACTTCCTCTGGTATGTGTAAAGAGTGAATAATGCTAACCATCTGGCATACAAAGCCTAACAGGTCAATTCAGTTGAGAAAAGATTGACTGTTTTTTGTTACCTATATATGTAAAAGCCTAAGCGACCAGTACAACCAAACGACCTGATCACCCAGTCGACCAGTCACTATGACGCGCACTAACCATCAGGGGGCAGACGCTCAATGCAGGAGCTGCCCCCTGGTCAATGCACTCCCACAGCCAACCTCCCACAGCCCCTTCCCCCATCTGCCAATCTCCTGCAGCCCCCCTTCCCCCAGCCGGCTGCCCCCCCCATGGTTCCAATTGGGGGCCAGCCAGCCAACCTCCTGGGGTCCCTGCCCCTGGCCAGCTGGCCCCCTTATAGGTCTTCATCACAGGCCAGGCCGAGGGATCCCACCTCTGCATGAATTCCTGCACTTTGTCCCTAGTTTATTAAAAAACACAGGTTTGAAGTTTGAAGGTAAACTTTCACCTTTTAACTGAATTTGCACATTCATTTATTGCTCAGTAAGTTAATTTCTTTGTTTTGTTTTGTTTTCCTTTGGAATGGCAGGCTCAATTATTGGGGCTGGGGAATTAATGATCAAGAAGCCAGAGAAGGTTCTAATTATTTCCCCCTTTCTGCTTCACCAGCCATTAGCTTCCATCAGCCTCCTGCCTTCCTGAGATATAATGAAAATTCCCCTCAGCCCCTGGTTGCCTTTGTGTTCTCTGATTGTGGTATCTTTTAAAATTCTATTACTGGCATTATAACAGACACGAGGGTAAATAAAAAGCAAAAATAGCCATATTACATTAACCTTTCTGAATTGAAAGGTAAGTTCTAGTACTTTTTAATTGTGCTGAAGAACTAGAATATTCTTCAGATCTGTAAGTGAAAGGGCATCTATTAATGTTAATTATAGTTACATTTCAGATTTTCTATGCGTAATTTGGGGAATCTAATCGAATAAAAGAGAAACATGCAAATTGATCGCACCTCTGTTATGCTCCATGGCCACGCCCACCAGCCAATCAGAGCAACTATATGCAAATTAACCCAACCAAGATGGCGGTCGGCAACCATGGAGCTTGAGCAAGCAGGAGGCTTGGTTGCACCGGCGATGGAGGAAGCCAAGCTTCCCGCCTGCCCTGGCTGGCTGGGGCCTCCGCTCAAGGCAGCGAAGTTTCAATTAATAGAAGATAAATAAATCCCAGATACCTGCTTCCAGCCAGCCTCCCCTGGGAGCTTGGGTGGCTGGGGGCTGGGGCCAGCCTGCAAACAGCCATCAGTCCCTCACCCAGGATGGCCACTCCCTCATGGTATGAGGGTCACCACGGGGGGGCTTGGCCAGCCTGCAAACAGCCATCAGTCACTCACCTAGGCTGGCCAGGCACCCCAGCAGGAGCCCCCACCCTGAAGGGGGTGTGGCCAGCCTGAAAACGGCCCTCAGCCCCTCACCCAGGCTGGGCAGGCATCCCAGTGGGGACCCCCACCCAGAAGGGGTTGTGAACAGCCTGCAAACAGCCATCAGTCACTCACCTAGGCTGGCCAGGCACCCCAGCAGGAACCCCCCTCCCTGAAGGGGGTGTGGCCAGCCTGAAAACGGCCCTCAGCCCCTCACCCAGGCTGGCCAGGTACTCCAGGAGGGACCTC
>NW_005357846.1:1636188-1649924 GCF_000412655.1 Myotis brandtii | reverse complement strand
ACCCTGATCCGGGACACCCTTCAGGGCAAACCAGCCGGCCCCTACCCATGCACCAGGCCTCTATCCTATACAATAAAAGGGTAATATACAAACTGACCCTAACAGCAGAACGACTGGGAATGACTGGTCACTATGACACACACTGACCACCAGGGGGCAGATGCTCAATGCAGGAGCTGCCCCCTGGTGGTCAGTGCGCTCCTACAGGGGGAGCTCTGCTCAGCCACAAGCCAGGCTGCCAGCTGCCAGTACAGCGGTGGTGGTGGGAGACTCTCCTGCCTCCTCAGCAGCACTAAGGATGTCTGACTGCAGCTTAGACCTGTTCCCCGCTGGCAAGTGGACATCCCCCGAGGGCTGCTGGGCTGCCAGAGAGATGTCTGACTACCAGCTTAGGCCCGGTCCCCTGGGGAGCGAGCCTAAGCCAGCAGGTGGTCATCCCCCGAGGGGTCCCAGACTGCGAGAGGGCACAGGTTGGGCTGTGGGACCCCCCCGAGTGCACAAATTTTTGTGCACTGGGCCTTTAGTTTTTTAATACTTTACTACTCAAAAATCATATAAAATCTATAATTTTATGAATGGACTTTATCAAAAATAGCATCTAGTCCTAGCTGGTTTGGCTCAGTGGATAGAGTGTCAGCCTGCAAACTGGAGGGTCCCAGGATTGATTCTGGTCAAGGGCACATGCCTGGGTTGCAAGTTTGATCCCCAATGGGGGGCATGCCGGAGGCAGCCGATCAATGATTCTCTTTCATCATTGATGTTTCGATCTCTCTCTCCCTCTCCCTTCCTTTCTGAAATCAATAAAATTATTTAAAACAATAGCATCTAATGTTTATTCTTCTGCTTTGTAGAATGTTCCACTCTATCTGACTCTTCTGCCATTTTGCAAATAAAGATAGTAATCAGAGTCAGAAGCACTAGGGACAGCAGAAAATCATTCATTCTTGGGAACACTTTATAAGATATACAAAAAAGGAATTCCCCCAACAAATATCTCCTCATAGTTCATTGGCTCAACAAATCTCTTGTGACATCACAGATGCATGCCAACACAAAGAGGGGTGGCACCGCTCTAATTTGCATAGGCAAGTGAAAGTAACCACGTATGAACTTCCATGGCATCACAAAGGTTGTATGGGGAAGAGAAGGTGCATCAACAAATTTGAAAGTCTTTAAAAAAAAGAGAGCCCTGGCTGGTGTGGCTCAGTTGGATGGAATTTCCTCCTTTACATCAAAAGGTTATGGGTTCAGTTCCAGGTCAGGGCACATATCTAGGTTGTGCATTCATCCCAGGTTGGGGCACATATGGGAAGCAGCCAATCAATATTTCTCTCTCAGATAAATGTTTCTTTCTCTCTCTCTCTCCTTTCCCCTCTCTCTCAGTTGAGAATTAAAAACAAAAGAAAAGGAGAAATTGAATCATGAATGCTAATCAACCAATCAGTATATAACAATATATTCAAGTCACTGTACCATAAAGGCATTTGACAAACTTTAGTGAGTGAACCATGATAATGAAGATATTTATGTTGAGAGCATGAGCACAGAGAGGAAGGCATGAGCAAGATAAAAGAAAGTTTTACATGACATTGTGAGAAATGAGGATGTTGGTTTTATGTATTGGAAATTGTTAAAGCATTTTAGATAGGGGAGTAACAATACATCTTGGATTTTAGGAATATCACTTAGGGCCCTAGCTGGTTTTGCCCAGTGGATAGAGCATTGGCCTACAGTCTGAAGGGTCCTGGGTTTGATTCTGGTCAAGGACACGTACCTCAGTTGCAGGCTCCTCCCCAGCCCTGGCCCTAGTCAGGGCTCATGCAGGAGGCAACAAAAGGATGTGTTTCTCTCACATCAATGTTTCTGTCTGTCTTTCCCTCTTTCTTCCACTCTCTCTAAAAATCAATGGAAAAATATTCTTAAGTGAGGATTAAAAGAAGAAGAAGAAGAAGAATATCACTTAAGGATAGCTGTTTGGTGACTAGATTGTGAAGACCAGGGATAGAGACTCAGAGTCCATAGGATGTTCTATTTTCTGCCTTCAGAGTCTTGTAACTAGAAATCCCTTGCATGTATTGTCCTATTTTGAATGTTAATTGCCAAAATATAAGCCTAGGTAATGCAAATTATATGAAGCCTACTGTTAAACAATAGTGATCATCCTTTTTACAACTGACATTTTTTAGACCAAAAATCATATCTCTGCCATCTAATTTAGTTCAGGGAATGTTTTAGAAATGATATCTCATTTCTCCCTGCTTCTATTTCCTTGAACATAGGCTGTTATTTAAATGATGTTTAGATCTACAATATAATTAGTTCACACACAGCATAAAATACACATACATTCCATTCTCTATTAAACTTTTATAAAAAATACTCACAAATTTATTTAAACTTTTAAATTTAGGCATTTTGTGTAAAGTTTCTAGGTAATGTGTAGTTAAATATAGTTCTGAAGTAACAGAAAATTCATAAGCAAATCTAAATTGTCTGCCTAAAATTAAAGATTTTTTTTTAACTTCCACTGTGAACTTCACCCATTCTACCTAATCCTAATTATATTTTTTAAAGTATATCTGCTTAGACTTTGATAGTGTTGCTACAAGCTGGCATTTTGATTTCTGAAAGAATTATTTAAAATTTAGATTTAGCATCTGTCAAAGAAACAAAACAACAAACACACTATTATCCTATTGGATATTCTAATACACCATCTAATGACTGCTGAAATTTAACCAATCACACAGGATGACAGGGCAAAAACACCCAGAAAGAAATTTTATGTCAAAACAATTGAGGGTGGAAAAAAAAAGACTACAAATTAATGTCTTCCTGGTATAGATTTTATTCTGATTAGCCCATGCAAAATTTGTGCTGCCATATAACCGGAAAACAGAAACAATATAATAGTTTTTTTGTAAATTATTGTCAAAAGCTTCTACAGTGGGCCCAGTAATGTGATCCTGGCTTGTCTGGCAGTCTAGGACACAGAGAGCTGTCAACCCCGGAGCTGCCCATGATTGTTAAGGAGCTTTGGTACTCCTTCTATTTGCCTAATAGAGAGCCTTGTGCTCAGCATTTCCTGAAGCAAAAGAAGACAGATGAAATCTCTGGGCACTTCATTGCTGCTGCCTCTCAAAGATTTCCTGTCAAAACCGGCCTATAAGGGGAGAAAGGTTTTCAATAACATTTTTTTTTTCACCTGGCAGGATTTGCAGCCTCACTATGAAAAGAGTTTGAAGGCACTGTCTTTGTTAAAGGGGAAAAAAAGAAGAAGAAAAGGCTGCCAAACTACTAGATCTAGTTGTGTTTAAAAACAAAAAAAGCAATAGAGAATATGGCTCATATTACCATAGCAAAGGCCAAAAAAAAAAAAAAGAAGTTTTGATTGACATTGTATTTGTATTTTAGGTTTTAGGTTTTTGCCTTCCCCTCAAATGGAGAAACTGGCCTTGATGTTCTTACTTCTTAACTGAAATACAGAAATCATGTTTGTTGTCAAGCACTTTCCTATGTCTTAGTAGCTTGGGTAGTGAATGAGGAGCTAAGGTCGCATTTTTGCTAAGGAGATGTTTGCCAATCTGCCTCTCTCCTTATTGAGACTTTACTCCTTTACTTCTGCCGTCTTGTCAGTCAGTCGGCCAGTCAGCCCACAAATATCTAATAGCTTGTGAAAAGATAGAGCCTCTGTCCACAAAGGACTTGTATTTCATGAGGAGATACCATTGCAATGAGGATAGTTTTCTAAGTTTCTAGGAAAATAGATTCACAGCTCACATCTTTTCTAGTATCATCAAAAAAATCAGGAATCTCATCCTTTTGAAAGCCATTCTTTGCCCCCAAAAGAGAAGCTGCTTCTGTCATTGAATACGACAGTTCAGGTACAATCACAACTTCTCTATTTCTTCCCCCATACTGTATTCTTCTGAATGGATCAAAGACAAAAGAATCTGAATAAAATGAACAAAAAAGCTGATGAAATAGGAATAATAAAAAATATTCTCCAAGTTTTCTCAAATTGTAATTAATTAGGTGCTGTATATTTATCCAAACATCTTTGTTGTTTTGTTAACTGACATGATATTTGCAAAGTGAGAGCAGAGAGCTAACATAGAAGAACAATGCAAAACCCAAACAAACCAACAATAAAACCTCAACTGTCTGTAGGCATTTAATACAAGGGCACGCAGGGCAGGAACCCTAAGGATAACATAGAACAGAACAATTGATTTCTATAACAAAGACTGTCAAGTCATTAAAAAAATGTTAAATCATGTTGGCCATATTTTACTACAAAATACAAGATACAAAAACATGCTGTTCGTTTAATATCATTTTAATCAAATTTATATATTAAAAATGGGCACATAAATAGTGCCTTTTTTATCGGGAAAACTTACAAGAGACACTTTATTCCACCAAATAAATTGGATAAGTGAAAAGATACCATATGATGAAATAAACCATATTCTGTTTAAGTAGATTCATTTCATGATATTATGATATATTTCCTTTTCTTTAGTGAAGTTTTAGAAAATTTTGGGTCATAACTCTATAACTTTAACAGGTATGTTAATCCAATAGAAAACAACAACAAAAGCTTTCTCTAAAAGGAGCCCCAGTTATGGAAGGAGAATAATTGGCAGCCTGTAGGCAAAGCACAGGCCTTTTTAATGGGGAGTTACCAGGTGGAGGAAACTGACTCTAGAACAGCAGTAGCTTTGAACAAAAGATTGCTTTTTTTTTTCTAAGAAGGAGGTGAAGATGTGAAGCAAGGAAGATCATAAAGTACATGGTCACGAGTTAAGGATAAAATAATATCATGGAATCTTTTTGGCAGTAGAAGGACACGAGCAAAATTATGAAATGATTGAATTATATATGATCTGTGAGTAAACATGTATATTTTTGTTTAGAAAAGACTAGGGTCACGATGAAATAATTTACAGAAACTCAAGATCAATTCCTTTTTTAACCAGTCACTGCAGTAATGTCTGTATATAACAAAATTTTGTCAAGCACTAACAATGAAATGCTTTTTATTATGTCCACTGAAGCCAAATACAATTGAAACAAAAATAACCAAAAACAATTATAGACAGTGTCTGGAAGTTGTAATAGTGTTTAAGGCCTGAACAAAAGAGACATCATGAAAGAGAATAACCGTTCAACAAAATGTAGTAATAAGCTGAGTTTACAGACAATTGCAGACTCAGACACTGTTCTAAGGAGTGACCCTAAATATCTTCAGAAGAGGAATTGTGTGGAAATTAAAGACATACTCAGAAGTGTATTTGAGAGTTAGAGACTGAAGAAAAAAATCCACAGAAGGTAATCACAGAGGAGATTTTTAATGAATTGAGATCATGATGAATATCTTCTTGGTTGTTGATTTCCCTTTTTTGTAAGAAAGATGGGTTTGATGAATACACATTTTCTTCTGTTCATATCACTGTTTGAGCTACCTTTGACATTCTTTTTTTTATTATTATTGAGTTTAGACCAGTGGTTCCCAACGTGGAGCACACGTCCCACAGGGGGGGGCGATTGATTTTTAAGGGAGGCAATTCGAGAATGAGTTATTAACAGTGAAATTTTTTCATTTCTTATGGTTCTAGGGGCCTCATATATAGTATATAAATATATATTGTGACATATTTATGCATTTCAGTTCTCTATTATATGTTTTGAAACTTTGCTTGCCATTTTTTCATATCATTTCATATTATTATTATTATTTTTAAAAGAACTTCTTAGAGATTTCTTCCTCAGTACTTCAACTGTCCTTTCGTTCTTTTATTTTTCTCTTTCATGGATGCCATGTTTTTTGGAATCTTGTTTAGACCACGTTAATGGCTTTCAGGCTTCCTCCATGTGAATAGGAGTTCACTTTAAAATATATATATATATCTTTATTGATTTCAGAGAGGAAGGGAGAGGGAGAGAGAGATAGAAACATCAATGATGAGAGAGCTGCCTCCTGCATGCCCCACACTGAGGATCGAGCCCACACCCTGGGCATGTGCCCTTGGCTGAAATCGAACCTGGGATCCTTTAGTTTACAGGCTGACACTCTATCCACTGAGCCAAACTGGCTAGGGCAGGAGTTCACTTTTTGAATAATAAGAATTATATGTCATGGGGGGCATCAGGATTTTAGAGATGCTTAGGTGGGGCATTCCCCAAATAGGGTGGGAACCACTGGTTTAGACAGAGGAAGGGAGATACAAAGAGAGAGAGAGAGAGAGAGAGAGCGAGAGAGAGAGAGAGAGAGAGAGAGAGAGAGAGAAACATCAATTGGTTGTCTCCTGCATTTGCCTCAACTGGAGATCGAACCCGAAACCTGGGTATGAGCCCTGATCTAGAATAAAACCCATCACCTTTTGGTGTATAGAATGATGCTCCAACCAACTGAGCCACACTGTCCAGGGCTACCTTTGACATTCTTCATGAAGCATTGTCAAACCAGTCAGGTTGAAAAGGCTAAGATGCATACATGAAACAACACAAAAGTTAGTGTGGTATCCAGGTTAAATCAAAAGATCAGAAAGGCAGAACATCAATTATTTGATCCACTTGGATCCCTTAATTCAGAGTATAAAAATAATTGTTGGGCTCGGCCAGTGTTGCTCAGTGGTTGAGTATCAACCTATGAACCAGGAGGTCATGGTTCAATTCCTGGTCAGGGCACATGCCTGAGTTGTGAGGCATGCAGGAGACAGCAGATCAAAAATCCTCTACTGATGTTTCTATCTCTCTCTCTCTCTCTCTCTCCCTTCCTCTCTGAAATCAATAAAGTATATTTTAAAATAATAATAATTGTTGGGAATTTTGTGATATATCTAACCTTTGTCCACTGGTCTGTTGGAACTATAAGCATAGGAACAAACATGCCACAGTGAATCAGTACAGACTGTAAATGAGACTGGATAACTAGCGGGGTAAAAATCTCCTGTTTCATTCAATGGAGATTTTTCCTCCCACAGCTAATGGCTCAAATGTTGAGAACAAAAGCAGGAGACCGATTTGGCTTTGCTTCCTGCATTTTGGTGCCACATTCTGCTACTCACTGCTATTCCTACAATTAATGAAATATCAAAGCCAGGCTAGTGGAAGTGCTGCACACTTGTCGTGTAATGAAACAAAAGACTCTAAAATGCATGTGCTTCTACTTTCATACAATAGGAAGACAATAAAAAAATAAAAGAACAAATTACACTTTGTATCATGGGATATGAAACAATTATATGAAGAGGAAGGTGGAGAATGTAAGACTCAATGGACCCTTTAATGAATAGTAGCAAAATATCCACCCAAACAATTGACATTTTTCATACCTTACTGATAGAAAATAGCCTGTTTCTATTCAAACTTTTGTAAAAGGATCTCTATAGATTTTTCCCCTACTGACTTAATGTCAACTTTTGGAATTAATCGGCTTCCATCAGGGGATGAGTACATGCATCATAACAGCTTTTATATTTTTCCAATCGTCACTTCATCTGGGACTGAGTTCATCCTAGGGAGTTTCCACATTCATCTGACATCAATTATCCCAGCTCCTGCTGATACCCAATTCATGTCATAATAATTAACTTGTACTATTACAACCAAGTTTCATAATTAACATTTTATTTGTCAAAATTTTTTCTCGTGGACATATTTTAAGATGCAGTGATCTTACTACCTTTCAAAAGCTCTTCTATTTTAAAACCAGTAGTAATAATTAGTCTTAGTTTAAAATTCAAATGACTGTGCACTTTAATCTTTGTCCAGATTATTCAGTTTTAATGATGGAAAAAAATAATAGAAAGTGGATTCCTCAAAATAGTGTTAAGTTACCTTACATTAAAAAAGTAAAAAAAAAAATCTTGAAAAATTCCAGTACTAGTCCATATTTTCTAATGAAAAACTATAAATTCTACATCATAGTCTCTTAGTTTTCACCTTTAATTTTGAAGAATTTCAGAGATAGATGTCTGATCAGTATGTAAGTCATAACAAGGGATGGTAAATTAAATAGGAATAAGACTGTAACACTTTTAATATACATACTCACTACTAAATAGGCATAAAAAGAAATGGTTGGACACAAAATTTGAGCAAAGCAGAATTTGTATAAGATCCGACCACCTATGGATATATATATATATGAAACATATGTTGAAACAGGCTAATATCATTTATATAATCCTCTCATTGATCTCCTAAGATACACAATAACATTTTAAAGCAAGATATTAAAAAATATAATGATCCTTCTGGGCTGAATCAGGTGGATTAGTGATAATAAATTTGACAATGGCCTGCAAGCTGACTACTTGAAATAATTTTCTATTACATACTGTTAACATTTGATCTAAGGATAACTTAAAGTTGCAATTTGACCTGTCAATTTGACCAGTATCCTTTGCATTCTAAATATATATTTTAAATATCCAGGAAGACCCAACTGGTGTCACTCAGTGGTTGAACATCTACCTATGAACCAGGAGGTCACAGTTGGATTCCCATCAGGGCACATGTCCAGATTATAGGCTCAGCCCCTGGTGGGGGCATGCAGGAGGCAGCTGATCAATGATTCTCTTTCATCATTGATGTTTCTATATCTCTCTCCGACTTCCTTCCTCTCTGAAATTAATAAAAATATATTTAAAATATATATATATATATCCACTAAGGTTGCACACAAGCTAGAATGGTTATTCTCTATGAAAGAATAGTGGGAAAGTTTCTTCTCTTATCTGTTTTAAGATATAAAATCAACATAACATGGTTTTATTAGCAAATAATTTATTTAATTTTCCTAAGTCTAAAATCTCTCAATTACATTTTTCATGTACCAAGGAGTTGTTTGTTTAGAGATTAACATCTTATACTTTGTATAGTTGATATTTCCTATAAACGTATGTAGAAAATTATAGAAGCAATTAAAATGTATTAGAAAATTAAAAGCAAACAAAAAATAAAACAAAAAACTCTAATCTGCCTTCCTAGGGACCAGGTAATAGCATATTAATTCTGATCATTTATATTTATGTAGCATTTTATCATTTAGATAGTATTTTTAGATATATTATCTCATAGAAAAACAGGATGTATTACATATAGAAATAAGAACAGTGGGATTAAGATAAGTGACTTTTCTAATTTTTTCTAGCTCAAAATAGCAAATCAGGGAATCAAATACAGACCCCACTCTAAAATTATGTCATCATGGTTCTGTAGAGAATGTAGAATGTACAAACACATTGCCTAATGACAAGTGGTATGGAATTAGAAACCTTGATATTCTCAGGAGTTCATTCGCTTATTGTTCTCAGTTACTAGACATAATTTATTCTGATTAAATCCTTTGAATATCTGAATAAAATCTACATCATGACTTTTTGTTCTAGCTTTTGCTGTATTGCTGCTTCTACTGATGCTTCACGTCCATCTACAAGGGATTCATGGAAGTACAGTCTGGGGGCACGTTGGGGAGGGGCACAAAATACATTAGTATCCTCTCTTTCTCAACATAGATAAGACTAGGGAAGCTCCCAGAACAGAACCAATCACTTAGACAATATCAAACTATGAAGCCCACAGTGACGATCTGACACTGGTATGTATGAGCCTGCTCCCGCTGAAAATCATGCCTCGATAATGCAACTTGAGACTCCAGGCACCAAATGACACCAATTGGTATTCACATAGGAGCACAGACTGTTACATATGTTCATTGCAATTTTGCTTCAGGGAAAAATGGAAGACCATTTAAGTCACTCCTTCTGTGCATTGAACTGTCAACTTACAGAAATGCCATATTAATCTTAGGGAAACACTCTGCAAAGCTCACTTGAGTGGTGAGTGAATGTAAATGTCCCAAATTATTAAATATTTATTTCATCAAACCTGGCAACAAGGTTTTGATTGACTTTGCGCTCAGCTCATCCGCCCACTCTTACTTATTATATAATATTTCAGATTGTCTTAATCCTCTCCTCTACAAGTGAAATGGTCTCCTTCTTGAACAGACAATGAAATATAGTATTTTTTGGACATGTATTAGATTTGTCATAAGGAAGAGAATTTCTGCTGCACAAATCATTTTTTAAAAGCATCTGAATTTTCATACTTAAATGTATGAAAGATAGTAGATATATTCACACTTAGCTAATGTTTTAAATTACTGCCTCCAGTAAACATTTTGTAGCAGAACCTAAAAACTGAGAGGAGTGGAGCAACAATACGGGAGTGTTGTACAACCTCTGGCCCCTAAGGGCATAAATTGAAAGTTTTCTCTACTATCCACCCCCAATTAGAAACCTGCTAGTGACTCCTCTACTTCAAGAGGAGAAATAAAAAAAGGTAGCCTTGGAAGTCTTAAACACCACCCTAACAACTGAGCGACCACTTCAGTTCTAAAAGTAGGACACATAATATAGAATCGATGGTGTTCATGGAAACTCTAGGACAAACAAAGAACAACAACATAAATAAAATATACCCCTGTCCTTGATAATAGATTTGTAAAATCTGATTTTAAAATATTCTTTTTAAATCAAGTCTATACTTTAAGTCTGAGAAACTTGACTTATTTTCTTCTTCCTTAAAAACAAGTAGGGGAAAAAAAGATAGGAAGACAGCATCTGCCAGGTGGGTTTTCCAAGTCCTGATAATTAAACAGTAATTTTCATCAGATTTTAAATGCTCCCATCAATAGCAAGATTGTAGATGGATGATACAGCTAAATCACTGCTGATAGACAATTAGTTGAGTCTGCTGTCTCAAGCCAAGATTGGCAGAGTCTACTACTCTTGTAATCAAATTCCTCAGTATTCAATACAGCAGGCCTGAGTTTTCTAGGCAAAGCTACAAAGCAGCATTGAGTAAATACAATAGACTTAATCTTTTGCAGTCATATCCTCCAACACTGGTTTATGTAATTAGGAAAATATGACATCTCATGTACTGAATAGTAAACACAACAGATTGTTAATCGTTATATTTATAGGGTTTATATAAAAATATTTAAATTCAGGAGTACTATAAGATTTCTTTTAAAGACTAGTAATACATGAATAATACCTGAATATATATTGTTATGTCTGAAACTTATTGATGTGTTTATAGTATTTCCTTAGAGAATGGTTATGTAACAAAAATCCAGGTGCAGCAAATGTTTCAGAAAAAAAACTGTTGGAAAAAAGTCTATATATTTTTATATCCATATACACACAAATATATGCACATACAACAAGCAAATTTGATGGAGTTTGCACATTTGAAGGAAAAGACACATTCACATATAGTTGAAAATATAATTCTACATTCAAATAAAAATGTGACATATTAAAATGTATACGAAAAATACTCCAGTAAAGCCTATTTTATAAAATGCATTGTGAACTATATTTTATCTGTATTTTACACCAATGTAATATCGATTTCCTACAAAAACACATTAAATAAAAGATTTATGAGGAGTGCAGCAAAATCTCATTTGGCCAACAAACTGTAACTCTTTTGTGTCTGCTTTATGAACAGGAGCAAAAATGGTAATGCTCCACGTATTTCAAAAATTTACAAATGGCCGTCATTTAAAAATAATTAAGAAAATAAGAATAATAATGGGTGATTAATAACAAATTAATGAAGATTTATTTAACTCCCTAACACCCTTACCTACAACAATAATATATGTGTATATAATTATGTACATACCTAGCTATGTACATAAAGGGATGTGTGTTTGCACTTTCAAAAATGAGTTTACAAATAATAAAGGAGAACATTAATAGGCAAAGAATATGGCTTTTGAAATAAAATGGGTTTTTGAGACATATCAAGCAACAGCAATTACTTAAAAAATACAAAACAGAGCAGCTTGAATCTGATTGAAGTGGTCACACACTGTGCAGGCAAAGGATGCAGGAGTCTGGAATAAGTGTAGGCAGAACACACGGGAAGATTAACTGCAAAACACAGAGGACCCCTTCTCCTTTTAGCTCTGTAACCTCCACCCTCCCTCTATCACCTTCCCAAGTTGTAACCCTGAACTTGGGACAACAATCAGGACATTTCTGTTGAAGTTGTTCTCCCTTCCCGTAATCTATTCTTTCACATAATTAACTGCGTGACTTATTTGTCCTCTGATTTTATCTGAGGGCTGGCAAATTTTACTAATTCCTTGCAGTTACCACATATCAATGTTAAAGAAGTATTTAATTCCCCAGATGAAAAGCAAACATTCAGAGTATGCAGAAGTAAGACTGAAATATTGGAAAGTTAATAACACTTGTCACTCTTGTAGCACCTTTCAGCCAATGCTTTGGAAGCCCTTAAAAAGCAAAAGCTTATCACTCTCATTTGGCTACAACTGGAAGATAGAAAGGTTAAGTGATTTGTTTATTTATTTATTTGTGATTTATTTATTCTGCCCTAGTAAGTTAGTAATGGAGCTGGGAATAGGAGACAAATTTTTTTTAAAATTCTTTATTCTCTTTTAGAACACTCACCTTGCTTATGTTCACAGTGGAGGCTGATGACATTTACTTTTAAAAGTCAGACATCATTATTATTGAACTGATATGCCTGCCCTAAGTTTAGAAATAGAAAAGTCAAGGGCTTTAGCCACAGAGCTCCAAGTTTAGAGCAAAGTGACTTTAAACAATTATTATATTAAAAATTATGGAGTTAGCTAAGACATTTATGCAGTGAATCCCCAGTATGATGTCACAAATCCCGCAAACATTTTTTGTGTGCACTATATGACAGGCACTGTGCTGGGTGCATGGAGTTTATTAAATCAATGAAGCCACAACAATAGCCTTATTCACAGGTACTAGTATTATTCAAATTTCTTGAAGAGAAAATTGAGAAATAAAAAAGTAATTTGTGCCCTGGCCGGTTTGGTTCAGTGGATGGAGCATCGGCCTGCGGACTGAAGAGGCCCAGGTTCGATTTCAGTCAAGGGCATGTACCTTCGTTGCAGGCACATCCCCAGTAGGGGGTGTGCAGGAGGCAGCTGATTGATGTTTCTCTCTCATCGACGTTTCTGGCTCTCTATCTCTCTCCCTTCCTCTCTGTGAAAAATCAGAAAAATATATATTTTTTTTAAAAAAGTAACTTGCACAAAACACAGGTTGAATAAGTTGTGAGGCCAGGGGCATATGATGCATAGCTTCTGACTTCAAAGCCTATGATCTTTACTACTAAATAATACTGCCTCTCTGTTTGCATCCCTGAGTCACATCAAAAAGTTGATAGTAGAAAAAATGTTTAGTAATTATGTAAAATCAACTGCTAACCTAAATATGGGTCTGCACATCAACAAATTCTCTATTTCTATGTATAAATACAATTTAACCACATAACACCATCATTTAAAATCCACACAGCCCGGTCAGTGTGGCTTAGTGGTTGAGCATTGACCCATGAACCAAGAGGTCCCTGGTTCAATTCCTGGTCAAGGCCCATGCCGGTTGCAGGCTCAATCCCCAGTGGGAGTATGTAGGAGGCAGCTGACTAATGTTTATCCATCTCTCTTTTTAAAAAATATATTTTTATTGATTTCAGAGAGGAAAGGCGAGGGAGAGAGAAATAGGAACATCAATGATGAGAGAGAATCACTGATAGGCTGCCTCTTACATGCCCCCCTACTGGGGATCGAGCCCACAACCCAGGCATGTGCCCTTGACCTGAATAGAACCTGGGACCCTTCAGTCCACAGGCCAACGCTCTATCCA
>NW_005357846.1:1634100-1635802 GCF_000412655.1 Myotis brandtii | reverse complement strand
ATGCCATTTAACAAAGAAAAATCAACCAAAAAAATGAGTTCGTGTGTCACCTCTGACACGCGTGTCATAGGTTCGCTATCACTGTTTTATATAAATGCATTTTTTTTATTAAAAGATTACTTAATTGCTAAAGAGTCCATTTAAAATCAATTGTATTAGATATTATCCAAGTACCATATAGATAGGTAGATATGGTCTATAAAATATATATTTAAAATAATATATTTATTCAAATGTAAATAAGAACCTATAAAACAATTTTAAAACATGTGTTACCGTAAAAAGAACTCTGACATATTCAATTAGGATGTGCTTTCAAATCCTAACCCAACCAGAGTCTGCCATGACTTTGGGTAAGTTATTTAATTTTGCTGACTTCAATGTTTTCAGTTCTAAAATAGTGATATTCCTATTTTACTAAGATGTTACGGTAATTAAATGGATCATAAAGTCCATGATGGAAAGTCTCATATTTACTTTGTTTACTACTGTTTAATATCCAACCTAGCATATTTTTTTAGTTTACTTTAGAAACAAAATAACTATTTATTGAATGAATGAGAATAAAGTTTCAATACAGAATCTGGTATATTTGGTACCCAGTACATCTTCTTAATTTTTTAAGCTTTATTGTTAATGTTATTAGTATTGATAATGTATATGAAAAAACTGAGAAGGGTCTGAGATGTACCCTATTTGGGAGCTAACAAGTTAGTCCACCACATTTCATGCATTTGAGTAGAAGACATGAGACCCCTAGGTCAGAGACAAAGTGCAGCTTATTAGTTACAGCAATCAATAGTCATAGTCCCATAGCCCTGGTATCACCATTTTGGCAGTGATTGCCTGAGCCCCATTTTCCTCAGGGCATTATCAAGAGGACCAAATAATACCTCTATAACCAATGGAGGCTATTACAGGAGAATGATCGGTAAACATGGGTGTCCTGTACTCCAGCAGGAAACACTATCTCTATCTTTCAAGACTGAAATCTTTGATTTGTAAATGGATATTATCTCTGTTATCTAAGGCTATTCTACAAGCATCTAGTACCTCACCTACAGGATGTGCAGAAACATGGAAGACCATGGAGAATTGTCCCCCAACAGCACAAAAATATACAATACATTGAAATGTGATTAGAATGTGACTTTCAATTATAAAACAAGTCTACAAAATTATATAAAGTTATCTTTTTTTCCCCAGAGAGTTTAGTGGTAGATTCAATTTACAGATGCCTTAATTGTTAAGCTTTATTGTTAATGTTATTAGTATTGATAATGTATATGAAAAAACTGAGTTTTTTAATTTCATAAAATACGAAAATAGATTAATCTATTTTTTTAATGTTACCATTTGGCGAGAACATAAAGGTTGATTTCAGAGTCAGAATTATTGTTTCTTTGAACACTATTCTATTCTGAACAAGGACAATGAAGAGTTTATGAAAGAGTTTTTATCTAAAACATAGAAATCATGAATTTGAGGTTGTTATTATTATAGGACTAGAGGCCCGGTGCACAAAAATTTGTGCACTCGGGGGTGGGGGGGGAAAGGGGGTCCCTCAGCCCGGCCTGTGCCCGCTCGCAGTCTGGGACCCCTCAGGAGATAATGACCTGCTGGCTTAGGCCTGCTCCTGGGTGGCAGAGGGCAGGCCCAATCCCTAGGTGCAGCCCCTGGTCGGGCTCAGAGCAGGGCCGAT
>NW_005357846.1:1614121-1633560 GCF_000412655.1 Myotis brandtii | reverse complement strand
GCTGCCCCCTGTCACACACAGAGCCGCAGGGCAATCAGGGGGTTTGGGCGCTGCCCCCTGTCACGCTGATCCCGGTGCCGGGAGGACTCTCGGCTCCGCTGATCCCACCCGCAAGGGTCACAGATCCGGGTCCCAGACCGCAGACAGCCTTGCCTGCTGCCGCCTGCCTTCAGTATGCAAATTAGCCGCCATCTTGTTGCTTCAGGGTGGGGGTCCCCACTGGGGTGCCTGGCCAGTCTGGCTGAGGGGCTGAGGGCCGTTTTCAGGCTGGTGGGCGACTGAAGCTCCAAACCTCTCCTTTTTTTCTTTTTTTTTTATTCTGGCATTTATTTACCTTCTATGGCTGTCACTGGAGCTGAGAGCCGGCTTTCTCTCTGAGGCTCGGCTGCTGAAAGCAGGTTTCTGGCCTTTGTTTTCTGTATTCGAAACAATGTTGTGACTCCAGCTCTGAGATCCCGGCTGACTGACAGGAGGTTTCTGGGGTTTTGTTTATCTTCTATAAATGTTACAATGTTTCCAATTGAAGCAGGCGGGGGAATGTTGGAGTCCTCTGTCACTGAAGGAAGCAAGCCTCCCTGTTCGCATCAGCTGCCTGGCTGCCGGCCGCCATCTTGGCTGACAGTTAATTTGCATATCTCCCTGATTAGCCAATGGGAAGGGTAGCGGTCGTACACTAATTACCATGTTTCTCTTTTATTAGTGTAGATTGTATGCAGCCAGACAGAACAGCCATATATTTCTGTATTGGAAATAGATACACAGTTGTGGAACATCACAGGCAGCAACACTTACAGTGATATACTTGTGGTAGTCTCTGCCATCAGCTAGCCCTTAAAAGAAATGCTTTACAATTATTGCATTTACTTCTTCAATACTCATTCTTTCACTCCTCAATCACTTAATGTCAGATGTCAGTACCAATGGCTCATAAAAAACCCTTAAATATCAACCAATGAACTTTTTCATCAAATTCAATGCCTTTTTCTAATTCTCTTCCTACTTGTGCTTTGGGTATCAGCTTGTCCTTTTTGAAAGTCTATGCCTTTCTAAATCTATGTCTAGTGTTGCTCCAGAACTCTCTGATAGATTTCAAGGAAAGTCATTTTCCTTTGTCCTATCCTCTCTCCATGTTCTCATTCTTGATGACCCTATGGTTTTTATACAGATAATATCAGAAAATATATCTCTATTTCTATATTTTCTCTTGATTTAGTCTTCCATTTTCACACATCTGCCACACACTCCCACCTGAGTGCCCTAATGGTATCTGAGACTCAACCTATTTATAACATAACTTCAGCTACCCCACCAAATCAGTTCCTGCCTATGACTGATTAATTGGTCCTAAGTGTTCCGTTAAAGACTATAATGCCATTGCTTCTCTCTTGGCATGATGCCTTTCTTCATGTCACCACCACCCTGGTTTAAAGTCCTATGGCCCATCCTTTGACTAATACAAAAACATCCTTATAGATTTTCTTACCTTGAGGCTATCCTAGCTCACTACCTCCTGTTCTTTCCTTCTAGGCAGAGAGACCAACAGTAACTTTATGTTGCTCCCTGGACAAATCTAGACTCCTTAGTCTGGCATCAAGTCCCTTCACAACTTGACCCTTGCCTGCTTTTATTCAACAATATTTAATGAACTAGGAATAATGTAGTAAAGCGTGCCTATTTGGAGTGGGCACAGAGGGAGGAGGAAAGAAGTGATATCAGTCAATTAATAAATTGATGTATTATTACAAACCATGAAATAATAAGTGTAGTATTCATGAGAAGTGATACGACAGAACATAAGTACCCTTACCTCCTACTACTCTCCTCCATGTACTTGATGTTATCACCAAGTTGGATTGCTTGAGAGCTATTGAACTTTTGTCCTTTCCCTCTCAAAATATAGTAGTTACATGTTTCTTATATATCTTAGCTTTTCTTCTTTCTTCTCACTGTCTTTTGAAATTCTTCTTATTCCCTGTGCTCCAGCCTAAATGTCATTGCTCCTGGAATCCATGTTGATTATCTTCGCCATCCTCAAAACAACCAGAGCTCTTTGTGCAATGTTTATGATACACTCACCACACTGTACCGTAGTTATGTATACACATGGTAACTGGCCCTGCTGCACTGAGAGAGAGCTGAAGGACAGCACCATAATTTAATGCACTGTAATCCATGTAAAATATTAGCTAGTTCATAGTAGCCTTTCCATATTTGTTTAATGAGTGACTGAATTAATAAAACACTCTTAAGGTCCAGGATGTTTCCTTTGGCAATAACTAGAAAACTCATGCAAGCTGCTACTTTATAGAAAAGCCGTCATGGCTGATGTGATGGGAGACTGACCCTCTGCTGGCAAAGAAGTTAACAAGGCATACCATATGGAAACTCTCCATCAAGCAGGCCCCCAAATCTGTTAGAAAAGAGATCAATTTCCCAATGGACTGGGGAAAATAATCTATAAACAAATTTCACTAGAACTAGAGGTGCCCAGACCATGATATTATCACCTCCTTGGTAATTCAGAATTTCTAGGAAGGATATCATCAAAAATCAATCACTCAAGAATTCTGCTATTGCCATAACACTCCAGTAAATGCTACTTGCAGAAACAGCAAAATAAGAGTTTTTCTAGATCTCTAGATATTCCTCTCCAAAATCAGGGGCCTCTAATTTTTTAAGGTCATTAAACTATTCTCCAATTTTATGCCTATAACACACTGCTCTCTATGTGGTTTAAAACAGTCATAAGATTTAACATGTTATATCTTCAAAGCTCTTTGCACACATCAAGTAATTATCCACATAACACCCTTGCGATGCAGGTGTTATTATTCCCATTTTATAGATAAGCTTACTGAGACACCAGAGATCTAATAAGTTGCCTAAGGCAGTATAGTAGACCAGTTGCAGAAATGAAAATTGAATAGAATTTTTGGACTCTTTGTGCCAATTACAGCTGTAAAATTGTACTGGATAGCAGGCTTTTTTTAATAAGCATTCTCTATAATATCTAAGTGGGTATGTATTGAATTATGTAAGGGTCTTACAAAGTAAGCATCACTATTATTTAATAGTAATGTAAATATTTCCATATTATGCTGCTTTCTACATGTGAGATAAGAGAAATAAACATTATCTCGGTATGATTGGGAAATATACATCAACTATATAATTCCATTTAATAACCTGTTCCTCTTAAAGGTATAAATTCCACACTGTTAGCAATTTTAGTATTCTCACAATGGGATGATTAGAAACAAAATGGCTGGTTTGAAAAAATTTTCTGAGTAGGTTACATTTTGTGCTGTAATACCTCACCGAAATGGAGAGGACATGATAATCCTGTACCTCATGCAAAATCAATTACATTTTAGTTCAAGGTTCTCAGTGGCTGAAACAGGATATTATTTTATGTCCTGAACAATATGTTGTTCCAGTTACTAAGGAAACCAATAGCAAAAAATAAGTTTACGATGATGCATTCTCAAGAAATTGACTACAATGTCAGTCTCTGGGGTATCATTACAAAGTGCTATTTGCATTTAAATTTCTTATAACCCTTAAGCAACTGATTTGTTTGTTTATAAGCATGAGTATGCATTTTTAGCTCTTGAAAAAAAATTTAAACATCCAATGAATACATTAACATTTAACCATTTAGAGCGTCCCTTTAAACATCTGATGTCTCTTGCCGAATTATTATGTGTGAATTGTGCTTCCGTGGATTTCTAATGAAACCCTCCATTAGAGCCTCAGCTCATAATATTCTCCTCACTATTGAAAACTGCACATTCTGTTTCACACATGGCAACAAACAGGCTAAGTCATGTCGACTTATACTGTTGCATGTCACAAGTAGCAAGATTCTACGGGAATCAATACATCTATTTTGCACAGAAGGTTTCTGGAGTCTAAGGCTATTCGAAGCGAACTCCAAGTTCCTCAGGGAAGGCAAGGAAAACCCCAGATTTTTCTTGACAGACATTTGCCTCTTTTGTCAAAAACACACAACAAATATTCTGATGAGTTACTGATGCTTTTATAGTTGAAAACTCTTCTGACAAACTACTCTCCTGACCAGAGATGACAACCTTGACATGCTTCCTCCGCCTTAGAATATATAGAACTGCTGCAAAAGCTGATCAGACCCAGTGCTGCCGTAGAGAATGCGGGAGAGTGATGGAGACAGAACAGCATCAGGGGCAACTCCCGGCTGTTTCCCTTAGTGAAATCAACAAACATTCCCTGACTCCCCTGGAGTTACCCAACAGTATCTTTTGTCTTAAGGATTCTGCATTTAGAACTTTGTAATCATTTTTGAATAAAAAGTGTTTCTCAAACTCCAAATTTATTCTGTATTTAGTGAAATAAAACTACACAAATGTTATTAAAGGAGCCTTTGCTAAACAAGTCACTTTTATGACTAAGCAATCGTACTACACACTTACCACCAGGAACACTAAATAGGAGAAGCAAAATACCTATCTGAAACGGCAGGCAATTGCAAACACAGCCCTGGACAATAAAACAAATTTAACAAAGTAACATTCTCATGTTAGAAAGTATGGCCACTGATTTAGATTAGGCTTTGTGGTTGTTGTTTTTGTTTGTTTGCCCCCCCCCCCAAAAAAATAATAATAATTTACCATAGTAATTGCAAGCTAGTCTTTTGCATTACTCATCCCCCCCTCCCCCTTATCTCCTACTGACTCAGCATCAGCGTGCATGGTAAATATATTGCTCCTGAGTAGTAAGAAAATGTGAAAGGTAGAACAGAGCTCAAGCCTTCCTGGGTGTCTGGGAAGCCAGCGCACTGGAGGCTAATTCTGTGTAAGGTTTCTTTTGCTTCCC
Organism: Myotis brandtii; assembly: GCF_000412655.1. Classification (NCBI taxonomy): domain Eukaryota; kingdom Metazoa; phylum Chordata; class Mammalia; order Chiroptera; family Vespertilionidae; genus Myotis; species Myotis brandtii. The sequence continues at coordinate 1,628,709 of NW_005357846.1, read as the reverse complement.
ATCAATATGCCATAAGCCTGACCTAGAGAATCCCCTTCAATTGATGCAAGAAAGTAATTAAGTCTCCAGGCTCATCACAACCTGTGCAATCTCATGTGCAAAGTTTCTGCTTTGAGTCAAACAGCTTTCAGTTTTATGACAAAGATTCCTGTAATGTAGGGTTAACAATTAAAGGCAGGCAGTGTGTCTCTCTCATGGGGCTTGAAGCTCACTCAAGTGCTACAATCGCCGATCTTATTTGAAAGGAGACTGGTTTAAAGCCAGATCTATTTTTTCTTCCCCTCCTCCCTTTTCTTTTTTCTTTTTCTTTTCTTATCTTTTTTCTTTTAGGTCAGCCTCTCTTTGCTTCATTTAGTCATCTCCCATTCCTTGTACCGCTTTTCTTTGGTTTGCTTGGTCTCCACCCTTAGAAAATGTTAGGGATGTTTCCTTCTTGGCATGAGTCACATAATAAAAAGCAAATCCTGGGACAGGGTGTGCACTGTTCACTGGTTAAGCTTCAAAATCTTGAAAGCAAAATGTATCATCGGCAGGTTGAAGGGGATCTTCCTGAGGATCTGCAGGATACAGTTCAGCTGAGCTCCCGCCAGAGTAAATAAAAATACACACCTCCTTGCATACACCCTGGGTCTCCTTAGCAAATTTTCCTACTGGCTTGTCTCCAAGTGGGAGAGGCATCTTCCTCAATAAACACAAATCACAAGGAAAAGCTTACCTTACTTTCTCCCTTCTAATACAGCTTGCCTTTTTCTTCCATTTCTGTTAGACATCTGCTTGCTTTCTATCCTGAACCCCATCATAATAGTTCAGTGTATATTTTTTACATTAGATTTTAAAATGCGTGTTATTTGTATGGGGAGTAATAACATGGGCAGATTTAATCCATTGGCTCAAAAAAATTATGAACATTACCTGGGATGGGAGTTGGGGGAGCAGCCAGGGGGAGCTATGAAATTCAGGCAGAATCCTTCTAGGAGCACATGTCAGTGACCTTCTGGGAAGCCCGATATAAAAGATTAAAGAACATCACATAATTTACAAAGGCAAAGTTTTAAAAGCCTAAATTTAGGATAATCATTTTGTTTTGCTTTTTTTTAAGAAAGACATTTAGACTCTGAAAGAATATATAAATCTCACTCATTTGGATCATTAAAGCTTCCTTTCAGTAAACTTAAAAAAATTGTTTTATTTTCACTGTTTCAAAAGAACAGGATTAAAAGAGCTGGGGGGGGGGGAGACAAATACAGTTCAGAATGTGATTAAAGAGGTGTCGTTCTTTCACTGACATTTTATTGTTGAACACAGCATCCCGAATGAAAGGAAGTGTGTCCGTGCATGTGGTAGCCACAGACAGCCCCACAGCAAACATTACCGGATCGTCTTCAGCCTCCATTGGAAATTAGCTGCAATATTTTTGTTCTTTACAAATCTCTGCTATATTTTCCTGGCACTTATTTTAGACAGGGCAGAGGACAGGGCCGCTTTGAAGAAGAGATGCTGTAAATGAAACATGGGAAGCTCCACGACTCGCCTGCTCTCGCATTTTCCCCCCTTTCCATCGCAGTCAGAATTCGCCGATTTGCATGCATAATTGCAGGAGTTAAAGGTGCTAGTACAATAATCACACACAAACTCCGATGCAGCTGGGAGAAAACTGGGGTGGCAGCAGTTGGCCTTTTCACTCAGATGCTTCTCCTGAGTAATGGAACCGGGCCCTCGCTTCTCATCTGTTTTCATCGAATTCTTTCACCTTAACTCTGTTTCAAAGTCATAAAAAAAAAATCTTCTATCTTAACCTTGGCATGAGGTCAGGAGAAAAGACTTTAGAGGGAGCATTTATAGGTTTTTATCCTCAGTCTCAAGGGACTGGTGCATTCTCCAGCCAGCTGTACCTTTTGAAGTTTCACAGAAGTTCTATACTCTTTCTAGTTACAATTTCCTTTTTTTTCCCCCCAAAGAATCCAAGCTGATTAGTTAGCAACTTTTTTTTTTTAACCATTTCATCTGGTGCAAGTGGCTAAGGCTGTCTTGTTTCTTATCAGCTCTTCTCTTCACACTAACAAAATCACCTTTCCTACAAATCCACCTCTGCCAGCCTCAGTATTCGTACGCTTTGTACTTCTGGTCAACTTGAATATAGTGGTAGAGAGTCAGAGAGAATTTGCATAGATAGGTCAAGTCAGTCTTTTTTAAAATAAATGTGTCAGAAAGGAGACACGGTGCTTTCATTTTCAGATGTAAAAGGGTTATGTCCATTTGATTCTGTTTGAAGCAAGATATTATTTGAAGAAATATATATTACTACCCTAAAAGAGATTTGGCCATATTTCAAATGTGACTATTTTGCATGAGATCTAATATTTATAGCACATATTTTTATTTGAACATTTTTTGTTTCATCATGCTTGGCGTGTGAGGAAAAAAGAAAGTGATGCTCCCGCTAATAATCCTATAGGTTTCTGAGCAACAGCTCAATGTAATTCACCACGTAAAGACTGAAGTTGGGGGGTTATCTCCTTGTTGCAATCTGTCTCTACTCACAATCCCACCCAACCTCACTGTGACACAAGACTGGAACTTGCTCTCTGCAATGATAAATTATGACCAGGAGCCTAAACTTCTCTCTGACTTCACAAAATAACTAAATAGGAGAAAATAGACAATTGGTTTTCAATGGCTATGAAAACATTAATAGTTTAAACATTCCATTTATAAACAATACTAAAAGTGGACTATAACCAGACAAAAATATGTGCAACTCAATGTTTATTTTCTTTGATTAATTTGAATATTATAAAGCAACAAAATAACAGAAAAGAAGGTTCCCGTAGCATATATACTGTAGATTCACATTTGATTTGGGGTAATTGTCCAAAAAGAATAAGGACGTTCCAAAGGAATTGTGCCAACAAGAAACATTAAATAAAAATTTAAAAAAAAAAGTTTTAAAAGACCTTCTGGTTTAGGAAACACAATTGTATGGTCCTCCAAGAGATTCACAAAAGCGCAACCGAGGGAAATAGAGAAAAGAGGAACATTTTAATCTTGTCAGTGAAACCCACTGTGGGCCACCCCTTGATTATCTCTCCTGACACAAATTACGGGCATATAATTTAAGCATAGCATCCTAGCCAGGAACTAGTGAATGCTGCCAAGTAGCAAGAGACAAACAGCTACAACTCCTGTTGCCGGCATAGTTAGGCATCGGGCCACTTCACTAGAGTCCACTCTCGTCTGCAACTATCCACACTGCTTAGTCCTGTCAGCACACGTGGAAATGGAATCAGTTATATTTCGGGGCTTTCAACAACAATGGGATTTTCTCAAGGAAGTGGGCATTTGTTTTGAGCCTTAAACACGCCTTCCTTTCCTACTGCTAAAACAAAATAAATAAAAAAACCCACAAAAATATCTCTTTTTTTTTTAACTGCCTACAATTTATCCAGGTATCTATTAGGGAACTGAACCATTTTATTTTAGACAGCCAGGAAGGTCCTATCTCTTTTAGTAAATGCAGACTTTTTAAAAATGTATGAGGTTGTGTTAGAGGCAAGTGATTCAGAGCCCAGGCTGTGAATGGCATTCCGGGCTCTCCACTTAGTTGCGTGACCCGGGATAGGTAATTTAACCTCTTTCCTCTTTAGCTCACTCATCTGCATAATAGAAAATTAGTGGTACCTCATGAGGTTGCTTTGTGAATTAAATAAAATAGCACATGTAAAAGGTTAGAGATATGAACTCTTCATATTACTAGTTTCTAAAAGAGTATGTAATAATAATTCTTTAATAATAAATGTTGTTCAATCAAGAGTGATTTTTTTTTTATTTCTCTGGTTTGTTTTGACTTACTTATTTCACCTATTTTTCATGGTCAACTAGCTGCCATATAAATACTAAGTAAAATATATACTTAGATAATCAATAATAATTTCAAATATGTAACAATATTGTTATTAAGAGTATTTAGGAGTCTTCAATGAGAATTTACCATAACGTGTTTTTTTTAGTAGTTCTCACTCAAGGATATTTTTCCATCTATTTTTAGAGATAGTGGAAGGGAGGGGGAGAGACAGAGAGAGAGAAACATCTAAGTGCAACCGAGACTGCAACCAAGGTACATGCCCTCTATCAGAATAAAACTCGGGCCTTCAATCGAGGGCCGATGCTCTATCCACTGAGCCAAACCAGTTAGGGCAAGAATTTACCATCACTTTTAATTAAAATATACAACTTAAATGTCACAAAGAGTTACTTTGTTAATGATTGGCATATTTTAAATGACTAAAATGATATAAAATTAAGTTAATGATAATCCTTAAAACATAACACAAGATATACTAGTAAATGTCTCCTTTTTTTTCTGATAGTGAATATAATCAGTATAAAACTTTTTAGGTCAATTTGAGATGACTTGCCATCACTGTGGTATCGTTTTATTAGGTGATAACTAAGAGACTAAAATTACAACTAATAGATTGCAGAATCTCTTATACTAAGAGTTAAGGGGACAACACCCTGTCCAAAAGATTGCCTGGATGTGACAAAGTAAATTAGAGAACAGAGTCGTAGACTATGGGAATGGAAAAGAGGTTTAAAAAATCTAATTTGAATAATCTAATGTTGAAGAAGAGAAAATCTAGGTCCAGAGAGGTTAACAGACTTAGTACTTAGCAAATTAGGAACAAAGCAGGATGAGACCCTGATCTCAGATTGCAGGCCAGCAGTTTCAGAAAAATGAAAAAAAAAATTAAATGCAATTCCTGTCAATTAAAAAACATTGAAATTAGAATAAACTTAAATTTAAATATAATTTCTGTCGATTCAAAAAAACATTGAAATTTGAATAAATAAAATAGTTGTGTGGATATACAGGGTCGATGACAATCATTGTGACTGACTTTATTTCACCATATATCAAATGAAGAATTATTGACTTAGATTAAAAATATTTTACAAAGCAGTGTCTACATACCATTTTAAGACTTGAAATTTGAATAAATCTAAGAGTAGAAAGGTTAGAGATAATACTAAAATTTATCAGAAAGTTGTGTACTCTAGACCTTAAATTGACCTTTATGCCAATAGATATTTTTATTTGTTAGTAGAATATTTCTACTAGAATGCTCATGTGTTTATTAATATTTTGATGTAGCTTTGTTATTTGTCATTGCAAAATAAAAATCCCAATGTTTTATATCACTTTATGGTTTTCTATTTAGTTTTTGGTTAACACTCCTCAGGTTTTTTTTATTAAAATTTCTGTATTTAAATCAAAATTCTGTCTTTTCAGGAAATAATTGCTATATGTTAACCTTGTATTAAAAAGAACACACCAACAATAACCCTGTTTTCATAAAATATACTCAATATAATATCCAATATAAATGATACATTCATAGCATTTATTAATATTGGCTCTTAGAATTAGAAGAACCTCGAAATTAAAATAAACAATATTTCAAATCATGTTTATGAAGGTAAAGTTACTTACAGGTAGGGGAAAATAATAAAACCACAACTTTTTAAACATGTCTAAAAGGTAAGTGATATTATTTAACATGTTCTCTTTCTATAAACGTTTAGGTATACCAGTAGGTAAAGCAGATACTAATACTGCTTTCTTTCTAAAATGAAGATGTTGAATGCTTTTATTATAATTTGTTTTTGTATTTTAGTATTTAACACATTCTGCTCGGCAAGTGAGTTCATGTCATTTGGACTTCAGAAATCTTAAACCTGAGGCCTAAAAATGTAGCAGTCTTATTTGAAGTAAATGAGAATTTTAAAAACGTCAGACACAAATATCACCTCTGTTCTTCATAGAGAGTCCCTATGGCTACTGCTGTGTGTGAAACCATATAGAATAGAATCAAATAATTGTTATACAATAGTTAGTGAGAAACTTGGACTTCCTTTGATTTCTCTGCCCAGCTTCTTATATGTTAGCATTCACCTTATTTCTCTATCATACAAGTCAGAACAGACACTAAGATAAGGTAAGTCCTGGACACGGCATTAGTGGCTGGCATATGTACCTCTGATATAATCATATAGCATCTCCACTCTGGGAACATGAAATATACCCTCACTTGAGTTCACAGCAGCAAGCCCGAAAGTACCTTGCATCCACCGTCTGAACATTTGACCGAACTTAAGAAACAACACCCCAGCCACCTTGTCATTTCAATTTTTCACACTTTTGTCTGTATGTGTTTTATGTCTCAACAAAGACTTATCTCCCCAACCCACTGCCACAGGATAATTCTCTGTAACAAAGCTCAGTCTCAATCTCCAACCAAATGAAAAAAGGGCAAATCTCCGAAGAGTAAAGTAACAGTCACAGCCATTTCTACGGGTCCCAATCTCACAGACCAAGGAGGAACCGATGACAGTTCATCACTACCATAAACCACCAGAATATGCCCCTCAGGGATTGGAGGTTCTGTAAGGGGATTTTGGATGAAGAATATCTTTCTGAGCCCTCCAACAGAGAGAAGCATTTTTTACAAGTAAGGAAGCTGTGTTGGCACAACAGACAACATTTTCAAGCTGGGCAGAGATGCAAATAGCCATCAGTGTGAGAATGCTGGTGTCTGTCAGACACAGGGCCTCCTAACCATTCCTCTTCCCTCAGTATAGTAATGCTCGCAGGGAGAAAGAATACAGCATCGTGGAAGCAGTTTTGCTATAAATCACTGGAGTACCCCAAAACATCAAGGGCCCTGAAAAATATTCAACCTGTTCTCCTTTCCTGGTAAGCATTAGAAGGCAATTAGGCAGCCATCTGAGAAAAACCGGGGAGGAAAAACGTGGTCGTTGGCCAAATGCAGAGCCATACTTAAAATTGAACCTGGAACATCATGGCCCATTTCTCCCATATGACTCTGTTAATAAAATAAAACTTTATTTTATGTAGTGTCTTTATGCCAAAATGTATCCCCAAATACTTTACAGACTTAAATAATGTATTTAATACAACTACCGCATGGTGTTATGGCGTCCCAGATCACTAGGAATCTTGAATTAATACACTATAATGATCTCTCCCCAGAGGGAGCTGGAAGTGTCTAGTTGCTGGGCAGATTATGATAAGGGGTTTGGGGTAGCATAATTAAGGGGAGGTGCTTGATAGCTGGCATTCCTCCGAGATTCTAATTTTCTTTAGAATATTAGAGAGCATATTCTGTGGGCAAATTACACACCAGAGAAAATTGTCAAATGTGAAAAAACATCCAGACATTTTCCTTTAAGAGGTGGAGTGGTGTTAGGTGGTGATGTGATGATGATGATGATGATATGCATGAAAATGTTGACTCTGAGTTAACCCCTTGTTACATCTTTCAAGAAAAAGTCAGAGACTCGGTTCCTCTAAACATTTTCGATGTAAGCGAATACAACTCTGATCCCACTATGGAACTATTCCAGGCAGTTTCTGTTACACCTAGCATGTGACCTTCTAAACTGCCTCGTCCCTCGTGTATGGCACATTCCAACTAATATAGGGGCTTTTGTCTCTTTCCATATGCTCCGCTGTCTTTCTAAGATAAAAGCCAACTTTTGAAGTGCAAAATAAATGTGTTAAAGGGCTTTTAAACTAAACTCACAATGATATAATCATTTAAAGGAGTTGATGTAATCATGACAAGCAATTTGTCCTTGCCAAAGATTGAAAAATGAGTCGGAAAAGGGGAGAGCTAGCTCTGAAGCCTGCATTTTGCTTCACATAGAAGGACAGAAAAATGCCTCTCACATATTTTTGTATAAGTTGTTTTACTGCCTAATTGGGCATGAGAGCAGGACAGAATTTATGGTCCGGAGTTCTCCTCAGCCACAGGTGTGGAGTGGGGCTGGAATTGGTAACAAGCTAATTTGGGGCTGGAACCTAGTTTAAGCGCTGCACTCCTGGCAGTTGGAGACGTGTCACACATTCCCCGGCAGCAGAATGTGCTCTTCCCCAGGCCACAGAGATTAGCCACAGCCTGGGAGGCTGGTGCTTTGCTGGAAGGGATACGACAGAAGCTCCACTGCTGTGTTATTATCTGGGATCTATTATGTTTTTACATTTTTTAAAAATCTTTAAGCTAGATCTTTGACATTCAACTGCCTATAAAGACATGTGCCACCTGATGGGAAGCTTTGATGTGCATTTTGAGGATTAAATAATCTAGATAGAAGGCAATGTGTTTCCAGCCAAGAAGAAAACTATGGAGAAAATTTTGCCTCCTGCAGCTAAGCTCTGTTGGCAGTCAATACCTTTTAGCTTACCCTCTATATTTGATTTCATACATATTTACAGACTATTTTTCCTCTTACTGCTAATTCTTTTGAGACCAAATTAAGAACAAAGATAGCAGGGACAGGCTTCATCAAATAAAAATGTAAATATGCTGCATCTCATTTGTGCTTGAAGACACTTTATTTAAATATTTTTTTTTCTGAAGTGGAATGAGTCTGGCTATATCATTATTATCAGCAACGGGGGAAGTAATAGCCTAACGAGTCAGTGTAAGCCATGGAGGGGAACTAAGCTTCTACATTCTGGAAATACGGCCTACTTTAGAATGAGAAATTTTTTCCTAGCTTTTAAAAAGAATATGATAGTTGTGTGGATATATAGAGTCGATGACAACCATCTTGACTGACTTTATTTTACCATATATCAAATGACTTACACTAATAGTATTTTACAAAGCAGTGTTGACATACTATTTTTAAGTGAGTGGATAGAAGATGATTGCTGGATTTTTACCTATGTATTTAAATCTGCTATTCTTTGGTTTTGGAGAATAGTAAGACAAAGCTCCAGATAGTCACAAGCTAATTAGACTGTGCTAAACTTTATTCCCTCTGATTTGGTGGAAAATATTATATTGCATCTGCAGCAGTAGCCAGAAGTAAAGCAAAGAATCATGCTAGCTAAGTCAAACATACTATTAATTAAATAATACAGCAAGGAAGAAATCTTTCTGTAAGGCTTTCAAAGAAAACAATTATACATTGCAGTCAGAAATTAGTTTGCATTTCTTTAGGTGTCAACATCACTTTTCTTAATTGCTCTTCTTGGTCTCCTTTAAAAAGAAGCATTTAATACATTTCAAAATTGGGCTCTTTTTCCTGGTTGTGGGCTGAAACTTTGTATTTAAACTAAGTAGATTTTTTAGAACAGCATTTTGAGCGAATCAGTACAATGTGTCTACTGCCATTGTTATAAACCTAACCCTCTCCCACCACTCCCACCCCACCACCACAGTTTGCTTATTTATTTACTTGTTTATTTATTTCCAAAGTTATTCTCAATAAAGGGTTAGGGAGGGGAGTAGTGAAAACCACAAGCTCTCTTCTGTCACTGGGTGTTTTACATTTTCTTTTTGTACAGACATTTGCCCAAAATACTAACTGTTCAATTCATTAAAATGTTTTATCCATAATGTCTTTCACATGAAGGGGATCGCTAGTCAACCTTCAAGAACTAAGGAGAAAGCCTGAAATACATGATTGACTGCTATATTCAAAACCAGAATGATTCCATGGCATCTATGGCTATTGGAGGGTGCATAGTGCACACACAATGAACTCTTGCTATAAAGCAAGGAAGACAGACTGTTTTATTGGAAAGAAAAAAAAAGAGAGAGAGAGAGAGAGTTAAGATTGACCTCTAAGAGAAAATGTTCCTTACTAAATACTTTCTTTTTATGTGTGCTCGAATGACTGTCCTCCATAGCTCAGCAGATGAAATCTGCTCATGCTAATAGAAGGGAGAACTTTAAACATCACCTCTCAAAGTATGAGAATAATGAAACTAGCATTTCTCATCTACACTATAATCAAAAGAGTTTGAAAATCTTTTTCACAATAACTATGAAAGTGATTCATACAAATTTCTCAAAATCTCAAAGGTTCCACCACAGTAATTAAAGGTGTAACTTTTACACTTACTTTGCTATTCATGTCTCTGGAGGCTAATTTAGGGTACTTTTTACACAAGAATATTAATTTATTTCTTTGTGCTGCATCTTACAAGATTTAAAGTTAACATCTAGGGTGTCCTTGCTTTCAAATGTAGATTTTGTCTTTCTAACTCTTGCTAGCTAGAAGAGTGGTGCATTTAATGTATTCACACTCCAATACACTATTTTCACACAAATCCATTCATGCCTAGCACTCACAATTATAAAGCTCACAGACACACAGACACTATCTCATCATCTCTAGATTTTCAGGGTGGCCCAGATTTGAAATAACTATCCCTTTCAGAAACCTTAAAAATCTTGAGATTGTCATCTTGAATTCAAAAACATTGAATGTTATTTACCTGTTTGAAATCAGTACACAGGATTACTCACATATCTGGCTTTTTGGAATATCTAATTAAATCATATTATATCTATGTTAACTGGATACAAACTCAACAGTAAGAGATTACAAAAGGAAAACAGTGGTCAAAATTAACCCAAGACCCTTCTGAGTGCTAGTTAACTCATTTCAGCCAACACTCTTACCGATTGCTTCCTGAGTTGCTGAGAAGTGCCTGCTTCTTGGAGGATTTTGTTGTCTTCTGAAGCCTCCCTTTTGGCCCCCAGATCCCAAGTAACCTACTTAGCATATCCCCTTTGCATGTAAAAAGGGATGTACACTGTAACCTGAGGCCAGGCCCACCTTAATTAACATTTCAAATCAGAGACTCTAAGCAGATATTTTACAGAAGTACAAAAAGGAAAAGACACTGGCAGGGTAGGATAAAGCCAAGCCTATGGAGGCCTAATTTACTGAGCATTATTAAACAAAGATTTCCTGAAGAGACAGCAAAGAGAGAAATGGATTTCTACATAGAGTAATGAGAATTAAGAAACCAAGCGCCAAGTCTTTTAAAATGGGAATAGCTGTGCCTGATCTTATCCTCCTAAATTGGTTAGACCACAGTAAGAAACTAGACAAGCACTTTTATGGGGGCTACTTCTGGTGGTTTGGATACATACTAGGTTCTCCTTACCCCTAAAAATCCTTTTTAATCCTTTGAGTTCTTAAGGTATTTGTCTATTGATGCTTTTTACTACATACAAACAAGACACTTGGAATTATTGAGTGGACTGAATCAGTGCAGATATGCTAATTGGACCAATCAGGTCCCCAAGTTTGTTTGTTTGTTTAAATTTGACCACTTTATTCTGTGATTCTATTTATCTGGCGCTATTCTAGGATCCATTAAGCTGTGGTAGTCCTTGGGTGATCATAGACAAACTAAATAGGATGAAAATACTAAGTATAATTAATTAATACAGCTCATTACCATGCGACCAAAACCAATCAAATATACATTATTATTTTTTCTTTGGTGTAACATATGTTTTGGAGGCAGGTGGAGTATAAATTATACATAAATAAGTAAATAAAATACTTGTCTCTGCAGAATTAAACCTACTTAATGTTTCAATCCCAGTATGGTGTGCCTATAGTCATAAACCCAGTCACCACCCAAGAGAATAGCCATGGAAATAGGTTTTAATTATTCAGTCCCTATAAAAAATTTAGTTGCCCCAAAGTATCTCCATTCCATAATCCTATAACCATGACTCTAACAATCTATATAGATTTTTAACTAATGTCAAAATTATGAACATACTAGAAGCCCAGTGCATGGATTTGTGCACTGGTGGGGGGCGTGGCCTGCGAGGATCGGCAACCATGGGAGAGACTCTCATCTTGTTCAGCCTAGCTATGGGAGTGCACTGACCACCAGGGGGCAGCTCCTGCATTGAGCGGCTGCCCTCTGGTGGTCAGTGCGTGTCATAGAAACTGTTCAACAGGTCATTCTCGTCATTCCGCTGTTTGGTCACTTGGCTTTTATATATATAGACTAGAGGCCCAATGCCCAAAGATTCATGCAAGAATGGGCCTTCCTTCCCCTGGCTGCCAGCACTGCCTTTGCTCCAGCCCGGAGCCGCCTTTCTGTCTTCCCACGCTTCCCAGAGGCCCGGAGAGGCTGGGGTGGTGCAGAACACCTACGTCCCACCCCACCCCCGGCCACTCGATGCCTGCATATGCAAATTAACCTGCCATCTTTGTTGGGTTAATTTGTATACTCAATTCTGATTGGCTGGTGGGCATTGTGAAGGTATGGCCAAATTTGCATCTTTCTCTTTTATTAGTGTAGATAATATCTTCAATTGTCATCAACTCCCAAGATGAAAACGATACTGTTTCTGTTCACACAATTCAGTTGAGCTTCAACTCAACTTCTGCAGTAATAGGAACAGGCAGATTTCTGTCAAAAGCAAAATGTATATTCTTCCACCTTTGTACCTAGCAGCAGTAACAGGATATCCAGCCCCCGTAGAACAGGTGAGGCAAGATATTAGAACTAGAAATTATCTTCCCCGGATTACCAAGGTAAAAGAATAGCAAGACTCCAGGCATGATGCACACCTGGAACATGTACTTTTTGCCTCTCTGGTACCTGTGACAGACCATCAATTGATCACAACCTTTTCTGCATGAGTTACACACAGCCTCAAAATTCTTAAGCCAGTCAGTATATCCCAAATTCCAGATAGTTACACATACCATAATTTTGTCATATCTATTTCTCCCAATATTAAGTGAAAGTTATTTACTTAGTATTTTTCTTTCAATCAACACTTAATTGTGTTCAATAAGGAAAATATATATTCCTCTATAATACCCATAGTTTTTCTACTATATGTTAAATAAACAATTATTAAAATACAAAATTTTAATCTATATGCCATCTAAATACCAAAAGTGGAAGGGGAAATAGTGTTCTATATAATGATCAATTTATGAGGCCAGATATGAGAAAACTCATTTGTTTTCTTTATTCTAGAAAACATATCCACAGGGGTGGAGGGGTTGTGTGTGAAGTTTCAGTAAACAAATACTTATTGTTTTTCATCTCTATATCTGAAGATGAAATGGACAGGAATGGTCGCCAGATCCTAGAAAGAGCCTAGATAACTTATGGTTATTATCAGAGGGAAGCAATGGACCCAAGGTAACCCAGCAGAGGGAATCAAGCCTCAAAACCCCATCCTCACTCTCCTTCTGATTGTATGGCAGGGTATGCCCTCAGCAGAAGCCAGCGGAAAGCCATGACAAGAAAGCCCATTGATATGGCCTGTATAGATCAGTTTCCAGGATATAGGGGCAGGGTTATAGGGTTATGAGAGAATCCATAAGGTAAATGGTAGATATAGGGGCTAGAGACAGAATGTGTGATATTACACAGAGCTTATCATTTTGTGGGTAGGCAGAGGAATAAACAAGCACCCTGAAGCAGGTGTTCACATGGCGCATGAAAATGAGCAACAAAGTAACGTAGGAAACTCAAGAAATCTTCCCCAGTAGGTCAAATCTAAAGGAAATCATCCTTGAGACATAGGTGTTACCCAGCTCAAGGAGGGAGATAGGCATGAGATATTTTCCAGAAGAACAAAGATCACATAATAGTACAGAAACTGAACCATATTTAGTATCACTGGGCAGGCTGTGAAGGAAAGGAGAGAGGCAGAGGTTATAAAGAAAGCTGAAGAGAAAATCAGGAGTATAAAGAAGTTGAAATCTCATTCTTAAGTATATATAATCCTGAGGGTAGTTGGGGGTCACTTAAGAGGGAAAGTGAAATTGTCATATTTATGTTTTGGAATAATGTCTTAGTGAAATAGAACCTATAACTGCCATCAAGAACAATTAAAAGCCTAGTGTTTTAATAAAATAAGTGGCACTAGTGTGCAGAAGTGTAATCGTTCCAGTGGAGTGTTAACAACAGGTTTGGATGATTTGTGGAGAATGAGAGAGCAAGAATGACTCCTCACCTCTCTTAGCACAAACCTCACCAAATCAATTAGGCTTTGGGACAGATAAAAATATTCATTTAAAAAGTTAATTACATGTGGTTTTTACATATGGAATCCTTTTTCCAATTTACCTTTCATGAGAAAATTGGAGATGGAGTCTGAGGTGGGTGGCAGGGAGAACTAATTTGAAAACATAACAAAAAGTCAGTCTTGAAATGTTTATAAAAATATTTAAAATTGTTTAGAGAGGAAAAAAGTAGCTAGAAAAATGTAAAATATTTTGATACAATACTATAAGTATATATCAATAGGTTGGGTCATACAAGAAACACCAATGAGTTCTTTTTCATAGTTGTAATAATTCTTGCAATGGGGGTAAATATAGAACCATTCAAGTTAATCCAAACAATATTTAAAATAAATCACTAAATAACACAGCAAGTTAGAGATTATTTTTATGTTTGATAGTAAAAATAACTAGAGGATAACATAAGCTACACCATTTATAAAACTTCCATTCTCTTTTGCTGAATAAGACAATCTTGTTAGATGTGTTGATTCTACAACTTCAAGGGAGAAAGCTGTCATCTTTTATAAGTAAACAAGTTACTCTTTGTAGAAAGGAGGATTAGATATAGAAACAACACAGAAATTGACTTAAAATGTAGCAAAGAGTAAAGAAGTTAAGATTACTTCCATAGCACTGCTGTATCTACACTAATAAAAGAGAAACATGGTAATTAGCGTACGACTGCTACCCTTCCCATTGGCTAATCA
>NW_005357846.1:1612311-1613894 GCF_000412655.1 Myotis brandtii | reverse complement strand
AAAAAAGAAAAAGAAAAAAAGGAGCAGTTGGGAGCTTCAGTCACCCGCCAGCCTGAAAACGGCCCTCAGCCCCTTAGCCAGACTGGCCAGGCACCCCAGTGGGGACCCCCACCCAGATCCAGGACACCCTTCAGGGCAAACCAGCCGGCCCTCAAAGGGTAATATGCCTCCTGGCACCGGGATCAGCGGAGCAGCGAGGCTTCCGGCACTGGGATCAGCGTGACAGGGGGCAGCGCCCAAACCCCCTGATCGCCCTGCAAAGCCACCCACCCACGGTCTCCTGCGGCTGTGGCCGGACCAGACGAAGACAGCTCAGGTTATGGGTGCCTCTGGCTGGCCAGAGTGAAGGAAACCTGGGTCCTGGGTGCCTGTGGCCAGCTGGAGGAGGGAATCCTGGGTTCCAGGTGCAGGGAAAGGCACAGGTGGTTAGGGGTGATCAGGCAGGCAGGCAGGCAAATGGTTAGGAGCCAGCAGTTCCAGATTGTGAGAGGCAGTCGGACATCCCCCAAGGGGTCCCAGATTGGAGAGGGGGCAGGTGGGCTGAGGGACACCCCTCCCGTGCATGAATTTTGTGCACCAGGCCTCTAGTATATATCTACATACTATATATCTATATCTATTATCTATCTATCTATCTATCTATCTATCTATCTATCTATCTATCTATCATCTATCTATCCATTTATATATCTATGGCAGGATTTTTAAGTACTAATTGCAAATATCCAGGGAGAACATGCTGGAAAAAAAAGCGGGGGAGGACTATTTTGCTGCCAAAAGCTGTGAAGAGAGGTTGCAAAAGCTACAGAAATCTATACATATGTATAAAGATCGACTTATTCTAGAAATTCAAAAAAATTATGGTGATAATTGCAGTTTATATTCACTAATATCGCCCTTAAACATCCAAATAGCATATTTTTGTTTTCTCTGCACTTAAATGAAGCAAGGGACTATGAAGTGTCAGATAATACTTCTCATCCTGAATACCTAGCATAATTTCAAGTGAACGTAAGGAAAACCAAAGAGTGTTTGGCCTTTCTTGCTTAAGTTAGGAAAGCTTTTAGTTCTATGGTTTGTTATTAATGTCTAAACAGTATGTAAAACTATTTTTTGTCTTTCATATTATGTACCTCTTTTAAAAATATTCTCATTATTCAATACTAGAGGCCCAGTGCACAAAAATTGTGCACTAGGGGGGAGGGTCCCTCAGCCCGGCCTGCGCCCATTCACAGTCCAGGACCCCTTGGGGGATGTCCACCTGTCGACTTAGGCCCACTCCCCGGTGAATCAGGCCTAAGCTTGCAGTCAGATATCCTTCTGGCAGCCAGGAAGTCCTCGGGGGATGTCCGACTAAAGGCTTAGGCCCTCAAGGGATCAGGTCTAAACCATTAGTTGGACATTCTAAGTGCTGCCACGGAAGTGGGAGAGGCTCCTACCATCACCACTGCGCTGGCCAGCCATGAGCCATCTGGCTGAGTGGCACTCCCCATATGGAAGTGCACTGACCACCAGGGGGCAGATCCTGCATTGAGCATCTGCCCCCTGGTGGCCAGTGCGCATCATAGCAACCATTCATTCTG
>NW_005357846.1:1609838-1610372 GCF_000412655.1 Myotis brandtii | reverse complement strand
GTGACTGAAACTCCCAACTGCTCCTTTTTTTCTTTTTTTTTTATATTCTGGGCCAGCTTTAGCTCTGAGGCTTGGCTGTTGAAAGCAGGTTTCTGGCCTTTGTTTACCTTCTGTATTTGATGCAATGTTTCGATCGGCTGGCTAAAGCCCAGCTGACTAAAGCAGGTTTCTCGGGGTTTGTTTAGCTTATATATTTGCAACATAGTTGCTTAGAGTTGCAGCTGAGAGGCCGGCAAGTCAGGCGGGGAACGTTGGAGTCCGCAGTCACTGGAGCAAGCAAGCCCCCTGTTCGCTTTAGTGCATGGCTGCCGGCCGCCATCTTTGCTGACAGTTAATTTGCATAAGGATATGCTGATTAGCCAATGGGAAGGGTAGCGGTTGTACGCTAATTACCATGTTTCTCTTTTATTAGTGTAGAAGATATAGGATGTCCCTATTTCCCACCTCTTGCCCCCTCTACCCAGCTCTTGCCCCCCACTTCTCTCTGGCCATCACCATACTGTTGTCTGTGTCCATGGGTTGTGCATATATTTT
>NW_005357846.1:1607649-1608712 GCF_000412655.1 Myotis brandtii | reverse complement strand
CTTTGTTTTTGTTAATCTTCACCCAAGGATATTTTTCCATTGAATTTTAGAGAGAGTGAAGGGGAAGGGAGAGACACATTGATTGGTTGCCTCCTGTACATGCTCTGATAGGGACTGGGGATCAAGCCAGCAACTGAGGTACATGCCCTTGACTGCAATCGAACCTGGGACCCTTCAGTCCACGGGCTAATGCTCTATCCATTGAGCAAAACAGGCTGCAGCTTAATTCATTTACTTTTAA
Source organism: Myotis brandtii (assembly GCF_000412655.1). Lineage (NCBI taxonomy): Eukaryota > Metazoa > Chordata > Mammalia > Chiroptera > Vespertilionidae > Myotis > Myotis brandtii. The sequence goes on along the minus strand of NW_005357846.1, from coordinate 1,608,471 downwards.
TCTATATGTGTCTTTATATTTAAAGTGGGGTTTTTTTTATTCACCCTCATAATCTGTCTTTTAATTGGTGCATTTATGCACCAATTAACTTTCAGAGTGCTTACTGATAGAGTTACTACCATATCGGGCGGCTTCGGGGGCGGGCCTGCCCTGGATGGCGGTGCGCTGGAGGGCTCCCACTCTCCTGCCCTGCCTGCAGTATGCAAATTAGTCACCATCTTTGTTGGCGGTTACTTTGCATATCGCCCTGATTAGCCAATGGGAGGCATAGCGAAGGTACAGTCAATTACCATGTTTGTCTATTATTAGATAGGATTTGCCTATAACCATTTGGATTTTTTTTTGAACATTTCTGTGTAGTGTATTTTTTAAAAGATATCTTGATAAAGGTATTAAGATCTCTCTCTCTCTCTGAATATATATATATATTAGAGGCTTGGTGCAGAAATTCATGCATGGGTAAGGTCCCTAGGTCTGGTTGGTGATCAGGAAAGATCAAGGCCTCCTAGCTGCCAGCCTGGGCCTTCCTTTGTTCTGCACTACCCCCTGGTGGTCAGCACACTTCATAGAGAGCAATCGAACTCCTGGTCTCCTGATCGAACTCCCGAAGGGAAATTTTGCATATTAGCCTTTAATATATGTAACTAGAGGCCCAGTGAACAAAAATTTGTACACTCGGGGGGTCCCTCAGCCCGGCCTGTGCCCTCTCACAATCTGGGACCCCTCAGGGGATGTCCATCTGCTATCTTAGGCCCGCTCCCCAGGGGATTGGGCCTAAGCTGGCAGTCAGACATCCCTCTGGCAGCCCGGCAGCCCTCGGGG
>NW_005357846.1:1601170-1607027 GCF_000412655.1 Myotis brandtii | reverse complement strand
GCGGGAAGCTTGGCTTCCTCCATCGCCAGGGCAACCAAGCCTCCTGCTTGCTCCAGCTCCGTGGCTGCCGGCTGCCACCTTGGTTGGGTTAATTTGCATATAGTCGCTCTGATTGGCTGGTGAGCATGGCTTGGGGCATAGCGGAGGTGTGGTTAATTTGCTTGTTTCTCTTTTATTACATTAGATATATCTTATACTATATTATGTATAAATATAGTACATATAATATATTCCATTTATAAATATATTATAAGGAATTGACTAGTGTAATTAAGGAGGTTGAGATGTACCATGGTCTGCCACTGCTGGAGACCTTGGAAAGCATGTGGTGTCAATCATTCTATGTGCAACAGCCTGAATACCAGGAGTGTCAAGGACAGGAGAAGTACAATGTCCCAACTCAAGCAATCAGGTAGGAAGGGCCACAGTTTCTTTCTTCCATTTTATTGTTCCTTTTAGGCCCTTAATTAATTAAATGATACCCATGCACTTTGGGAAAGAAAACCTCCTGTCCTGAGTCTATGAATTAAAGTGTTAATTTCATTCAGAGATACCCTCACAACACATGCAGAAATAATGTGAAATCTGAGCACCCTGTGGCCAGTCCTGGGGACACATACAATTAATCTTCACAGGTGGTAAACTGTTATATTTCCTTTTATATTATGTGAAAATTATACAAACTTTGGGTTCTAAAGTCAATTTGATGTCCTTTGAGATATGGGATTTAAGAATCAAACCCATGTTTGCCAGTTTGGTGGTTAAGTCTTTAATTATGACATCACCCTAGGACTAACACATGTAGATCGATCCTTTAATACATTTGTTAATATTATATAGTCTGAGGCTTTTGACTTTAAAATTCAGCATTCAATTGTGCCCCAGATTAAAATATTACTCCATGTCTGAGCCAAGAATTGTTTTACCATGACTGCCCAACTACTGGATCAATGGTTCTAATTAGCAGAATTGATCTGCTCAAAACACAATGATTATTAGAATAAGGCTAGAAAACAAACCAAAACAAAAAGTCATAGAACCTCAAAACATTAAAATCAGATTTGCATAATTAGGAGAGAGTTTCTCTAGGATAGATGGACCAGCCAGAGCATCAAACCTATTTAACAGTATGTGATTTGATTAAGAAAATCTTTCAGTCTCCCATCTCATTCTCAAATTGCAAAGTAAATTATATTTTATCTTAACATCCATGGACATCCAGTTTGGTAAGGATTATTTTTAGAAAGTCTATAGATATTAAATGACAGTGCTGCTTGTAGTTAAACTAGTTAAAATAGTTAAAAGCTATTGCCAGTTTGAGGCAAGATATAGCTAAAACTTTAAGACTAAAGATTACGTTATGTTAATCTTGGATATGGTCAACTCTTTCTCAAAAATTGGGGAGGGGGGATGAGGGAATTACAAGAAGTAATATGCCTGCTGTCAAAGGAAATAACTTTGAGTTATAGCTAGGATAACTCAATATCATACAAAAATTCAAAATAGATAAGTGCTTATAAGAAGACTAGAGGCCCAATGCATGAAATTCATGCAAGGGGCTTGAATGATGGCTGCCCTGATGGCTGCCTCAGCCTCCGCCCCGCAGCTTCATCCAGAAGGTCGTCTGAAAGGACATCCGGAAGGATGTCTGGTTTAATTAGCATATTACACTTTTATTATTATAGATAATGTCTTTTACTTTTATTGTTTATAGTATTGCAAATAGTAGCACATTTTGTAATGTCTCCTTTTCCCCCCATTGACCTCCCCCAGGCCTCACCTATCCCCCGGCACATGCCCTCACTCCCCAGTGTCTGTGTCCATTGGTTATCCTTATATTCATGCATTCAAGTCCTTCAGTTGATCTCTTACTCCCTCTCAGCTCTCCCCTGTCTTCCCGCTGTAGTTTGACAGTCTGTTTGATGCTTCTTTGTCTCTATCTATTGTTGTTCATCATTTTATGATGTTCATTATATTCCACAAATGAATGAGATCATGTGATATTTATCCTTCTCTTACTGGGTTATTTTGCTTAGCATAATGCTCTCCAGTTCCATACATGCTATTGCAAATGGTAAGAATTCCTTCTTTTTTACAGCAGTGTAGTATTCCTTTGTGTAGGTATACCATAGTTTTCTAATCCACTCATCTGATGATGGGCATTTAGGCTGTTTCCAAATCTTAGCTATTGTAAATTGTGCTGCTATGAATACAGGGGTGCAGATACCCTTTCTGATTGGTGTTTCTGATTTTTTTGGATACATTCCTAGAAGTGGGATTACTGGGTCAAATGGAAGTTTCATTTTTAATTTTTTGAGGAAATGCCATACTGTTTTTCACAGTGGCTGCACCAGTCTGAATTCCCACCAGCAGTGCATGAGGGTTTCATTTTCTCCTCGTCCTCTTCATCACTTGTCCTTTGTTGATTTGTTGATAGTAGCCATTCTGACAGGTGTGAGGTGGTACCTCATTGTTGTTTTGATTTTCATCTCTCAGATGATTAGTGACTTTGAGCATGTTTTTATATGTCTCCTGGCCTTCGGTATATCTTCTTTTGAAAAGTGTCTACTTAGGTCTTTTGCCCATTTTTTTGATTGGATTGTTTATCTTCCTTTTGTTAAGTTCTATGAGTTCCCGTGATGTGCTTCCATTGAGATATCATTTGATAATTATATGGGGGATCCTTTGTAGGTTACTCTATGTCTCTTGCACCTTTAAGAGTCGAGTCTTTCTTTGTCATTAACATTTGTAATTACAACGTGTCTTGGTGTGGGTCTTTTGGAGTTCATCTTGCTTGGGACTCTCTGTACTTGTGTGACTTTTTTCTTCCCCATATCAGGGAAGTTTTCTGTCATTATTTCTTCAAATCGATTCTCTAATCCTTGCTGCTCTTCTTGTCCTTCTGGCACCCTTATTATATGTATCTTACTTTGCTTCATATTGTCCCAAAGCTCCCTTAGGCTCTCCTCCTGCTTTTTAATTTTTTTCTCCAATTGTTCAGATTGGGCTTGTTTCTCTACCTTATCTTCTAACTCACTAATTCAGTCCTCCCCTTCTTCTACTCTACTGTTGAAACCTTCCATCACATTTTTTATTGTAGCTATATCACTTGTTATTTCTTCTTGATTTTTGTATGGGTTGTTGATTTTCTCATCCATCCAGTTTATGAACTCTATGACCATTATTCTGAATTCTTTTTCTGACATATTGCATGCCTCTGTTTCACTTATTTCCTTTCATGGTGCTTTCTCTTTTTCTTTCCATTGGGGATTGTTTTATTGTCTCCCCATTCTAGCTATCACCAGAAGGTCCAAGCATTGAGTTGGGGTGGCCTGAGCCATGTGTGGCTGGAGTATTGCACCTATTGAGCATCACTGAAGAGCTCAGACACTGAGACCTGTAGCTGCCGTGGCCAGCAAGAGCCCTGTGTGCTGATAATCAGATTCCCCATGTGCCTGCACTGAGAATTGTAGTCACTGGCACTCAGTGTGGCTTCTTGTGCGCACCTAGAATCAGGGTCCCTGCACTCATGCACTGAGAAACAGATTCCCTGCATCATGCATTGAGAATCAGAGTCCCCAAGTGCATGCCAGGAGTCACAGTCCCCATGTGTGCATTCCGAGAATCGAGAATCAGAGTAATTGGTGCCAGTGCAGCCTTGCCTGTGCTCTGAGAATCAGGGTCACCATGCGTGAAGAGAAACAGAGTCCCTGCATGTGTGCACCAAAAATCAAAGTTAGTGGTGCTCATTGCAACCTCGTATGGTGCCTAGAATCAGCCTGCACACACCAATAATCAGAATCCCTGTGCACATGCATGATGAGAAACAGAGTCCCCACTTGCACTTGTGGAGAATCAAAGTCACTGGCACTCGGTGTGGCCTTCAGCTCACGTGCCGATAATCAAAGTCCCTGGCCTGCTAGGGGGGCAGGGTTGCACAACCGCCAGGTGTTAGAGGGAGGCCTGCTAATGCACCACAGGTAGCACAGGCCCAATGCGGTTTCAGAAGGCCAGTGGGGAAGGGGATGGACTCTGTGACTCACAGAAATCTGCGGCTGGGATGTCTGGAGTCTTGATGTCCCTGGGTCTGCAGCTGTGGTGACAGGTCTTTATCCAGAGTGGCTGTAGGGTCCCAGTTTGCATCTGAGGCCAGTCTGGCTGGTGGTGAGGCTGGGGTCCAGTTCTGCCCTTCAAGATGCCATGGTTTCTGTGACAGTGCCAGCTGCCTAGGAGTGTTTGCAGCAGCAGCATGGTCTCACAGTCTAAGACTGCCTGGTCTGCCAGCCCCCGAAAGTACTGCAGGATCTAACTGTCCCTAGCTCACGCACACACTCACCACACATGTCCACACACTCCCCTTCCGCTCCCTCACTCTCTCACACTATCTCTCTCCCTGCTGTCTTGCCAGTCGTCATCTTCCTCCAACCTGATAGCCTTTTATCAAGACAATGTCTTAATGAGAGCTTATAAGGCAGGGCCCTAAGGGCCTGATTATGGACTTCAATCCATTTGACCAGCATTTTTTTTTGAGAAAACCTCATTTCATTAGAATGTATATAGATTCTACAGGATATGCAGTAACTAGGAACAAAATTAAAAATTCATAGCACTATTACTGTTGTCGGTGGAAATTGAGTTCTTCCACAGAGTTACAAGAAAAGCATTTTTGGGACCCAGGCATAGGAGGATGAGGTGTAGCTCAAGATTTATTGGAGCAAAAATAAGGACTGTCCCGGGTGGTGCCTGGTGTCCTGGCGTCTCATCCAGGACCAGGTGGCTAAGCTCTGTCCTGCCGTGGGGGAAGTCCAGCCTCTGGGGCAGCAAGACCGCACTTATCTTCACCAAGACCAGGAGGACCAGGGCCCAGAGATTCTGTGCCTTTGGCCTGGCATCAGAGGGGCATCTGAAGCTTTTGTGTTTAGGTCAGTCCATGCCAAAGGTTAGTCCAGCTCAGTTTCTGTCCCCAACCGCTAGCTTAGTCTCTGTTCCACTGCACAGCACTCCGGGGGTGCTGCACTGATGAACCCAGGTCCCTGCTTGGAGCCCCAAGGCTTCTGCAGAGAGAGAGCACACAAATGAAAGAGCAAAGGAATGAACTAATGCATGCTACTGAGATGGGCCTTTGCTAAATTTTGATTATATTATCTGGGGCTTGAAAGAGCACAGCTTTATTTTAAACAGTCTCTTTCCTGACACTTCAAGGGGTTGTGCTAGGCCTTCCTCTAAACAATCTCTTTTCTAGATCTTGGGGTTTCGTGGCTCTTCCGATCCTTTCCCAGGTTAGGTTGCCATCTTCTTGGCCCCTACTGCGCATGCCTCAGCAGAGGAATTTCCCCTTTACTGGTTCTTCCTCCCTTCAGTAATCTGCAGGAATGGACCACATAGTTGTTTCCTGAGGAGACTGAAATTGGCCTGCTCAGGGATTAAGTCCCCTGATGAAGGATGCACTGTCCCCTGGGGTGTTTGAAACTGTAACTTCCAGACTTAATCAGGCTTAAGTTTAGCCAGGTTTGTTCCCTTCTCTTTTGTCAACAGCTAGGTGCCTACTGCTAACATTTAAAAGTTAGATGTTAAGGCATAGGTTCCACTCTATAGGAACACTGTAGAGCCTGGATAATAAGTAGAAGGCCCTAAAATTTCATTGCAATATTGTTATCGTGAATAGAGAAGAATTGTAGATAATATCAGGGTAAGGGCCTGTCCAGAAGCACGCTAGCTAAAGTCTCTTTCGTAGCCTTTGGATCTAAGTAGAGACATGACCCAGATTTCTTGTCAGTGTAGACTACTCTAAAAAGCCAATGGCACAGCAAAGAAACAACTCTGTGGGAGCTTTTCTGTAATAATCCATGTGTGAGAC
>NW_005357846.1:1599098-1601078 GCF_000412655.1 Myotis brandtii | reverse complement strand
TAATGGGCACACTTATACAGTAATCACAATATGCTAGCAACTTAACTCAGTCATTTATTTAATCCTAACAAACTGAAATAGATACTATTAGCATCTCCCTTTTATGGACGAATAAACTGAGGCACAGAGACCCTAAGTAATTTGCCTACAGACCACAAAATGAGTTAACAAGAAATGCTGTCTGTCATGTAAATTTCAGCAGCCTAGCTCAATAATGACTATAGAGACATTTAAAAGGAGTAAAAAATAACAGTGGCTTAAAAAGAAGAAATTTCTTTTTAATACATAAACTTTAGAAATGAGCAGTTCTCAGCTAGCAGGGTAAATTCTTTCTACCACACCCTTAGAGACTGAGGTTCCTTACATCTCAGTGTTCCACTGGCCTAAACCAAATCCCAAATTACTTCATGAACCAACATGGAGCTTCAGCCATTACATCAAGGTTTCAAGCAGATGATAAGGTAGACATTGTCAGGCTTCAGATTTCAATGCTTCATCATATATTCTTGGACATGACTAAATGTCATTTACTTTGCAACAAAGAAATCCAAAACCAGCAGACCAAAAAAAAAAAAAAATGCCATTAGAAAGGATAGTCTTGTGATGATAAGCAAGATTATTTCCAGGAACATTGTATTAACTTGGCCAAAAATATTTTTGGATAGAATTTAAGAAAAAATTTTAGGACCCACAGGAAGTGATCAAATAAGGGGAAAAAAATAAAAGGATAAAAGAAAATGGAACAACTCTAGCATTTAGGAAAAAAAATATTTTGACCCATTTCTAACCATTTATGAAGATGGTAGAAAGTGGTTCCTTGATGAACTACAGTTTACCCCACCCCCCAATTCTATGTTCTTTTCAGGAAAAACTGTTAAATTGCCAGAAGAGCTATTCTGAAAAGATGAAACATAAATCAAATTATAATGAGGACTTTGTGGCTGAAGTTAACTGGCATGTTGAGCCATAAAAACTGTTAACTAGATGGAGAGAAATTTTAATATTATTTTGAATCTAATTAAAACTTGATAATAGTTTATCTTTGCAATTTGAAAAACAAGTTAAAGTCATAGAATTTATCATTTCAAATGAGAAACAAGTACTGGGAAGTTATATGTGTTGGGGAATGGTTGGAAACATTTCAAAAACTTCACATTTTCAAAAGAAAGTGGAACATTTAAGACTTATTTTAATGATACATTTAATATAAATTTAAGCAGGTGTTTGTAAAATTTTAAGGTAAACATTAGTACAATTAAAAATGAAAATCACTGTAGCAAAAGCAGCTAGAAAGGACTCAGCAGGTGGTGACCTGCATATGGCAACCTTGCTTCCTCCCCTCTATTGATCCCAATCTATTTGCTTTTCCTGCAATCCACTGTAATTCCAACACACAGGATTCATATGGGGCTTTATTCTTTTGGGGTTGGTAAGAACATGTAGACTCAAATGAGATAGCCCTACAAAGAAAGTTATACAGCATTGCATATTTGTAATAACTTGGTCCTCAGAGGAGTATAGCTCTCTCAAAAGTTCAAAATTGACTTCTCCAGTGTGGCTCAGCAGTTGAGCTTTGACCCAGGATCAAGGAGGTCACCAGTTGCATTCTCCGTCAGGGCACATGCCTGGATTGCAGGCTTGATCCCCAGTGGGGGACATGTAAGAAGCAGCTGACTGATGATGATATTCCTCTCTCATCAATGTTTCTAACTCTCTATTCCCTTTCCTTCCTCTCTCTCTCTAAAACAAACAAACAAACAAACCAAACAAACAAACAAAAAAACAACTTCTTTTCTCTTACCTTTGGGAGTGTTGCTAATTCAGATCCTATAACAACCAGATCAATTACTAATCAGCCTAGAAAGAAAAATAACCATATACATATCTCTAGGTCAGTGGTTCTCAACCAGTGATGGCGAACCTATGACACGCGTGTCAGAGGTGACACGCGAACTCATTTTTTTGGTTGATTTTTCTTTC
>NW_005357846.1:1594347-1599069 GCF_000412655.1 Myotis brandtii | reverse complement strand
GGGGACAATTTGCATATTAGCCTTTTATTATATAGGATTACATAGGATGTGGCAAAAGAGGCTTTGCAGGTGTAGTTAAGTTGAGGATCTTCAGATGGGGAGAGTATCCTGGATTATCCAGGTGGGACCAATATAATCACAAGAGTTCTTATAAGACGGTGGTTCTCAACCTTGGCTGCACATTAGAATCACCTGGGAGTCTTTTTAAAATCCTGATTTCTGGGCCTCATCCTCTGGAAATTCTGTTTCTTTGTTATGGGGTGGGGCCACAACATTAGTAACAAAGAAACAGAATTTCCGGAGGATGAGGCCCAGAAATCAGGATTTTAAAAAGATTCCCAGGTGATTCTAATGTGCAGCCAAGGTTGAGAACCACGGCTCTAAGTTCTCAGTAATCTGAGATAATAAGAGGACCATTAAACCACAATGCATATTGATTCCAAATTGTTCTAGGGGAGATAGGTATGAAGTGATGAAGAAAAACAATAAAAGCACCTTAGAAAATGCAAATGTTGCATTCAAGTGTACATATGCACAGATACGTGCACATACATGGGATTGCTGAACATAAAATCATGATTTCCAATCTGAATAATTTGTAAGAAGAGTATAGATATCTTTGAACTGTGAATTTGTAGATTGGAAAAGCAAATAGAATAGATTTTAATTTTAAAGTTCAAAGAAAAAAAGACTTAACAAAACGACAAATAAAAGGAATGAAGTGAGGCAGGATATGAGAATTGCAGGTTAGATCCAGCAAACTTCATATGACATTACTAAAAATTCTAAAAAGATTAATTAAAAAGGAACAAATGGATAATGGGGCAATAATTAAAACAAATCATGAAGAAATTATCTAAGATGGTTAAAGACTTGAAATTGTAAATTGAAAGGGCTCAATGTGTTCCAGGAAGGAATGATTACAAAAGAAACATAAATAGACTTATATAGGCATTTTTTTTATTCTTAAAAATATGTACCATGAAAACCTGGCACATGCTTCTGGAGAGTAAAGATACTTCTGACAAAGGCAAAAAAAAATTAGACTAGCATCAGACTTCTCATGTGCAAATTTGCAAGTTACAAGAAAGAACATTATCAACAGATATCTTATGGGTTTCTAATAGCCAGAAATGTATTTCAATAGTCCTATAAACAGACAAATTGTTATGCACCTATTTGGGTAAAAAATATTTTTGTGCATATGCAATAATTTTTAAAATAGTAGCCGGGTACCACAACCTAAGAAAGTAATTGAGAACAGGTGCCAACTAAACAACCAATAAATTTAAATAGATACCTTAACCTGGGAAAAGATGTATTCAAATTCACATAATGTAGACATATGTAGAGACAAATAAACCAGTAAAAAAATTAAAATGGAAAAATTGATTTCAGTACATATGGAAATTTAACATGACTAACATGCATTTCTATTTAGTGGGAAAAATGATTTAATAAATTGTTATTTTAAACAATTGTTAATCTTAGAAGGTAATAAATTAAGCTCTATGTTGTACATTATAAATTAAATTATAGTGCATAAAACTCTTAAAAATATAAAATAATAAGCATTCTGCAAAATAATCTAGGAGATTACATATAAAATCCAAGGGGAGGGGAGAGTAATCTGCTTCCTAAAACGGACAGGAACTTTAGAAGCTGAAAAGCAAAAGAAAGACATATTTGACTATATAAAATATTTTAAAGATCTTTGTAAGGAAAATGATACAAAAAATAAAATCAATGGAAAATATTCATTTAAAAAATCATATAGATGATATACAGGGGATAGTATCTGTAATATTCAAAGATAATTTATAAACTCACTAATACGGATAAAAGTTCTTTTAAAAGTAAGCTTATGATGTCAAAAGGTAATTCAAATGAGCAAATCAAAATGATAAACATATAAAGCTGCCCAAAGACATTAGTCCAAAAAGGCAGTAAGTGTTAATGAGATATCATCATTTTACACCTGGAAAAGAAAAAAAAAAAAAAAAAAAAAAAAAAAAAAAATTAAAACAACCAACCCTATATTATTGGTGAGTATGTGAAAAATGTCTTATAGCCTTTAAACAATCAAGCAACCGTTATCTGTGCATATACTCTTTGACACAGTACTCTCACCCCTGTCCCATTGAAACAAAACAAAAATCATGTAAAACTTTATGTAGCTAGATGTTGGGAGCATTGTATGACATGGAGAAAACAATACACAAATACAACTGTATTTAATCTAATTTTAAAAAAAAAAACCATTGAGGAATGTTCTGCACTCTAATACAATTAATATAAACTCTTCAAAAATTCAATGTTATGAAAGACAAAACTGAATGGAGAAATATTCAGAATTCAAGGAGAACATATATACAGGACAACTAAATGTAATTCATAATCTTTGATTGGATTCTAGATGGAAAACAATGCTGAAAAGGATATAAGTGGGGCAACTGAGGACATTTGCATAAGAATTCTTTTAGATAATTGTAGTAATGCTAAATATATTGGGTGTGATCATTGTTTTTTTGTGGCTACATAGGAGGTTGTCCTTATTCTTAGATACTTACTGAAATACTTGGGCCTGAAGTACAATAATGTTAATAACTCTCAAATGCTTACAATTGGCTAATGTAGGAGGTAGATGGATATTTATTCCATTATTCTGCCAACTCTTCTATGAGTTTAAAACATTTTTAAAGAAAAAGAAAAATAAGGAATTAAAAAATATATTATTAAGAAATTGCCTTAAAGAAAACAAAACCAAATCTCTTGAGCAAAACATAACTAAACCTTGACTATAGTGTTATCCCAAGTCTAGAACTGCGCAGTAAGTAGGAGGACAGAATTGGTTTCTAATCCTTGGGAGAATGCAGGGTTCTTCCTTAGGATCATGGGAAATGTGGTCCCATTTTCATGAGAGAAAAAGAAGGTGATGGTGGATTCAGCTCTTAGCCCCTGCCTTTTCCATGACCCCTGACCTCTACCTGCAAAACCAGTGAGGTTTCTTTTTATATTCCCTATACTCTGATAAAAGTGAAATATAAACTCTACATTCACACAGTATCCACTTCTAACTGCCTCTGTTTATGTGAATGTAAAACTGATCTTGAATCAGTCCAGTCTCTCTTGGTGATATTTGAGATGAATCACTGTGACCATGCCAACCAGTGAGGTAAAAGAAAAGAAAGCAACAGCAAACACTAAATCTTACAAGTGCTTACTTGTATTGCCACAAATCAAGTTAAAATAATCAAGTTAACACTAAATTTAATGACTTTGTACCCTACAAAAAATGAGATAATTCATTTGGAAATTCACCAGATTTTCTTTGAGAAAATGGATGCTATGTACGTATCTATTCATTGACACCTGGCATGGCTGAGATCATGTATACCAAATTTTAGCCTGCAGGAGTTTTTACCAAGAAGTTATAAGCCTCTGAAAATAGAGGTTAATAGGAAAAGCTGAAACATCCTTAATGACAAGGTTGCTACGGCAACAATATAAGCTTACCACTAGCATCAAATATCTGTTGCATTTACGGCTCCTTGTCTCCTTTGATAACTTTTCCCTGAGTGAAATAAAAGCATCAATTGACTAGCTCGGGAAGATGTGTCATAGAATTAGTGACTTACTGTGTAATTAGGTGAGCTAATCAGGTGGGAAGAATAAGATAGAAAGAGCCAGAGTATGCCCAAAGCACCATTCTCCAATATAACTGGGTCGTTATAACCCAGGGCATTATGAGTACCACTTTTAAGAAGCAAGACCAAGCAAGGCAGGGGGAAAAAATAAAACAGCTGAATTAGCATGCAAAAAGTAATTATACACCGTCATTTTTTCTTGGAAAGGGCTCAAACAATAGGCCAGACACATCTCTACAAGATTTTTAAAAATCCATTTTTTAGTAATTCTAAAGCACTGGTTCACAGAGTGTGGTCCACAACACTCCTCCAGGCGGTCAGCAGTCTAGTCTTTTGTGGAGTTGGTGCTTCTCATGTGAATATGTGGTCTCTCTGTTTCTGGCAGCTATTAATACTGTACTTATTTCACGTAATCTACACCAGCTATTACTTTATTGGCATCCCATCCAAAACCTCATCATTCCTCTTCTTAATTCCAGAAAGGGGTTCTGGGCAGTGCACACAGAATGTCCAGGGACTAATTGGCCTAAAGTGTTTTGTGTTCTTTTGTTTTAATATTTTTACCTAATTGGAATGGGTTATTTTAGAATAATACGAACATTTGGTCATGGGTTTTTAACACTTTGTCTACATATAGTCATCTCAAAACCATTAGAAAAAGTGAAATGATTTTTATTTTACAGGTGATGAAACTGAAAGAGCAAAAATCAAATTGTTCCCTTCAGGCCCAGAACAATGGAGCTTAAAATACACAGCCCAAATTCTTGAAGCTTTCTCTTTAATGGCAAATGTACCACAATGAAGCTAATTCTGAGGCCTACCTCCCCCACTTTTAGGGACTTTAAAGCAAATGCAAGTTATGAAATGATTAGCTTGAGGAAAGAGTGAATGGGTGGATGGTTCTATTTATGATGTCATGGAACAAGAATGGGAGACCATGGCTAACAGCATGTATAGATTGAGATTTGGCCTTTATAGGAAAGTAGTTTTATTTTTATTAAAGTTTTAAAATTGATTTTAGATAGAGGGAGGGGGAAAAGAGAGAGAGAGAGAGAGAGAGAGAGGAGAGAGAGAA
>NW_005357846.1:1555112-1594306 GCF_000412655.1 Myotis brandtii | reverse complement strand
AGGGGGAAAAGAGAGAGAGAGAGAGAGAGAGAGAGAGAGAGAGAGATAGAAACATCGATCTGTCCATGCACTTATTGGTTGATTTTTTGTGTGTGCCCTGATCGGGGATCGAACCTGCAACCTTGGTGTATCAGTAATATGCTTGAACCAACTTTGCTTCTCCACCAGGGCTATAGGCAAGTAGTTTTAAATGAAGCTTAGGATAAGCCTCATGAATAAAGCTGGTAAACACAGAGAGAAGGGTTATTTTTCATGTCCACAGGCAGGGTCCATGCTGGGCATAACAGACCATACAATTTAGATTCATCTAGATGTTTGGTGGCAGAAACTGCAGTGGTCCCCCAAAATCCATTATTTCATCTTCTATTGAAGCTCATATACCTTCTAGTTTCCTTAAGGAAAACTCGTTTCCAGCAGATGGAGCTCGAGTAGAAGTGATACATGCCATTTTTAAGTCTGGGCCTGTGGACATTGTGGTGCACACCTTCATGCTCTTTTCTTCTTCTGAACATGAGTCAGCTTGGACCTTGAAGATAAGGACAATACTCCAGGGAATGGCAGAGCAACAGCATGGAAGAAATCTGCGTCTCTGAGTGAACCAGGTCCAGACCTTCACCTCTAACCTGCCTGCTTACCTGAGGTCTATTATGAGAAAGAGGATTAACTACTATTTTCTAGGAGCAACTGTATCTTTTGGTCTCTTTTAACAGAAGCTTAGCCCTGCTTTAATACTCTTTCCAGTGATAGGATTTCTACTATATAACAGGACTGAGATTTACTTATTTCTATTTTTAGTGGCATATGGCACTTGTATTCTTTCTGAATAGTGAAAAGTAGGAAGGACATGACTTTGGGAAGCCCATTTTAGTTACTGCATTCCCGCCTGTATAACTACAAAATGATGTCCCCGAAATCAAGTGGTCTTTTTTTTTTTTAAATGAATGTCTAGAATGATGGAATCAGGAGCATGTGTGAATGACACTAAGTGGTGGGTATTGCTTACATCTTGGAGGCTAGGAATAGTTCAGTGTGAGCTTGATCAATTAGGGAAATTGGCAGGAAAACCTAGGGGAAAGAAAACTAGGGCAAGGGCAAGATTTAACATCAGAAGCCAGAAACAAAATGCAGAGATTAAAGGAAGGGACTGTCTGCATAGGCACCACTACAACAGAAAGTTGGCAGTAATTGCAAACCTAAGAGCAAATACCAGTCAGCACAACAGTGCTGTTATTTAAAAGGCCAACATGCTAACATATTATCAGGGGGATGACTTGCCAAGTCCAGGAAGCAATGTTTGCTCTGTACAGGCCCTTGGTAAAGACCTTATTAAAGGATGGTGTTTAGTTTTGTCCTCCACACTTTAAGGGGAATGTAGTAAAACTGGAGAGAGTCCAGCAAAGAGTAACACAAATGATAAAAGAGTGAGAAAATAGAACCCGAGAGGAAAGGTTAATAACCAGGACTGGTTAGGTGGAAAGAACAAGAAGGCTAAAGGATGACTTAATATTTGTTTAAATATCTGCCTAGTTCTTATAATAAGCTTGCTGACTAGCTGGTTTACATGGTTCTAATGAGAGAGTAAGGGGGACATGTACACTACAGCCTTAGATCTGTGTTAGATATAAAGAAACATTTGGGGGGAGAAAAACAGTTGTTCCCCACAGAGTCATTCTGTGAAGAAATGTGGTGCAAATACTTTTTTTTGCAAGATGTCTAAGACAGAAATACAATGGGAATTTACTTGATGGTAGAGGCAGGAAGCTGACAAGACTGAGCCAGCTATGGAGATAGGTCCTTTTTACTTTCAGAAGAGATCAAAGAAAAAGGCTTAATGGGCATCTTTTATAAAGCTGAGTTTAATGTCCATTAAACTCATTCCTACTTTCAACCCCGGTTTTGTATGTGTGATTTGGGTGGAAAGAGGAACAGAGGAGGGTGATTTCAAAATATGAGCCACAGACCCCCAGGGTATAGCCGAGGCATTTTTAGGAGTCTGCAAGGCCAAAACAGTTTTTATATAAATACTAAGTTGTTATTTCTTGTTTACACTGTATGACTTTTGCACTGGTAATGTGAAAACAATGGTGGGTAAATTTGCTGGTGCCCTGGTAGGAATTAAAGCAATGGTTCCAAACTACAATAGTAGTCATCATATTCTTCACTGACAGGTACTCGGTGTAAAAAAACACAACACACACAAAACTTTTTAAATGCCAGTTTCACTAAAAAAATCTTGATGTGTAAGTAAGAATTATTAATTTCATTAAGCCTTCCCCTTTACTCTGCCTCCTTTCAGTATTTAGTGTGACACAATGAAAGTAAGCAAAACAAGATTCTGCTGCACGCCGCAGCCTGATGTTGTCTCAGAGGAAAGCACTTGTACAGATGTTTGAATTGTGAGCTGAACTATCTGCATTCTCTAGGAACATCATTTTTACTGAGAAGAACAATTGGCAGATACACTTGATTATTCGCGCTTGGATATTTGGCAGACATTTTATCAAAAATGCACCAAATAAATGTGTCACTGCAAGGAAAATATACAATATTTGTTGGCAATGATAAGATCTGAGTTTTCAAGTGAAAAAGAAATTTAGAACTCTAATTTCAAAAATTAGAGCTTGGGAACAATTTTAGTTTGGATAGCTTCCCAATTCCTAAACATTTTTCTCATGAGATGGGAGGGGGTATTCATAAATGTGTTTTTATTGAATAAGAAAATGTGTTAAGATTTGGAAAATCTACATTACTCTATGAATTAATGTTTTACAAACCTCCAGTATAAGATGTTACAAAATCATGCATGGGTAAAAGATCCATTCAAAATGCAAGTTAATCCAATAATTTTAATATAATAGAGTATGAATAGTGTATGATATGGTTTTAGATTCCACATTGCAACTAACCTTAAGAAACTAAACATATGTCAAGCTATGGAATAATATCAAAGATGGATATGCACAGCTGTTCATTAAAATATCCCTTCCTTTTGAACTACATATTTTCATGAGGCCAGATTTTCTTTACATACTTCTAAAGAATATATCACAAAAGACTGAATGCAAAAGAAAATATGGCACTCTTCTCCCTAAATTTTTTATCTTGGAAAAATATTTTTAATAAAAAATATTTAAATTATGTCCTGGGTTTATTATTGTAATTCAAAATTAATAAATATTTTATAATTTCTCAGTTTTCATCTCTAATGTGGTAAATATTGATATGTATAATTGTAACAAAAGCTCTTTAGACTCCTTAATAATTTGTTATTCTAAAGGGTAACTGGGTTCAAAAAGGTTGAAAACAGCTAATTTAGACATTTACTTTATGTCTCATGCTTCTCTAAGTTGTATTATGGACCTATTCTTAAGTAGTTTTGTTGAGCTAGGGTACTTATGTATAGGTAAGAGGAGTTGTGTTACCTGGTTGGGTCATTTTTTAGCTGACACTATCTCTCTGGTATAGACACCAACTGTTTGCATGGCCTCTGGCTGAGTAAGTATCTGACAAATAGAAAGGTAACTATCTTACCAGGTGTGTATGGATAAAGAATGGCCTTCAGGGAGAATAGACACTCATTCATTTCTCAAATACTCTGTTTATTCATGATATCCAATTGGCTGCAGCCACTTTCCTTTGGGTATTACGAGAGTCCCAGGCATATCACATTCCTGAGAACACAATGGCATATCATAGAGTTTGTGAGATTATATAGCATTCCCAATACGATTCACATTCCATCCAAAAATGTAACAAAGTGAACCACTTTACAAATGGTCAGATTCCCTAGGTATTCACATATCTCCTAGGTAATATTAGGTACTGTATAGTAACTAGATAGGATCTTTGTTTCAGCGTTGCTGTGGATTCTCTATATTTTCTCTTCTGGGAGCTGTAGAAGTTGACTGAGTTATCATGAATCTGATCATATGGATGAAGTTACCTTCAAAACATTTGGGAGACCGAAAAGTATCTTCCCAATTACTTTTCAATACTTGATAATAATGGATATAGTAGAAGGGGTTTCCAAGGAAACAGACTCTGAAATGGAAAGTTGCATGCAGAAGCTTTATTTATAGGGAACTATACAGATTAGGTGAAGGAGACAAAAATGGGCAGAGGGAGAAATTACAAGTGCCCTCAGGCAATTCCATGGGGACAGCTGGAGTTGAGATGACCTTCAGAATTGCCTTGAATCAAGTAAGAGGGCCAGGCCTCTGGACCTTGAATTGCTCAGTAGACTGCCCCTGGGAAAGGGGCTGTAAACTTTTGTGAGGCCAGAAAGGAACTCAGCCAATATTCCTGCTATCTGGGAGAATGAGTGCCTCCATCCTGAAGCATCTGAGTGACACATCACAGCATCCATTACAATAGACATTCTGTACTCTCTTTCATTTTGTATTTTCTTATAGATTGAGTGGGCTAACACTGAAAACCTGAACTTGCATTTCTTAGAATTTTCTCTATCTAATGTAATATCAGTTGTTATCTTTACTAGCAATATGAAGGAATATGAATATCATTAAGATATAGTGAAAACACTTAGGCTGTTTCCAAATCTTAGCTATTGTAAATTGTGCTGCTATGAACATAGGGGTACATATATCCTTTCTGGTTTCTTGGGATATAGTCCTATCATTGCTTGCTTTTTCTATTTTTCTCTCCAATTCCCATCCCCTAACTCTCCCAGGTTCTTATTGCCAACAATGGCATTGCAGCAGTGAAATGCATGCGGTCTATCCGTCGGTGGTCCTACGAGATGTTTCGAAATGAACGTGCAATCCGATTTGTTGTCATGGTCACACCTGAAGACCTTAAAGCCAATGCAGGTGAGTTATTTGCATTAAGAAAGCATCACTCTAGAGCAGCCGTGGGCAAGGATCCGGCCCTTTTGAAATGAATAAAACTAAAAAAAAAAAGACCGTACCCTTTTATTTAATGATGTTTACTTTGAATTTATATTAGTTCACACAAACACTCCATCCATGCTTTTGTTCCGGCCCTCCGGTCCAGTTTAAGAACCCATTGTGGCCCTCGAGTCAAAAATTTTGCCCACCCCTGCCTAGGCCTTCTGTATGTCCTCTTTCAAAAAGTGTCTATTTATGTCCTTTGCCCATTTTTTGATTGGATTGTTTATCTTCCTTTTGTTAAGTTGTATGAGTTCTGAGTAAATTTTGGAGATTAAACCCTTATCTGAGAGAGCATTGGCAAATATGTTCCCCCATGCAGTGGGCTTTCTTATTGTTTTTGTGATGGTTTCTTTTGCTGTGCAGAAGCTTTTTATTTTGATGTAGTCCCATTTGTTTATTTTCTCCTTAGTTTCCATTGCCCTAGGAGTTGTGTTGGTAAAGATATTGCAACACATATGTCTGATATTTTGCTGCCTATGGATTCTTCTAAGATTTTTATGGTTTCCCGTCTTACATTTAAATCCTTTAACCATTTTGAGTTTGTTTTTGTGTATGGTGTAAGTTGGTGATCTAGTTTCATTTTTTTTTTTTGCATGTATCTGACCAATTTTTCCAGCACCATTTATTGAAAAGACTGTCTTGACTCCATTGTATGCTTTTGCCTCCTTTGTCAAATACTAACTGAGCATCATGGCTTGGGTCAATTTCTGGGTTCTCTGTTTCATTCCATTGGTCTATATGTCTGTTCTTGTGCCAGTACCAGGCAGTTGTGAGAATAGTGGCTTTGTATTATAGCTTGATATCTGGTATTGTGATCCCTCAAACTTTGGTCTTTTTTCTCAGGATTGCTGTGGCTATTCAGGGTCTTTTTTAATTCCAGATAAATTTTTGGAGAGTTTGTTCTAGGACTGTGAAATATGCTGTTGGTATTTTAATGGGGATTGCATTGATGAAAAAACTGTGGTACATCTACACAATGGAATAATATGCTGTTATAAAAAAGAAGTAACTTTTACCATTTGTAACAGCATAGATGGAATTGGAGAGCATTATGTTCAATGAAATAAGCCAGTCGGAGAAAGATAAATATCACATGATCTCACTCATATCCTATATAATAAAGAGGTAATATGCAAATTGACCATCACGCCCTTGCACAAGATGGTCGCCCTGATGTGGGCATAAGATGGCTGCCACAAGATGGCTGGCAGGGGAGGGCAGTTAGGGGTGACCAGGCCAGCAGGGGAGGGAAGTTGGGGGAAATCAGGCTGGCAGGGGAGGGGTTAGGGGGTGATCTGGCTGGCAGGCAGAAGCAATTAGGGGCAATTAGGCAGGCAGGCAGGCGAGCAGTTGGGAACCAGCAGTCCTGGATTGTAGGACTGAGAGGGATGTCTGACTGCTGGACATCCCCCAAGGGGTCCCAGACATCCCCTGAGGGGTCCCAGGTTGGAGAGGGTGCAGGCTGGGCTGAGGGACACCACCCCCCCAGTACAAGAATTTCATGCACCGGGCCTCTAGTGTGTGATATAATGATCAACATAATCTGATGAACAAAAATGGATCCAGAGACAAGGTGGCACTGGGCAGACCATCTAACCTCGGGGAGAAAGCAGGGAGGGGGAATTTAGAGATCAACGAAAGGACTTGTATGCATGCATATTAGCATGACCAATGAACACAGACACTGAGGTGGTGGAGGTTTGCCCTCAGGGGTGGAAGTGGTCGGTGGCTTAATCAGGGAAACAAAGGAGACATGTAATATTTTAAACAATAAAAAAAAAACACCTAAAAATAAAAAAGAAAAGATATAGTAAAACAGCCCTAGCCTGTTTGGCTCAATGGATAGAGCATCGGCTTGTGGACTGAAGGGTCCTGGGTTCTATTTCAGTCAAGGGCATGTACCTCGGTTGCAGGCTCAAACCCAGTCTCTGGTCTGGATGTGTGCGGGAGGCGAGGATTAACAACCACAACAAAAAAGATATAGTGAAAACAAAAGAAAAATTAGGGGAAAAATTCCCCTAGAAAAAGATCTCTGAAATTGAAGCAAAGACCAACTTCACATACTGAATTGAGGAAGCTAAAATGGAGAACAATGTATTTGTTGAGATAGGCTAACATTCAAACTACAGCTTCCAAACCTTCTACTGATACTATGACATCATTAAGATTCCACAAATCTGATTGGCTGTCTCACCTTTCAATATGTTCTCATAATCTTTAAGTAAGGGCTGCTATTATGGAAAAGAGGCCATGGTAATGGCAAAATAGGAAGGGTAGAAAGTTAAAACTGGAGGAGACTTTAAAGTTTATCTATTTTCACCTCCTTAAGTTACAGATAAGAGGTAAAACAGCTATTGTCTGAGCATGTGTATTGTTTCAATGCTGTATTATTCAAATTACATATATCCTTTCTTATCCTCACTACATTTCTGCAAAGTAGTTATGTTCATTTTGCAATGAAGAAACTGAAATTCATAGAGTTTAGGCTATATTCCCAGGTTGCATAACAAGTAAATCTCTAAACTGGAATCAATACTCAGGTCTGTTTGATTTGACCCTGGAACTTACATTTAATATGCTACTTAGACAGATAATCCTGAGGCTTAAGATTATCTTTTATTTTATTAATTAAATTTATTGGGGTGTCATTGGTTAATAAAATTATATAGGTTTCAAGTGTACAATTCTATGATACATTATCTGTATGTTGTATTGGGTTTATTTCTTGTCTTTCTTTTAAAAATTTTATTATTTTTTTTCAGAAGTGGTGCTGATATTCCATCTGTAAATGAAGAAAATTAATTTATAAGCAACTTGACTTTTGCCATCTCACGGGTTTCTTTCCTGGGTCATTTTATGATTTTTGGAAACATATAATACTATACATTTAGATGTACTTATAATGCAAATGTCCTTAACATTTTAAATCTAAAATGCAATCATAAGTAATGACAGAATATGTTTTTTTTAGGGTCCTGTCTCTTTTTGCACCAAATATTTGGAAGGACACAGGGAGTCAGAACATTAAAAAAAGAAATTACTGAATCGTGATAAAAATGTTTTGCTTAGCTGCTTTTATCCTGCTAAATCCATTGCTCAGATTATATGTTGCCATCTTTTTCTCTTTTTGCCCA
The DNA here is from genome assembly GCF_000412655.1 of Myotis brandtii. Taxonomy (NCBI): domain Eukaryota; kingdom Metazoa; phylum Chordata; class Mammalia; order Chiroptera; family Vespertilionidae; genus Myotis; species Myotis brandtii. The sequence continues at coordinate 1,586,262 of NW_005357846.1, read as the reverse complement.
TTTAACACTGTCTTTGTTGAAGTTAAAAAAATTATTGAAGTATACTATACATGCAGAAAAGTATATTATATATACATGTTTATTAAAGTATATTATACATACAGAAATATAGTATATTATATACACAGCAAAGTACATGTGCCATACATATACAGCTTAATAAATTTTCAAATCTGAAAACATTCATGTATCCAAGCCCTTTGTACTTTTAAAAATCCGATGTCATATATATCTGTATTATTTGGTTTGAAGGGGCAAAAGACACTGTGATTTATCCTAGCCTCCTCCCCTGTTTCTCATCTCTGGATAGAGGTAATTGGCTCATAATCTCAGGTTTTATAAGGAAAAGAACCAAGAGTTCCTTTTGACAGGACAAAAGAAAGAAGAATAAGAATAAAAATTGGACAGATTGAAGAACTTGACAATCCCAGGATGCAAATATAACGTCATGGAAAAAACTTGAAAGTGATGGGGTTAAGTGATATTTGTATTAATCTGCTTCAGTAGTCCTAGAAAAAGTAATTTGGGATAGAGTATAAATATGAGAAATGTTGCAGAAATGAAATGGAAATAACAGAACATGTCAACTATTGGCTATAAGGAGAGTAAGGAGGCAAACATGGCTCTAGAGTTTGAATGCCAGGTATCCTGGAAGCTATGGGCACCACTGAAATGAAATATGAATAAGAAGAGGATAATTTTGGAGGGAACACAGTGGAGAATTTCAAGACATTGTATTGTCAATTATAGTAATTGCTTAACGAGAACAAAAGGGAGGAAGGACCAAATCTATCCTTTTATTTAAGTATTGGAGCAGAAAGCAGGTCACAAGGAGGGAATTGGTAAGAAAATGGAATCAATAAATATAAACTACTCTCTCCATTCAAAAAATTTTTCAAGAAATTAAACAAGATAACAACTATAGGGAGTGCCTAGATGGGGGAAAAGAATAAAGCAAAACAAACTTGCCCTAACCGGTTTGTCTCAGTGGATAGAGCGTCGGCCTGCGGACTGAAGGGTCCCAGCTTCGATTCCGGTCAAAGGCATGTACCTTGGTTGCGGGCACATACCCAGTAGGGAGTGTGCAGGAGGCAGCTGATTGATGTTTCTCTCTCATCGATGTTTCTAGCTCTCTATTCCTCTCCCTTCCTCTCTGTAAAAAAATCAATAAAATATATTTTAAAAAAACTTGTTATGGGAATATGTAGATAACTGATGTGATAAAGTCTTAGGGAAAGAGGCTTGGCTAAGTGAAAGGCTTAGCATGGGAGAGGAGAGCACTTTCCTATGACATCAGAAGAAATGAATTGAGGTTTTAGATGGAGAGAAAAAGAGAGAGAGAGAGGAAATCAAGCATTGGCCTTGACTTTTTCTAGGAATTGGGAGATCGTATAAAAAACTAAGAGTGAGAAGAAATCTTGGAATTGACACCATGGGGAATACAAAGGACTGTAAATCATGGATGAGAACAAGTATTGTCAAGCAGCAATGAGGGCCCAGATGACTTCAGCTAGCTCGGAACTGTAGTGGAAACAGCCAACCTGGCTTTGTGACTTTCTTAGGCAATGTGTGGCAGCCTGGGACTGGGAGCTGAGATGGCAAATGATGGTATTTACCCATTCTTGGGGATTGGAACGGCAGCTCTGGGGCAAGTGAGTGTGAAAATCTAATAAAGCGGCTGACCTTAGTGTCAAGGCTGGTTAGGCAAGCAAATGAGGCTAGAAGAAGGACTGATGAACTGAGACAATAGTGAGCTATCAAGGGATGGGAAGGGGAGGGGTAATCATGAGACTGAGGAACAGATTTCATTAGAAGCGAGGAGATGAGAGATTCTAATGATAGGATTCTGTGGTCAGAGATTACTGTAGCTTTGATGCAGATCATGTTAGAAGAGGAACAAAAGGAACAAGTATGGTAATACTAGTGGAACCAAAGTGCTATGTTTGGGTCCTACTTTGTTGTCTTGCAAAATCAAAGAATGAGTTCACGGACAAAGGCGGTTAGTGGAAGTACAGTCTACTGAGAGAAAGACAGATGCCCTGCAGCAGGCAGGAGGTGGGCCCAAAGCGGGTTGAGGTGAAGCTTCTTTGTCTCAGGTTCCGAAGTCCCCTGCCCCTTAAGCCAGTCCTGGAAAAGGTGCAGCGGGGGTTCCAGGAGAGCCAAAAGCAGGCCAGTATCCACAGCTTCCGTTCCATGTTGCAGTCGGTGTAGTTCAGCATCCAAGCTAATTAAAGTCCACCAGTCCATGTGTGGAGTCCCATTTGACCATAAGCTACATGGGCACAGGGGAGCATATCCCCAGCCACAGGAGAGCCAGAAACCCAGTGTGCCAGAGAGAGGAGAGAGTGTGCTGCTTTGTCTAGGGGTAGATATATGCTTTGCTAGGTCATGATTGGTCATTTCAAAGAATTCTGCCTTAGCAACATCCATACATTTTAAAGATCAAGTTCCCGCCTGCAGAACAGACCTGATTGAGAACTGCCACTTCTGGCCCCAGGTGATATCACTGTTGCCACCCTGCCAGGTTGCCCCAGCAACTCCTGCCTGGCTGGGTTCAGATCTAGGTCCTTTTGTTTGTCTCTGTGGTGCAGTCAGCAAGCTGCATCCTGCTATTTTGCAAGATTCTGATACTCTTGGACTTCTCTGTGCTATTCCCTTTTCCTTGTTCTCATCCCTGACTTCCTAATCCTCTTCTATCTCCTCACTAAGGCCTGAGATCTTGGGTGGGATCAGTCTTAAGCAAAGTTTGTTATTATTGTTATAGTTGTCTGTTTTAAGTCAACTTTGTATGAGACTTTGCAAATACTATCTCTAGGACTATATATCTGATAAGTCGGACAATTCTTGTTTGCAATGATCTTTCAAATTCATTTCAGTTTACACTTTTAAAAAATTGATAGTCTTTACAAAAACAGGTAAAACAACCGCAACTTGTAAAACTACAGTGACGTCTAAGTAAACCAGTTCACACTTTTAGAAACAAAGTGACTTTTATAAACAAGAATTCCCTTGCCCTCAGAACAAACCAGAGCTACTTTCGTTTTAGCAATAATGAACCTGCAGATCAGAGCAGTTTAGAAACCTACCTGAGGTCACAAAGAGACTAAATGGCAGAGGGGGACCTGGGGCAAGCCATCAGACTCAAAGGCCATGGTTACATCAAGTTTGGTGCCCTGGGTCATACATAGAGCTGTGTTATCTGCCTTTGGTTAATAATTCTTCAGTAGTTTCTTTCATCTTTGAGACCTCTGGGCATGTGCTAATTTGACTGATTCCTAGTTCAAAAATGAATACATACTTAATTATACTCTCAAATTTTGCAAATATAATTGTCAATTTGTATTTGATAAACAGAAGCAGTATCAATCTCCAGACATGATTAATTGAGTGCATAAGCTTTTATCTTAAAAATTACTTGAATGCAGAGGAAATAAGAATTAAAAGATGGTATTTATGTGTAATGGATTGACTTGACTGATGTTAATATTGTGGACAGCATTGACACCACTTTTCGGGTTTCCTCATTTGGAGGCAGGGGCATGAGTGCGTGGCAGGAATCTGGTCTGCCTGTCTTTATCTGTCAAGTCTGTGGCAGATCATAGAGGAGGGTGCAAATTCCCACCTATGTTGTGCTGGGATATAAACTTTATTTTTGGCCAAACTAACTGGGTTTCCTGTCTACAAAATGGAGGATAAATTGAGAAGTAGCCATGGACAGAATAGGCTGATGTGAGAGACATACTGACTTTGTGTTCTGAGTTTCAAGTCTGGAGAGTATTAAGACGCCCCCAGCCACTTTTTAAAAAAGGATATCATATTTGGTCCGAAGGTTGTGAGTTATTGGTAAGCTGATTTTAAAAAGGGTGTCATGCTTAAGCTATACTAAATTGGGTTTGCATGTTAGTACCATCAAGTTGTAGAAGATTGCTGTCCTAGCTTGGGCTCCAAGTGATTGCTAGGCGTTTCAGCTATTGTATGTGACACTAATGGGGGACACTTAAAAAAAAAGTGACTAAAGACAGATGACTTTTCAAATGTCATCCTAGCCTTGGCAAAGAGAAAGATTTAGACTAAGAAGCAGAAAATGGTGGTAAATGAGTAGTCTTTTCTGGGTGATGGTGAGATCTGATAAATTATCCTTACTAACCAGAATATTAATGTTAGCTGTTTCCTTTGCCTCCTCTTACACGTTCTCCTACTAGTAGCTAATTAACTTTTTTTTTCTACTGAATAGTGAAAAAAAATTCTTCACTAAATCTTATTTTTTAATATCTTCTTTTTATTTTTTGGACATGTCAATATTGTAAATTAAAAACTCTCAGAAAGACATCTTCAAGTTCTTGGCATTATACTCTCAGTGTTGACCCTACCAGTATCTAGAACATTTATTATAAGGGGAAATGACGTAGTGAGGTTAGTGTAAATAAAATGTGATGGGAAACCAGAGGGAACATGGAAAGCAAAAAAAAAAAAGAAAGAAAAAAAAGAAAAAGAACAAGTAAAGTGAGGCATGAAATTGGGAAGAATCAATAACTAGTATACAAACTACTAAACCAAAGTCATAACTAGTTGGATAATTGATACATTTTATGGAAAATCAAATGAATCATTTATTCATCAGTTATTTGTGAAATCTTATAAACTTAAAGAAACTTGTCATTATTATTTATTCACATTCGTGGAAGTAAAGAGTGGTAAATTTGCTTTTCAGTAAAGTTTCAACTTCTTCTATAATAATTATCCTTCTCCTTCCCCTTTCCCTTCCCCTTCCCCTTCCCCTTCTCCTTCTCCTTCTCCTTCTTCTTTCTTTCTCCTTTCTTCTTCGTCTTCTCTTCTTGAACTCTCTGTTTGCCTGGGTGACAAAATCTGCAGTGGGCAAATTACCCCCATTGAATTGGATCATATAATTTAAAAATACATCGACTTAATTAGAAATTAGTGTTACTTCTCTGTGCCTCACTTTTTGATAGAGAGCATTGGACTTGTTAATCTTTGCTTTTCCAACATAAAAGCTCAATTACTTTTTTATTCCAATTGTCCTCACTTAACAAGAGAATGGAGCAACCTCTTAGGAGCAAAGATGCAAGGGCTTTGTTCATTATCCATTTAGTCTATTCAGGGCACCTTTCTGGATAAAACAATTTCCATGATTTAAATTTATTCTTGTAATGGTCCTTGCAGCTCTCAAAATCTATGTGTTTTATAATTTCTAGGTTTATTTGTCACATAAAAAAATTGAGGGTTTATGTTTGATGATGTCCAAATCTCCTTCAAGTTTTAAAATGTCTGTGAATCTAGATAACAGCTCTTTTTTAAAAAGCTGGTTTCAACTATGCTGTGGTATTGGGTTTTTCCTCCCTCCTTTAAACAAGACAATTATGTAAATGAAAATTTAGAATTTTGTAACATGAATTTCAGCCAAACATCAATTGCTTTTGATTTTTTAATCATTGAGTAGTAAAAAGCTAACAACTTAATATTGTTAATGCCACTTTTCTTCTGAATAGTTTGAAAACATATAATTAATTTTAGAACCAAACAAAACACCCATAACTGAAAGAAAAAAGTTAAATCAGGAAAGTAATGATATATATCATGGTAGGGCCCAATAAATTTCCTTTTTTTTTTTTTTGTTTACAACTGAAGAAAACAATTTTGAAAAGTAGATACTTAAGGAAGTAAATAAATATAACATGGTGGACCCAACCAGTGTGGCTCAGTTGATTGAGCATTATCCCATGCACTAAGAGGTTGCCAGTTCAATTCCTGGTTGGGGCACATACCCGGGTTGTGTGCTCAATCCCCAGTGGGGGTTTGCAGGAAGCAGCCAATCTCTCTCATAGACATTTCTATTTTTCCCTCTCCCTTCCATTCTCTCCAAAAATCAATAAAAACACTTTTGAAAAATATGACATAGTGGTGTGTTTATATTCTATTAATAATAAAGCATGTTACATATACAAGTAATCTCAGTTTAACTTAGATAACAATTTGTTTAATGACATATATAAAATGATAGTAAAATGGCACTCAGAATTGTATTCCCTTTCTTTGGCATTGCTATAAGGAACTTGTCTTTTAAAAATAATTCTAATACCTACAATAACTAAAATTAAGGACATTATCTCCTGAAAAGAAGAATACCAAGAGAAAAATGATAACATTTTCTCAGAATTTCTTGGAAATTCTGTATTAATTTATATATTGATGTAAAAACATAGTGATAAAATGAGCTTGATAATTGTATCACATTAAACAAAGATAAAATTAAAATCATTAAAATAAGGGTATTCTGTCTAAATAAACATTATTGATAGTTTAAAAATGTTTATTGATTCTTAAATATTAGTAAGTTAGTGCTCTAGCCAGTGTAGTTTAGTTGTTTGAACATTGTCCCATGCACCAAGAGGTCCTGATTTGATTCTAGGTCAGGGCACATGCTTAGGTTTTGGGCTCAATCCCCAGTAGGGAGCATGCAGGAAGCAGCCTTTTGATGTTTCACATTAATGTTTTTCTCTCTCTCTCTCTCTAAAATCAATAAAAACATAAAAAATAAGTTAGCAAAAATAAGAATTTTAAAACTGAATCTTGAAAGATTTGGCATTTAGTTTATATTCATTAACTTATTTAATTTTGTAATTGAGTGATTTTGTTGTCTTTTTTTTTTCTTTTTAGTTGAATTTATTGGGGTGATATTGGTTAATAGATCTATATAGATTTCAGGTATACACTTCTATAATACATCATCTGTATATTTTATTGTGTGTTTCCAACCCCATGTCAAGACTTTTTCTCTCACAATTTATCCCCGGTTGACTTTTTCTATATCCCCCTACCCTCTTTTCCCTGTAGTAATCACCATATTGCTGTCTGTGTCTATGAGAATTTTGTTGCTTTTGTTTTTGCTTAGTTCTTTCACCTTTTTTACCCAGCCAAAAACATACCTCCACTCTGATTTCCTTCTTTTTTATGGCAGAGTAGTATTCCATTGTGTAAATGTACCACATCTTTTTTACTCACTCATCTACTGATGGGCTACATCCAAATTTCAGCTATTATAAATAATGCTGCAATGAACGTAGGGGTACATATATTCATTTGGTATCAGTGTTTTGGGTTTCTTTGGATATATTCCCAGAAATGGAATCACTGAGTCATAAGGCAGGTCAATTTTTAATTTTTTGAGGTAACTCCATACTGCTTTCCACAGTGGCTGCACCAATCTGCATCCCCACCAACAGTGCAGGAGGGTTCCCTTTTCTCCACATCCTCATCAACACTTGTTGTTTGTTGATTATTTATGATAGCCATTCTGACAGGTGTGAGATAATCTCATTGAGGTTTTAATTTGCTTTTCTGTGATGATTAGTGATGCTGGATATCTTTTTATGTGTCTACTGGCCATCTGCATACCCTCTTTGGAGAAGTGTCTATTCAGGTCCTTTTAAACTGGATTATTAGTCATTTTGGTGTTGAGTATTATAAGCTTTTTATAAATTTTATATTTTAACCCTTTATCAGATATATATCATTGGCAATTATGTTCTTTCATTCAGTGGATTGTCCTTTAATTTTGTTGATGGTTTCCTTTGCTGTGCAAAAACTTTTTTAGAGTGGTTTTAAATGCATAGTTATTGGTATAATTTGTTCTTCCCTTTCAGTGTGTTACAACTTTTTGTTCAAAGACTCAAATGATAATTAAGGCTTTCAAAGACAGCTGTATTACAATTAATTTTAAGATGTTTTAACTATAACTTAAGAGCTTTAAGTTGGTATATATGTATTTTTTCTGACAAATTTCATCTAAACTCATTATGCGTACATATGCCAGGTGTTGATTTGCCCATAGTGACACATATATAAATATGTATATAAAATATATAGAGAACATGTACTCATTCATATTTAAACTTGAGTTTTCAGAAATTAGCTCATGTAATAGGAAACTAAAATATACTACAAAATATCCAGTGCCCATGACTATAGAATAATTAATTTTTATAAGTGCTAAAATATCACTAAAATACTATAAAATGTTAAAGATGGGTGAACATGTGTGTGTGTGTATATATATATACATATATATATACATATATATGATGAATAATTACTCCAGAATTATTTATACTTAATCATTTACAGCACAACTGTTAAAATGCCAGTTTTCAAATATTTTACTTTAATGCATATGCTGTCTCAAACTGGGTGACATTTCAACATAGCTCATTGCATTGACAATAAAAACTAGTCGGTGCCATTAATTTCAATTTAGCAATCATGGTGTTGCTTCAGCTAGCAGCAACCTTCTCATGGTCAAAGCGTCAATGTGTTCCTTCTAATTTATTAAAATGAAATGCTTCAAAAAGACATTAAATAAGGATGTGCCCTCTGGTGTATATTCAGCACTTTGTGGAGCCTTATAAACTATACATACGATAGTGCATGATTTTTACTTGGCAATACTTCATTTTTGTATTTTTGCTAACCACCACGAGCGCTTACTAACACATCTCCACCATGAGTGGTAGATATGCATGTATGTATGATATAAAAAGCTCTAAATGATAGAAAAGTTTACACAAATTTGACTTCTCTCGCTCTTTTGTCTTCAGTTGTGATGCCTGGTTCCTGTGTGAAGTGATTTTCAAGTTTTCAAGTGAAAGCAGTTAAGAAACAAAACACTTACACCCTTCTAACTTGCAACTCCTTTATAGCTAGATGCCATACAGATGCTAAGTCACTAGTCTGAAAGAGCTTCCAGAAATCTATAATAAAATAATTAAATTAGTGAGCTGTGTTTAGATCAGAGACCCTTGGTTGCCAATGCCTAAGAACTCGGGGAATTCAGAACCACAGAAGGATCATTTGGACTCCATTTGGCAGAGACGTCAGAAACTCGCTGCTCTTGGGAACATCCTTTTCCAATAACATTTATAGCTCTAGATGGAAGCGAAAAGCACCATATGTTAAGAGTTTCCTGCAAAGCTTCCTGGTAAGAGAGGAAATAAATTCAACTTGTCACATCTGCTCGTGGGCCAGTCGAGCAGGATTTTATCACAGCCTTACGTGGTTTACAAAACTGTCTTGTTATTGACTGAAGGGGCTTTACGTTTCAGGCTTTTTCATACTCACGTTCATAATCTAAATCATCAAACTATTTTTCTTCTTTGGACTGCAGCAGCAGGCATCATCATTTGCTTCTAAGCAAGGAGAATTATTCAAAGCAATTCAACTAAGAATCACATTCCCATAGCACAGTCTCGCTGGCTTAACTGCTAGAATGCCTACGGGTCTCTCTGTTCTACCTCTGTTTTGACCCGTGGGCCCTAACATTTTGCGTAATTTAAGATGGGAACTGCATTTAATGAGGCTAAATTGATTATCCACCATTCTGAAAAGTCCCCACTGGCCTAAACCATGGCAAAGACCCACAGGGTCAGAAAAGATTTTTCTGCCAGAGGTGTGGGTAATCACAGGAAAGGTGTTAAAACTTGCATTTGTGAGCCACACGTTTTCCCCCAAAAGGGATCCATCTTTTTACCTTCACCATTAAAAACAAAAGTTAGAGCCACTATGGGCATTTCAGTTTTCTATAATAAGCAAAATCTCCTTTAGTTTGCAAATCTACTGAAGACACACCACCATATGTAAGCATTCCCTTTTACTAATTAAGTGTGAGTTGAATTGATAGTACTTGTTCCTAACTAAAAGTAAGTTTTCAATTCACCAACTCACCATTTTACATTCATGTTTTGGTAAGGAATGATCAAACTTATTTGCAAATTTCCTGTCATTTTAAAAGTCAAAGATGCTTTAAAGTAAAAAATTATGATTTTTCAGACATGTCTAATTATGTGAGCAATCATATAGTAAATAAATGTAGTGAAATTTCAGAGAGCCATATGATGATACTTTTAGCATTTGTTTATTTGTTTGTATGACCACATCATTTATACATGTAAATTATGAAAATTAAACAAATTAGAATGAAAGAAAAATGCAGGATGGTAAGATGACAAAAGAGAACAATTTAACACACCAGCCCCATAAATGTATGAATGCAGGCTGTGGATTCTACTGAGTTTCATAGTAACCAAAAAAAAAAAAAACAGTTTAATGATTCACATTCCTTTCTATAGGAGAAAAATATTGTCAAAAAGAAAATTTTACCACCCATGAGGCCTAGGAGAAATTTCTCCTGAGGATCTTCCTAAAATGCCGAGTGATTGAGTCAATTACATCTCAGTACCCTCCCCCGAAAAGCATAAAGGCATTGGCATATTTCATTGAGCTAGTTCCTGTAATGTCACTCAGAGTAACTTGTGAATATTAAAGTGCAATTTATATAAAACAATCCCGCCAGTGTTGCTGCACTGCACAGTTCTGGGGCACTGTTCACATAGGTGGTACTGAAGTAGGAAGCAAAAGCATTACCTGTTATGATAGAAGAAAGATGCTGGTTTCATCAATATGGCAATGATCAATAATAAAATCTGTGATGGGCCCTTTCACAGTGGCTATCGAACTTTCTGCTGTCATCAGTCATTAGACACAAATATACTTTATAATAGAAACTCTGAGACATTAATAATCATGTACTTATGCTCACTACACTCCTATGGGAGAGCCTGAAACTGCTCCCTCTACATCTGTCCTCCCCTTTATTGTTTAGTAATAGAACCTGTAGACTATATTTCTCATTTTCTTTCACAGCCAGGCGTGGCCTCTCTGATCAGTATGATGAGTGCAGAAGTGATATATGCAACTTCTTAATCATCTGCCATTATGATATATTTGCCATTGGGCTTTCTCATTCCCTCTTTTCCTGCCGGCTGGGAAATAGTGAGGGCAGGACCAACTTTGGAAGACACCTGTTGAGGATGGTAGAGTTGTCCCACCTACCTTGCATTGCCTAGCTTTGGACTGTCATGGGAAAGAGATATAATTCTATCTTATTTAACACTGTCTTTTGGATATTTTTAAAATTAAACGCCTCAATCTAATACATCACTAGTGTTATTATCATGGGTGTTTATATTCCCTTGCCTATGGACTGGAAAATTGAAGAAAAACTGCAAAGGAAGGAAGGAAGAAAGGGAGGAAGAGAGAGAGGAGGAAGAAAAGAAGCAGAAATGGATATCAGCTCTATCTTAATAGATTAATCAGATGGCCAAAGAATCACTCACTCAAACTTGCCATGAATCTTTGAGTGTTTTACGTATAGCAATAACAGAATTTTAGGCATATCTGTATTCAAATCTTGATTCCAACATTTCCCTGAATTTTTAACCATAGACTAATGACTAAACCTTCTCAGGCTTATTATCCTCTTTAATGTGAGTGTGAGAATTAAAAAAAAATAACTAACATTTACTGTATCATGGGTCCTAGTCTAAGTGCTTTCCATATGTTATTTCATTTAATCATTTTTGAAATCTATCTATGAGAAACTAATATTATTCCCATTGTAAGGTAAGAAACATTCAGACCTGTAAAGAATTTTTGTGAGTTTATTTGAGCCCACCTTGGACAATTGCCAGAAAGCAGAATCTCAATAGATTGAGATAACGCTCAGGAGAATGGCAGTTTTTCACCTTGTTTTATAAATTACAATCAAAGGAGGAGATGTAAGTGGGTTACATGACATCCATTGGTGCTAGATTAGGGAGGTGGGAGAAAGCAAAGTAGGGAAACCTTTGGGATTGGATAAAAAGTAAAATGATAGACGCATGCTTCTTTTACATAGATGGGCACAGAATACATAGGTGTTAATACTAATACTAGTAATGAGGGAAGCTGTGATCTAGCCCTGGTGCCCTGACGGGTCCAGAAAAAAGGGCAGTTACCTTGACATTCCAAAGGTATGTTATCTTAGATGCAAAAAGACGACTTTTATCAGAGAAGATACTGGCCTAAGACATGACTACCGGCCATAAATTGCTTTTAGTTATAGTTTTAATTTCTGACCATCCTGTGATTACTTTAGGTCTCTGAGTGTTCAAGGGCTCCGTGCAGGCCTTCCCTGAGCTTGTCAGGTTAGCAAGTGGCCCCTTGTCATCCACACCATATTATACCTAAAGAAACTGAGGCAAGGAGGGTTTCTTGCCTAAAGCTCAAAGCTGGTAAGTGGTGGAACAAGCTTTTGGCACAACGTCCTCGGTTTCTCAGCCGCAAAGAGGGCCTTTCTAAATGAGATGATCTTTAAAGTATTAGTACCATGCTTGGCTATCCGTGATTATCTGTCTATAATTCTTTTTTAATAACAGCTTTATGATATAAAAAGTAGTGCTTATAAATCATAATGATATTAGAAAATGCACGATAGCACAAAAAGCAATTAAAAGTCACTCATACTTCTTTCACTCATAATCGCTGCTAACATATGCACACAGACTTCTACTATCAGATATTCTTATACTTGCTTTTATCACTTGACAACACATAACCCAAGCACCAGCCTTTCTCTCCCCTCCTCTCCACCCTAAACAAAAATCACTTCTAATTTATAATCCATACCATGAGGAAGGGTATTTCTTTTTGCTGAGTTGGCCCAAGTAGTACTTTGGAGCCACATTTTGCACGCTACTTCTCCCCAGTTCTTAATCTGTTTCCCCCTCCCTTTGTTTCGGGTCTCCATTGGAGCTCTGGGACAGTCTCCATCTAGAACAGTGGTTCTCAACCTATGGGTCGCGACCCCTTTGGTGGTCGAATGACCCTTTCACAGGGGCCGCCTAAGACCATCCTGCATATCAGATATTTACATTATGATTCATAACAGTAGCAACGTTACAGTTATGAAGTAGCAACAAAAATAATTTTATGGTTGGGTCACAACATGAGGAACTGTATTTAAAAGGCCAGAAGGTTGAGAACCACTGCTCTAGAATGTTGTTCCCACCCCCAAAACAGGTGGCTAAACTTGTTTGTTTACTCTTTGCAACATCTCAACTCCAGTCTGTGCCTGTGCATTTGATTTTTTAATGTGTTAGGGTAACTAAAGTTAATTACAACAAAAGGAAGACATTGTAGAATGTCTTTACTCATTTCACTTTTATAATTTAGGAAAAAAGCAATGAGTAAGTTAATGCCATTTTTAGATTCCTGGGCATTCTGCAGTTTCTGAGTTTCTTCTAAACTCCAACCTGTGCCTATACGTGAAAACTAGAGGCTCAGTGCATGAAATTTGTGCAGGGGGGGAGTCCCTCAGGCCGGCCTGCACCTTCTCGCAATGTGGGACCGCTGGCTCCTAACCGCTCTCCTGCCTGCTGGCCTGATCACCCCTAACCACTTGCCTGCCTGATTGCCCCTAACCACTCTGCCTGCCCGCCTGATCATCCCTAACCGCCTCTGCCTTGGCCCCCACACCCAGGACTCAGGCTTCCCTCCCTCTGGCCAGCCGCAGGTACCCGGGACCCTGGGTGGCTTCGCCCTCCCTGGCTTTGTCAGGAATGATGTCCAGAAGACTTCCAGTCTATCTGGTCTAATTAGCATATTACTCTTTTATTAGTATAGATGCAAAGAGATAAACAGTTTAATGTCAGTACTTTCTTCATGGGATGTTATAAGAGTTAGGTGAATTAATATGTGTAACCTTGCATATGCAGATGTTATATAAAAGTTTTTAGTATTATTGCTATTGATGAGGCAGACTATAAGAGTTTCCTATATTGTACAAAGTCACCTCTCTAATATTGGAGAAACCACTTCACATTATTTGGCAGAGAAGTATTAGATACTTTTGTTTATCTAAAACCTGCCTTTCAAGTGTGGCCAGGCAGCCTTCTGGGAATAAGATACATGACACTTTTAAGTCTTGTACCTGTTAAGAATACTAGTATTTAAGTGATAGAAGACTCAGCTAAAGATTTTAGATTTGGGCTAGATTTTAAAGATAACTTCTGAGATCATGCGTTTGTTGCAGTCTGTTTTAAGAGAAGGCAGGACATCAAGCTAGTTTTTTATCGTCTTACCTGTATTGAATGAACATTTTTCCCATTTCTAAATATTCTTATGAAATTTGATTTTGATTATAGACATGATCAAGGGAACTGTTGAAAGTAAGAATCTTCTTACTCTCATGAATTAGATTTTCAAAAAGCTTTAGGAGGAACCATTGTCTGACAAAATGGTCCCCTCCTTATGTTCCACTCACTTGGTGCAAACTAAGAGTAGATAACAATTGTTTACTTAAACTGACCGCCCAGCTCAGAGCACAGTTATATTTGAGGTAGAATAAATGTATTGGTCATTTTGATTCAACAATCTGGCAAAAATATCTTGTGGACCTACTGTACACTAGGTCTTTTATAACTAAACATACAAAAATGAACAAGACTCTGTCCCTGCTCCTGGAATGTACCTGGTAGAAATGCAAAGAAAAGAGTCAAATCAGAGGAATAATAAGTTTTACAAGGATATCGACCAGGTCATCTTGGTTAAACTTTATCACCAATTTTGATGTTACTGAACACAAGAAAAGCAGCAGGAAACATTCAGATGATCATGAGGCAATCTGTTCCATTTACCAAGTGCTGAAAAATAGGAGCAAAAGACAGACTGGCTAACATGGAGTGAGCAGGAACTAGGTGATGAATCATTTCAAGGGAACAATAAAATTCATATAACCTGTGAAATAAAATAGGTGAAAAACAGGTAGATCCTTTAAGCTTGGCTTTAGGCCCTTTCTCAAAGTAAACAAGCTTAAACTGTTTTTAACGAGAAAAATTCTATGAATGATTCATCAATCAGTCATATGTCCGTAACACCATGAATATAGCAGCACCATCTACTGTATTATTTTTGGATATGTGTGAATGAACGTGTACCTATTTCTGTGCTCCAAAGTGATGCATACTTGCTATAAGAAAATTCTACCTTATTTAAATTCTTCCACAAAGCACTTAATGAAGTTTAATAGCAATAAAAAGGTTTTCATTATAAATTAAAACTCATACTGATCCAGTACCAAGCCATAGTTCAAAGCGGCAGTAGTTTGCATCAATTTCCTGTTATTTCAGTATTTGTGAGTTTCTGCTCTTTTCTCTCCTGTATTTCAATGGCTCATCTTAATATAATTTCTAGAAAGCACTTTAAGCAAAGCCTAGGGCGTCTTTTAGAAGCCAGAAAGTGCAACCATCAAACACAAAGCTTGCCAATAGGCATGAATGGGTCACTACATTGAAAAATTGTTTTGCCAGTTGTGAAACTGTTAGAGCTTATACAAGAGAGGCAGACATATTTTTAATTATTTTATTGTTGCAAAAGACAAGTAGACTATCATCCATACTTATATATGAGAATATAAACAAAGCTATGTTTATATATTTGTTTGTGGGTATATTTTGACCTTCCCTCACTCTTGGATCCTCTTGGCCTGAAAACTGGCAGTTACATATGTTTTTTTCAATGCCTCAAAAAACCAAGAATCTGTATTCTAAAAGCAACAGACATTCCAAACTGACAAATAATATATATAATGTTATCTAATTTAGAAAGACAATAGATAATATTTATCAGCTTATAACATGCCAGGTACTGTTTAACTACTTTGATAATAACTTAATCCTTGTAAGAACTCTATGAGTGGGTCATATTAATGTCATTATTTTACAGGTGAAAAAAACCTTAGGAATAAAGAAAAGAAGTAACTCTCAAAGGTTAAATAGCTATTAAACCCACTGATTTCTCTCTCAAAGCATTTATTCTTAATACTGAGTTAATGTGTATTTTTACACCAGAACAGTATAAGATTGGCATGATGCTGATCTGGGGTGAAGTGGGGGTGAGAGAATGTTCTTGGAAAGGAAATAGCTGTAATTTGGCCAAACTGTTCTTCCACTACTCCCCTTTGCCTTTCCTTTCCAGATATTAGGTTTAGGTTGTAAGTCCTTGTATAGGAGACCTACCAACCTTCGCCTTGTCCTGCCACACCTCCCCTTCTGGTATGAAAAGATACCTGGGCCTGTCTGGTGTGGCTTAGTCGTTGAGCATCGACCTATGAACCAGGAAGTCATGGTGGTTTGATTTCCTGTTAGGGCACATGCCTGGGTTGAGGACTTGATCCCCACTAGGGAGCATACAGGAGGCATCTGATCAATGATTCTCTCTCAGCATTGATGTTTCTATCTCTCTCTATCTCTCCCTCTCCCTTCCAATCTGAAATCAATAAAAATAAATTTCTTTTTTTAAAAAAAGATACCTGGAATGATTGCCCAACTGTCAGAACAGAAAGATTATTATTTTTTTTTTCAAAATTTCAAAGCTGAGCTAAACAATAACATATTTTAAACTATTTCACATTTCACTCACTGCCTCCAGAAGTAGAAGAATTGCTTGCATGTTGGTTGTCTGCATTTGTGTTTCTTCTTTGAACTGTTTGGAATGTCAGGCATATTAAGAAATAATGTGTTCATTCAGGAAACACAATCAAAATAATTGAACATTGTCCCCAGGTAAGAGTGTATTAATAGTTTTCTTTTTTGCAGAAATGTGGATGGAAATCACACCCATTCTGCTACAGAGTAAAAAGAAATCAGTTCAAACTATCACGAAATAACCATTTCAGAAATGTAAAGTTGGGAACTGTTATCTTGAGAGCAAGCAGGAAATTCAAATCACAGGGTTGATCATCTATCATTTGTCTAATTCTTTTCTTCTGCTGCATTGTGTTAATGCAAAAGAAGAGACATGCCGATCACACCCTACTACAATGAGTATCATTATCTCCAAACATGTATTTATCAGGAAGGTAGAAAAAATTATGAGCAGGATCAGTATTTCAGAACTTCAGATTCAGTGACAGTAAATAAACTGTGGAAAATTTCTGAAACTCTGGTAAATGGATTTTAATCAAATATTCCCAAGGCTATACAAGTTGGCCATGGTGGTCAAGTACAAGTATGACTTGATTGATACCTTGAGTGCTGATGACACACCTAACCATGGTGGGCTCCATTATGTGACTGGTGCTTAAATTTAATTTAATTTAATTTCACAACAGAACTGTTCCTTTCTAACAGGAGGTGCATGAAATTTAAAAATCTTGTTTGAGTCTCTATAGCTAGGAAATTGCAGAAACAAGATCCAAAGTCCAAATTTATGGCTGCTTGTTGATAATGCTATGCAGGTCCATGGAACCCACTGGGTAGAGAATAAGTTATGTAAAGTAGCTCTTTTTTGACTGTATGTGTGAGATATACAATACATAGGCCCATGTAACTATGGTCATACTGGTTTTGAGCAAAGTGCAGAGCCACATGCTTCAGGGTTCTGAACTTGCCAGAAAACAATAAGGTCTCATCATGTTCTTTGCCCATCATGCTTGATGTTTGAGGTTCTCTATTAGAAACCTCAAGGGCAAGGTCCCGAAAGCCATAGAGCCACTTATTTCAGGAGGAGTATGTCTGCACTCATTTGTTTACTTACTTAATTGTCCTCATTTTTATCCACTGGATTTCATAAACCTCTCATCCTTTTTTTTAGCATTATTTTATTACATAGCACATTTTAAAATTTGTGTTGCTATTTCTCAAAGATGAATTTGGTTTGAAACTTAGCTCTGTCATTTACTAGCCATGTGATCTTGGAAAAATCACACGTGGTGTGTGTACAAGCACGTGTACCCTTTGCAGGGCTCAGTTTCTTCAGCAATTAAATGAGTATAATAATCCGATTGCGCATTGAGCTGTGAGGATTAAATGAGAAAATGAAGGTATGAGCTGGCATATAGCTGACAAAATGCTAGCTATTATTTCTAAATTTCTTATTTTTATCCAATTTTGATAGAAAGGAAATTAAGAAGGATGCTATAATGCATACTCATATGTTAATTTGTATATGTTTTCAAAGGAGAAGATGCTCTCTTGATACTTGGTGCTTTATGGCAGTTTATTTCAAGAGTGTACTATGACATTGGAGAGCAGGTATTGCATGCCCTTCAGCAAAGTTGTCACTGGGAGGTGTCCCAGTGCCATCAATACAGGGATTCTCACCAGGTTTATTCAGAGCATAACAACCCAGGCTTGAATGATTTGCCTTATTCTGCTCATTCTGTGCAAAAAGAACCTTCTCTTTGGCTAGTTTGCCATCATCCTAGTTGGCGGAGGACTAAGTAAGATGCTTTGGTGATAGTTATTCAGTATACATATGGTTGATTCTGACTATTGCAACAATATTTTGTTCAATCAAAATTCCCAGGGCAGCGGAATGGGTTTAACCCATGATAAGGAAAAAGCTGTGGTAAATATACATTTTTTAAAAAGCACACACTCACATGACACTTTCTTCATTAGGGAGCTGTGCAACTGGCAGGAATGTTGAGGCTTGTAGTTCCTTAAGAAGGGAGTGAGATGAAGTCTTGGAGTAACAACAATATTTTGTTCAATCAAAATTCCCAGGGCAGCGGAATGGGTTTAACCCATGATAAGGAAAAAGCTGTGGTAAATATACATTTTTTAAAAAGCACACACTCACATGACACTTTCTTCATTAGGGAGCCGTGCAACTGACAGGAATGTTGAGGCTTGTAGTTCCTTAAGAAGGGAGTGAGATGAAGGCTTGGAGTAAAGGTAGCATTTCAGTAGGTAGCATTTCAGTAGATGGCTTTGGGAAGGGAAGGCATTCAAGGAAGTTCTGCGGATGTGCATACAGGCAACATCTTGTGTCAATAGATGTAAATATACTTCTCATGTTTTCATTTTACTTAAAAACACTATTAAAAACATTTGATTGTTATAGCAGAAAAACAATCCCCAACATATAATATGGAAGTAATTTCTTAAGGTCAAGAAAACCCATTTAGTGATTGATGAATGGCTTGAAAACGTTAATACAGCTTCTTATATATGCTTAATATATTCAAAGAGAGTAGTGTATTCAATGACACAGCTAGTTGTTCTGCTAAAAAAAAATGAGTCTTCATTTTCTTAATTGCAAGATCATTTTGATGATCACTTCTATCAAGCAATCGCTGAACTCCTGGGCGAGTCTCTCAGAAGTTCCTGACCATTAGGTAATTCTTGAGCAGAGGGAAAGAGAGGGGCCTGGAGTGGCCAGCAGCCCGTGGAAACATTTACAAAAGCATTCAACATTCCCTAATGGCCTGAAAGCAAATGGATATTTCTGCAACAATGAAAAAAAAACCCACATTTCAATTTAGATGTGTTTGCTTGTGAAACAAATGTTTACAACAGAAACCTCCATTTGGGTTGTTAGAACACGGTCAAACAAAGTATGTATTTACTGAAGAATCAAGTACAGCTCCTCATTGTAAGCATTGCCTCTTTGGGGACAAGCTATATAGTAAGGATAATGTAGCTCTATTTCCTTTTTTTTTATAACAAAAAAGGAAATAGAGCTACAAGATTTTAAGGTAACAGACAATATGTTTAACACCAGCTCTGCCAAATTGGCTTTCCCGAGAAGTGTATATTAATTAGGATAGAAATTCAGAAAAACCCAAAATATGGTGGTTTAAATAAAATAGAAGTTTATGTCCATCACCTCTAATAATTTAGGTGAAAGCAGTCCAGGCCATGGAGCCAGGGATCAGGGCCCTCAGCTTCGGTTTCAGCACCCATAGCATTTAATTTCCAGGGTCATGAGGGCTGCTTTGGCTACAGACTCATATCTGCCTTCAAGCCAATAGGAAAAGGAGGAGAGTTGAGGGAGGGCTTGCTTCTTCCCTTTAGAGTAGTGGTTCTCAACTGAGGGCCATTTTGGTCCTTCCCCAGGAGAAATTTTTGTTTGTCACAACTTGATGGTGGGAGAGGGGGGAGGGGTGGCACTGTTAGTAACTAGTGAACATCTAAACATCCTACCATGAACAGGACAGTCCCTCCCTCCCCCCAATAATGATGAATTATCTGGCCTAATACATCAGTATTGCCAAATTTGAGAAATCCTACATTGAACTGAAAGCTTCTTACTGACATGTTTTTGTAGGATGTGGGAGTTGGCTGAGGACTGTTTTCACCATACTCCAGCCGCATCCTCAGAGATCTGCCTGGCATAAATGAGCATAGTCTTTGGCAGAGACCACCACTGGTCCCCAGTGTCTGTTCTCTTCTTGTTGTATATTAATAGAATGTTAACCTGGGCCAGCAAAATTTTTTTTCAGATTCTTCCTAATTGTGACAACCAAAAATGTGTCCAAACATTGGCAAATATCCCATAAGCACATCTATTAAAATATATTTCTCAGCTGGATGTCTTTGGACAAGTCAATTGAACCTTTGGAATTTCAGTTTCCTCCAAAGTAATAATATGGATAATACTTGTGTCTCAAAATTACTGCAATAGGCAGAATTTTAAGATATCCTTCGAGATTGATGTCGCCTGGTGTATACACACCTTCTCCTGGATATTCAAACACTAACCTATGTGCTGCTGTAAAGGGATTTTTAAGACATAATTAAGGTCTTACATCAGTTGACTAAGTAAAGGAAATTGTGTTCCCTGGGCCTGAACTAATCAGGTGAGTCTGTAAATAGAATGGGAATCTTCTTGACCAAAGAGAGTCATTTGAGGTATGAGAAAGATTCAATGCAAAGGAGATTTTCCATTGCTGGCTTTGAAGATGAAGGGGACCATGTACCAAGAGATGTGGGTGCCCCCAAGAGTGGCTGCCAGCCAGCAGGAAATGGGGATCTTAGTCCTGTAGCAGTGAATTCTGCCTCAGTCACATGATGTGGGAAGAGAAGCTTGAATTCCAAATGAGAACACAACCCATCTGACACCTTTATTTTAGTTTTTTTAAGACTCAAGCAGAGAACCCAGCCACTCCATGCCTGGACTTCTGACCTACAGAACTGTGAGCTAACAAGTTGGCATTGTTCTAAGCTGCTAGGTTTGTGGTAATTTGTTACACAGCAGTAGAAATCTAATACAGTAATTATGAAGATTAATTGTAGTAATAGCAGCTATTTTTTAGTGAATGCTATTATGTTCTAGAAAAATAGCTAGGCATTTTAAAAGAATTATTTACATTTTCAATAACTATTGCAAAATGGGCATTAATTTTCCATTTTACAGATGCAGAAACTAAGGCCTAGAGAAGTCACAATTTGTTTAATATCTCACAGCAAATAACAGTTAAACTGGAATTTAAGCCCCATCTCTATGTCCTTTCTTCATTATTTAACTTTGTTAAATATAAAATGAGAGAGAAAAGGCAACCTAATTTTACTCACTTTGCTATATCTACACCATGACTGAATCGTGGTTAGTGAACTTTTTGAGAGACAGATGCACACAAATATCAAAAACTGTGCAATTGCACACATACTGAGGTCTAGTGTTGGAGTTCACAATGGTGGTTAATCAAAAGGCAAGCCTTACTTTCCAGCTTAATGGCACTTTTCCTTGCTTATTGACTTGGTTGACATTGTTTTCCTTTTATGCTGTATGCAGCTGACAGTGAAGCCCTTTGAAACCCAACTATTCTTTGTCTTTGTTTTTCAAAGAATATTTAAGAGAAGATTTCTGGATGTGCTATATAGGAAGAAAAAAAATGCCGGAACCCACCTATATAAACGTTTACCTAAAATAATAGCAAGTTTCATAAGTGTCACTTATGAACATTTATCATGTACTAGACACAGTGCTAAGTGCAAGGTAATATATAATCCTCACAGAACCCTATGATGTAAACATTATTCCCTATCCTGGTCTTATGGATGAGGAATTGGTCTCAAATAAGTTCAGCATCTTGCACAAGCAAATTTGTAAGCAGGTAGCAGAGACAAAATCAATCCATGAATATATATATATTGTTCTTAATCATGCAATCTCACAAGGGTTCTCCAAATCTGTCCTGGCGATGAATGGCTTTCTTAGGGTGTCTCTAGAAGAATTCCGACCCTCAAAACCTGGTACCTGCTATTTACCAATATGGAGTCTATTTTTAGATACTATCTACAAACTACTCTTCTGTCTATGCACTTCGTTGTTCAACGGGGCTCATTTGAAATGCTGCTCCTGGTGTATCCTGTGCCACGAGGGAGCCTTATGGCTGGCTGATATGTGTCTGATGTTGATGACTTTTGTTGCTTTACCCATGTTCTTTCATCCAAATCCTTAAAGGCTAAGGCACTTCAGTACAGCTGGTAAAGATTAGGTATATTGTAAGGCAGAAGGCAGAAAACAGATTTCTCATGCCATCTGTAGGGGCTATGCAGCTGTAGTGCCCATACACATCTGGAGAGCTGCTGTAAAACAAGAGCCGACCATTTGGCAAAGGTAGCAGATAGCCTTGTTATCAGATGTGACTAGAAGCAGAGTCAAGTTCAAGACTAGAAAGAAGACAGCCACAACAACAAAATACATAGAAAGGAAGAAGAGCAACTGACATAAAACAATACATTACAAAATGAAGAAAGTGTATTGGGAAGATGGTGAGATGGCAGGATAAGAGTGATCAAATAAAGTGATCAATTTTAAAATGCCCTGATTGTCAAAATAATTAAAAACTGTCAGAATTGCCCTAACCGGTTTGGCTCAGTGGATAGAGTGTCGGCCTGCGGACTCAAGGATCCCAGGTTCGATTCTGGTCAAGGGCATGCACCTTGGTTGCGGGCACATCCCCAGTGGGGAGTGTGCAGGAGGCAGCTGATCGATGTTTCTCTCTCGTCGATGTTTCTGACTCTATCCCTCTCTCTTCCTCTCTGTAAAAAAAAACAATAAAATATAAAAAAAACAACAACAAAAAACTGTCAGAATTGTGCTTAGTTAAATCTGGTTAGTTTGCTAGACTTGGTAGTGGAACTGGTGTTAAAAGTTGCCACAGTCAACCTTTGGTGTGGTATGTCCTGGGCGTACTCCATCATTACTAATTGAGTAAATGACATTAACAGAAGAGATGAACAAGCCTGTCTCTACTCATTTCATGGAATCCCACTGCCTTTTAAGGGATCCTGCCAACCTCAACTTTTCTTCAATTAAAAATAAATTGTGCTGGAAGTAGCGTTAACAAGAATTGGGTCAATAGGATGGTGTAAACAGATTCTTTTTCTTAAAGCATGGCTAGCCTGTGGCCAAATCCCCCTTGGTGCTCTGTAATAGATTCTCTCAATGCCTTGGATTCTTCCAGGGAGTTTTCAACAAATGATTAATAATAGGATCTGCCCGTAGAAAAGAGACAGATTTCAGAGCTGGGAGAGAGAGAGAGAGAGAGAGAGAGAGAGAGAGAGCCCGTTCAATGGCAGGATAAATGTAGAAGGAAAGCAGAAAGGCCACACCACAGCGGGAAGCTTGGTTTTGCTCTAAGTCATTGGCATCGAGCTTTTATTCTGGGTCTTGACATTCTTTTTAGTCTTAATGTAGGGAACTCACAGCCATTCCTTTTTTTCAGGTTGAGTTGACATTGAAGAAGCAAGCTGCTCTAGTTGGAGCCAAACCAGACAACCTGCCCATTCTGCTAATTTGATTTTGTGATCTGTATTGAGATAGTCTGAGCTGAAAGTTTATTTATCTCTGCTCAGATGCCAAATCCATTGGCCTGGATGTACACAGAACCTAATAAAATAAATTAGCAAAATGGCTATGTTGTGGACATTTCTAAAATGTATATCTTGTGGTTACTCTCAGTTGGGGACTCTTTTATTTTTAACTGATCAATTAAACTTGTCTAGCTACATGAATTGTTCTAATTACTGAGTTTTTCCAGAATTAAATACTCTAAGTTAAATCAACTAACATTTAGCAAAGGGGAGCTACTTCTGCCTCCCTCCCTAAGAGCCCTCCATAGAATTAACAGTTAGGTGCTAATTGCAAATGATTAAGTGCTCACCAGTGTTGGAGTCCTTTCTTTAATATTAATGAGCTAGATTAGCATGGAATATGTCTTCTATTAATATTATAAATGGAAGCCTGCATGGATCACTGAGTGCTGTTTTGTCATATTAGGAGCATTTAGTTTTAAAGGAATAAAAACTTTCACTCCTAAAATGTATCTTCCTTTCAGTTGTGAAGTAAAGTTACTGAAGGAAATGTTTAAATATCATTAATTTAGATCAACCATGTAGCACTTTAGCAGTAACCACAATAGCAAACCTTTATATAAAACTTCTTTCATTAGTCTCTGTGAGCAGGCATAGCGCATTAAGCCATAGTAGAGTTTAAATTATTCCATAAAGTGCAGATACACACAGGAACACTGACCATTCCATACCACTAAAAGAAATAACTTGGCAGTTTAGAACTATTTTCACATGACTGAATTCTCTTCTAGACCACTACTTTTCTATTTAAAAAATGCTCATTGATTTCCTCTGTCCATTTTAAAACAACAAACGCGCTGCTTTTTCTTCCTTTGAAGAACAGACACAGGTAATGATCACTTCTTCCTTCTTGCTTTTCCCAAGAAGATGCTCATGAAAGATTAAAGCTTACACTTCATACATTGTTTTAGAATCCACCACAACAAGCTGGATCAACATTGTAGAATGGGCACCATTCCATTCTATTCCATAAGGCTCATTAGTTACAAGTTGCTCATTTTAATAAGTGCTGTCTGAGAAGTATCATAAAAAAAAAAACCACCGAAATGTAAAACATTTCATTTGGATCATGGTATAATCTGAAAATTTATCATTTTTGCTCTTTTATCAGTTGCAAGAATTTGCAAATGAGAGAACAAAATCACAGCCTGGTTAATGAAAATATATAGTTAATGCCCTGCATTTGACCTTGATCTAATCCAGAATATACATGATGTATTGGTCATTTATATTTTGTATAAATATATTCAGATGTTGTGATCATTTTTAATTAACTCAAACTTTATGTCTAGTCATAATTTATGGTAGCTATGGTACATTATCTAACAAAATGTTTACTTGAAATATCTGGTTTCTAATATATTTACAAATAGTCTTACAAATTCTGAGGTTCAAATTTTACAAAATAAATCATGAAAATTGTGGTAGGTAGAATTCTAAGAGTGTCCAAGATTGATGGTTCTTGATGTACACATTCCATAATTTTCTTACCTTTAGTGTGGGCAGGACCCATGAATATGGTGCCATACCATTCTCAGGATTAGGTAATTTATCAGTTGATTTGGAGTTAAATAAAGAAGATTATCCTAGGTGGGCTTGATCTAATCAAATGTACCTTAAACATGAGGTGAAATGTCAAGAAATTCTCCTCTGCAGACTCAGAAGAAAGCAAACAGCCATGTTGTGAAGGAAGGGGCAGCAAGGCAAGAATTTAAGGACAACCACTGAGAAGTGAAAGTAGAAATTAAACTTGATTTTAAGGACATCAGCAGATAGCTAGCAAGGAGACCAGAGCTTTAGTCATAAAACCACAGAGAAATGTATTCTACCAACAACTTAGGAGTTTAGAGAAGAACCCCAAGCCTTAGATGAGATCACAGCCTGGTGAACACCTTGAATTTAAACTGTGAGACCCTTTGCACAAGACCCAGCCATCCATGCCTGGACTCCTGACCCACAGAAACTATGCAATAATAAATTCGTGGGTTTTTTTGAGCCACTGAAATTTATGGTAATTTGTTAGCACAATAGAAAACTAATACCAAAAGGAATCTGGTTTGACCTATGCAGAATAAATTTAACCTCATTTAATGAAATCTGGCTGCAAACTTATAATAGCCCCCAAAGCATGGTATCATTCATGGCAAATGAAAATATTATGGAGCCTCAAGTAATATTGCTAATTAAAAAGGAGAACAAGAGTTTCATAATTTTGCTTCCTTCTATTCCTTGGATAGATGCTATTGTCATTGACAATGACAGGACCGATCATTCTTGGATGAGTTTGCAAGAAATTGACTGAGCGTATCTCAGAATTCTCTTCAGTACTCATGGGTTTCAGACTCGATAAGAGATGCTAAACTTTCTCCAGATTGCAAAAACTGTGCATTGTTCCACATAGCATTGGGAAAATGTTGGATTAGTTATCTTCTGTGGGTGCTCGGGCTCTTCTGATAATGGATTCTGTCCTCAAAGCCCTGGACAAGGTATGTTAACCTCTTCACAAACTCACTATTCCCTGAGTGTCTCCTCCTGCGTGTCAACAGCAGGGAGCATTGAATGTTTCACACACAAAAATATGAACATCAGTGACATTTCCCCTTGTTTAGAAGGGTGCTGCTCAGCAAGATACTGAATCATGTGGATATCTGCCTTTAACATGTCTTGGGAGTCCAGAGCCAAGAATTTGTGTGAAATCATGGGGTCTGTAGCATGGTGAGCCAGTATTTGGAGGGAATGGCTAAGTAATGTCTGCCACTTTCTTTTTTTTCCTTCTTCTCTGTAGGAGGATTCAGAATTTACAGGTCAGAATAAATTTGCAATCAAAGCAAGAGTTATCTAATGTAAAATCTTTGCTCTGCATACTAATGATGCAACAGTTATTGCAGTGCAACAATTAAAACACGGCCACAACACACACCCACATTCAGTTTCAGAGACACAGAGACTCTGGCTTAAGAATGCTCATAGTTGGTTCTTCTCTCCTAGACTATCCTATTATCCTGCAGCATGAAGAGCTACTGCAGAAGCTGTAAGAGAAACCATTCTCAATCTATCTCCATAGTAAACCACCTTTATACTATTTCAGAGAAACCCATGACAATGTGTTTTGGTGACTGTAGGCTAGTTATAAGGCTGGGGCAGTATTAAGTCATTAGTGAATCTGGATTTTTCTTTCTCTGCTGAGAAGAAAAACAATAGTCATGGTCAGGGTTCTTCAATACTATAAATGTTTATAATATACTTACTAATTCTATTGTAAGGTTATTAACTTGCAAGCAGCATAAATCATCTCAATACAGTAAACTGACAATCACGAGCCCCATTTCCTCCAGTCACCTTTCCTTATTTTAAACTCAAAGGTCCACAAGCATACTTTTCACCATAAACCTAAATCTGAAAGATTGAAATGGTACATTAAGTTCTGTGTGGAATTTGAAAGGTCCCTGGAATAAAAGGTCCAATTTGAGGATCAGATTCAATTCTTCCCCTTCAACTTAAACTTTCTAAACTCCAGTGGCCTTATTTTAAAATAAATAAATGAATGAATAAGCAGACAAACAAACAAATAAACAAACAAACAAACGAATAAACATAAAGGAACAAAAAGGTGCTTGCAGGATGTTTTCTATCTCTTAAAATGATTATAAGAATCAAATGATGAGTACTATCTCTGCCTGCTGATTACCGGTTTGCTTTCTGATCCAGTCTCTGCTCTTTATTTGCTCCTCTGAATTGCAGAAAACTGTGAACTTCATTTTCCCCGTGCTTTCTGTTTCCTTCATAGTTTCAGCCAATGGGAAGCACTTTAGAAAAGTCAATAATGTGAATTACGCAAATGCCTGAATATTGCTCCTAGGGATAGCAGGTTCTAAAGTTTGCCCACCTCTTAGTTGCCTCACCATCTCTTATATGGCTTCTCAGTTGTCCTATTAGTTACACACACATTTCACTGTATTAAATTTCTTCATTGTGAAAGACCAAGAGAAGTTTCTATTTCTTAGCTGGACCTGGAATAATAATGATGGGAATACACTTTAATGATGATAAGTATTCTGTAAATGTAGAGTATTAGTACTATATTCACTTTAATGATTAAGTCATATATTCCAAAGGTGATACATTTAATTAATCTGCCATTTGGCACTCTCCCATTATTACCCCACTGTATGGACATGGATAATCAATAATCTATGCTATAAAAATACCTCTGAAATTCTATGTATAGAAATGAGATATTTGCTTTTTGCTTTCTGTCATATATATATATATTAATGAAAAAAGAAAATAGAATTGGAATATTTTGAGATGTGTTTGGATGACTTAATTCAAATTTATTTTCATGTGGAGCAGTGGGAATGGTGGCAATTTCCTTTTAACCACCTATCCTATTTCATCTAGTGCCTTTTATTAAAGAATGTATCAATCCTCAGAGAAAGTTAAAGCAAACAAAACAAAGTATTAGAAAGAAATACCAATGTGGTTTATTTTATCCAGAAACAAACAAGACCAAATTCTATGACTTTTCTTTGCATCATCCTCTATCATTTACTTACCTACTTACTTTGAAAATTCAGAAGTTAACTGCTTGTCATGGGCATGAGTGTTAACATTTATTTGGATTTAGAAATAAAGTCAGTTTGTTGTGTTGGAATTTAAATTAAACTTGGCTGATTGGTTTGAAAGTGAATACTAGCTCTAATTCATACCAATAAGGTCATAATGTGGACATTTTCCATAAATTGAATGAGCTAAATCTGTAACTCCAAGCTTTTGATGAAATTGTATTTAAAATGATGATGATATAAAATCATTTTTAAAGTTTCCTGAACTTGGTATATATCAAGTCAAACAAGTTGTCTCTTAGTGAAAGAGGAAGAAGTCTAATTAAGACTTTTGATAAGTATTAGTAAAACCTTTCCTGAAATAAAGTAAAAGATTCTAATGACTGATGAACAATAATTTATTGAATCTTTTGTTATATTCAAGAAAATTGAAGAAAGACCTATTTAGTTACTAGCTGATAGATCATTAAAAATGATAATAGATCACAAGGTGATTTTTAATATGTACTTTAGAAAATGTTCAAATAATTGAGGAGTGTTAACATGGAAAAACTCCTTCTATTCACATCTCCTATCTAAAAGAACAAATTTCCTGAGCAGATAGATTTTTAAAGCAAACAAATCAAAAATAGGAACAGAATTGTTACTGATTTCACCAATATTTACCAATAAGTTGTATTCTTTTATGATACATGAACAAATTAAAACTAATAATCTACCCATTTTATCAAGAAATTATTTCTAATAAAGTTTACTTTTAATACTTAATAAAGAGCTATTAATATATGATTTTGATGAATTGTACAATATTTGGTCAAAGGGATTGTGTAATCAAAATTAGAGTCAAAGAAAATTTAATAAAAATTAAATTTTTAAATTTATATTCGTATTTTTGAGACAGGAGAGATAAGCATAACATATGTTGCATTAAGATATGATTTTGTATGTAATTGAAATAAAAGTATGGGTCCAAGAGGTAAAAGAAATAATATAAAGTTTCTGATTTAGAGGAAAGCTTGCTCATATAACTTTTAAAATGGATTTGTTTGGTATCAGATGCTATGATATTTAGGTACTTTTGGGTATTTTGTACAAATATACAACATACCATAAGTTGTATTCTATGCAGCCAACTAAACATGATTAAAAGCTTTTAGTTGGTATGCAAGTAAAAAAAAATTTAAGAGCTATCCACACTGTGCTCTTTCTTCTCTGAACCCATGATTATACTCATTCTGTTTATGTATATTTGAGCACAATAATATATCTCATCTTGAATTAATTGATTTTCCCCCCTCTTCCTCAGTCTTATCTCCATCTGGATCAGCTATAGTGTCCAGCACTATGCTTGCCTCATAGCATAATGTGGTCTCAATATACCTTTAATAGATGAATTATCTAAAAACCAGATAATAAACTCATATACATAAATATCTTCTGATTTCTCATTATCTTTCTAGCATTCAGAGAGTGTCCTAATTTTGACCATACCCCCACCCCGTTTTTTGCTGCTGACTTAAATTTTCATAACCCTCACATCCATCCCCTTTTACAATCTCTTAATCTCTCCTCATTCAAAGCATTTGAATTTAGGTTTAGTATTGGATGACTACCAAGTGAGTCATTTGGATTATGAAAAAAACCTAGATCAATTTCTTTTATTTCTCCACTACATTGTTTCAAGCCTGTTTAACTTCTCTCTCTCTCTCTCTCTCTTTTTTTTTTATGAAGGTATTATTCTGGCACACTTCCCAATTGATGGGAGATCTCTAGAAAAGAGTGTTAAATTAAAAATATCAGTTACTGGCTTACATCTTAATGAAGCAGCAGGCTTAAGAAGCTTTAGATGTAAATTATCGGCCCCGGCACTATTACGCTGTCTTAAGTGAGGCAGTACACTGACTTCTCTATAAGTAATTGGCTGAAACTGAAAGTCTGAGGCACCTTCATTAACAGATTGATTAGAGATACTCTTGGTACCGGAAGGGGCAGTCCTTGTAGGCAAAGTCAGGTTTAGTGCTTTGAACAGTACTAAGACTGAAATTTATAAAATGAGTGTTAAATTAATTTACATTGGAGCTCCTGTTACTGATCACAGAATCATTGGCTAACCTGAATTTGAAGGATGGTCTCATAATGATCCTCTGTAGATCAAAGAGATTTCTATTACGTGACAAAATTTCTGTGGTGCCCATTTATTCTTCTTCCACAAGTTGTACTAGTATCATCATGGTTTTCATTTTTTTAAAAGAGTGATTTCTTATTTTATATACAGAAATTGGTATAGGTAAATATAATATCACTAGAGGCCCGGGGGGGGGGGGCGAATGTCCCTCAGCCCCACTAGTGCCCTCTCACAGTCTGGGACCCCTCAGGAGATAACGACCTGCTGGCTTAGGCCCACTCCTGGGTGGCAGAGGGGAGGTCCAATCCCTAGGTGCCTGCCCCCCAGCTCCTGGTCAGGCTCAGAGCAGGGCCGACTGGGGAGTTGGGGCGCCGTCCCCTGTCATGCACAGAGCAGGGCCGATTGGGGGGTTGGGGCGCCACCCCCTGTCACACACAGAGCAGGGCGGAGCAGGGGGTTGTGATGCCACCCCTGTCACATACAGAGCCAGCTGATCAGGGGGTTGGGGCGCTGCCCCCTGTCACGCACAGAGCAGGGCCCATCAGGGGGGTTGGGGCTCCATACCCAGTCACACACAGAGCAGGGCGGAGCAGGGGGTTGTGATGCCACCCCTGTCACATACAGAGCCAGCTGATCAGGGGGTTGGGGCGCTGCCCCCTGTCACGCACAGAGCAGGGCCCATCAGGGGGGTTGGGGCTCCATACCCAGTCACACACAGAGCAGGGCGGAGCAGGGGGTTGTGATGCCACCCCTGTCACATACAGAGCCGGCCAATCAGGGGGTTGGGGCCCTCCCCCCTGTCACACTCAAGGCAAGGTCTATGGGGAGGTTGGAGTGCCACACCGAGACGCACAGAGCAGGGCCAATCAGGGGGTTGGGGCTCCGTACCCTGCAGGGCCAATCAGGGGGTTGGGGCGCTGCCCCCTGTCACGCACAGAGCAGGGCCCATCAGGGGGGTTGGGGCT
>NW_005357846.1:1551843-1554479 GCF_000412655.1 Myotis brandtii | reverse complement strand
TGAGGGGCTGAGGGCCGTTTTCAGGCTGGCGGGTGACTGAAGCTCCCAACCTCTCCTTTTTTTCTTTTTTTTTTTTTATTCTGGGATTTATTTACCTTCTATGGCTGTCCCTGGATCTGAGAGCCAGCTTTAGCTCAGACCTCGACTGCTGAAAGCAGGTTTCTGGCCTTTGTTTACCTTCTGTATTTGAAACTTTGTTGCGACTCCAGCTCTGAGATCCCGGCTGACTGAAAGCAGGTTTCTGGGGTTTTGTTTAGCTTCTATATTTGCAACAATGTTTCTTAGAGAGCAAGCTCAGAGCCCAGCAGCAGCAGGCGGGGAACGTTGGCTTCCTCCGTCACTGGAGCAAGCAAACCTCCTGTTCGCTTCAGTGCCTGGCTGCCGGCCGCCATCTTGGCTGGCAGTTAATTTGCATATCGCCCTGATTAGCCAATGGGAAGCGTGTCAGAGGTACAGCTAATTACCATGTTTCTCTTTTATTAGATAGGATTTTATTATTCTGATGGCTTAAGACACATAAGCAGGTCACACCATCCAGGCCTGTGTCATCACTAGGGGATCCAGAGGTTTGGACATCTCTGGGGAAAAAGTGCACTATCAGCCAATATACTCACTAACATAGATGTTTTAGTTTGACTCTGGAAAGACTAAATTGATCAATCTATAAGTCTCTTCCCCTAAAAAATGTGAGGATTAAATTAATTAATGTCCATAGTCTTTTCCCATTCTAAAAGTCTATATTGTCAAAAAATTTTTAAATATATATATATAAATTTCAGAGAGGAAGGGAGAGGGAGAGAGAAATAGAAACATTAATGATAAGAAAGAATCATTCTTTCAGAAATAGAAACATTAATGATAAGAAAGAATCATTCTTTGGCTGCCTCCTGTACTCCCCACACTGAGGATCGAGCCCACAACCTGGGCATGTGCCCTGACCGGGAATTGAACCGTAACCTCTTCTTATTAGAGACAGTACAGATTTCAGATCTAGTATACATTTATTCTACAAGTATTCATCGAGTACCTACTATGTATCTAGCATTGTTTTAGAAATTTTGATTTATAACATCAAACAAAACTATGCCTTGGCCTTAATTAAGGATTCTTGGAAGACAGCAATGAATTTGGGATAAAGAGGGAGGGGGGGAGATTTATAGAAAAGATAAAAGAACAAGATAAGTACAGACAGCCCCTGTTTGAGTTTTCTGCCATTCCTTTACTAATGACATTAAATTTATTGAGCATTGGCCATGCTCTAGTTTACTGTGCTTTACAATTACTACTTTATTAAATCCTCATAGTCATCCTATGAGGATGATATAGATAATATTATTAATCCAATTTTTCAGATGAAAAGAGTTAGGGAGATTGAGTAATTTGCCTTGTCAAAAAGTCTTAGTAAATGCTGGAATCAGGATTCAAATTTAGGCAACCTGAATCTAGAGTCCATTTTCAGTGACAATTCTCAAAGTACCTACTTATTTCTAAGGTCATTATTTGTGGAGAACACTGTAGGACTACTGTAGTCATAATCACATTCTTTGGAAAAGCTCTTAGTAATTCTCAAATGAAAAGCAAGAGTGGTTGGCTAGATCATCTGGAAGGTCCTTCAGAATTCTAACATCATTTGGCCTTTTGATTTCATATAGATCAAGCCAACTCTGTAGAATACAGAGCTGCTGACTACTAGGAAGTATTATTTAAGGAATGTACAGTATCCCAAGCACAACCTATCTTTGCTCCATTCTCTAGAATAAGCATGTCAAACTCAAAGGCTAACACGGGCCAAATAAACGAGGCATGCAGCCCGGGGACTGCGATTTGACGTGCTTGCTCTAGAAACCGTCATGAAGTCTGACGTTGCTCTGGTTGATTCGCTTCTTCTACTCAAGCCATTTCTAATCAAAACTCAGATTAACTATCAAGGTATTAAGTCAACTGGCTCCTAAGGGAATGCTGGTGAGTGCATTCATGGGGAACAGAGACAAAGAAAGATCCGGATTTGACATGCCTTAGGGAATGATCTAGCTAGCCATATCAGTGGTAACCTGGGAACAATTAATGTAAAGGAGTGGTAGTGGTCAGACACTATTTTTGCCTTCATGATTCTGTCTATGATAGCCTTTATATAGGCATAACTTCCTCACACACTCAATTTTTTTTTCTTCTCCTTTCTCACTCCTCTCCTACCTCCTTAATCCCCCTTCTAATGTAGAGTAGAAGGCAGGCAATCAGCATAGTAAAGAAGCAGCCCATGAACGGGAAAGAATAATCAGGACACAATAAAAATTAAGAGGCTTGCTGACAGGAGAATCTATGTCCATAAGATTATAAATGTAGAGCTATATCCTTAACCTTCAATAAGACTCGAAGTGGTTCTCAACCTTCCTAATGCCGCGACCCTTTAATATAGTTCCTCATGTTGTGGTGACCCCCAACCATAAAATTATTTTCATTGCTACTTCATAACTGTAATTTTGCTACTGTTATGAATCGTAATGTAAATATCTGATATGCAGGATGTATTTTCATTGTTACAAATTGAACATAATTAAAGCATAGTGATTAATCACAAAAACAATATGTAATTATATATGTGTTTTCCGATGGTCTTAGGCGACCCCTGTGAAAGG
>NW_005357846.1:1546215-1549311 GCF_000412655.1 Myotis brandtii | reverse complement strand
GCCTAAGCCAGCAGGTCATTATCTCCCAAGGGGTCCCAGACTGCAAGAGGGCACAGGCCGGGCTGGGGGACCCCCCTCCCCCCGCCCCCCGAGTGCACAAATTTTTGTGCACCGGGCCTCTAGTTTATTATAAAAACTTACAGCAAATAGTTATATTTTATTTTTTAAAAATTTATCTTTATAGTTGAAAGTATTATAGATGTCCTCCTTTTATTTCCATTAACCCTCCCCCTTCTCTGCATCCCCCTCCCCCAGGCCTTCACCTCACTATTGTCTGTTTCCATGGGCTATGCATATATGCATACACATTCCCCAGTTAATCTCTCCCCACCCCATCCCAACCCCACCTTCCCTCTGAGATTCATCAGTCTGTTTCATGCTTCTATGTTTCTAGATCTATTTTGTTCAACAGTTTATTTTGTTCATGAGAGTCCACATATGGATGAGATCATGTAATACTTGTCTTTCTTTGTCTGGCTTATTTTGCTTAGCATAATACTCTCCAGGTTCCTCCATGCTATCTCAAAGTGTAAGAGATCCTTCTTTTCTATAGCTGCATAGTACCACAGTGTAAATGTACCACAGCTTTTTAAAAATATATGTATTTTTATTGATTTCAGAGAGGAAGAGAGTGGGAGAGAGAGATAGAAACATCAATGATGAGAATCATTGATTGGCTGCCTCCTGCCTGCCCCACACTGGGGATTGAGCCCAAAACCTGGGCATGTGCTCTGACTGGGTTGAACCATGACCTCCAGGTTCATAGGTCAGTTCTCAACCACTGAGCCACACCAGCTGGGCTACCACAACTTTTTTATCCACTCATCTAATAATGGGCATTTCCAGATCTTAGCTGTTGTAAATTGTGGTGCTATGAACATAGGGGTGCATATATTCCTTCAGACTGGTGTTTTGAGTTTCTTAGGTGATCCTTCCTAGAATTGGGATCACTGGGTCAAATGGCAGTTTCATATTTAATTTTTTGAGAAACTCCATACTGTTTTCGATAATGACTGTACCAGTCTGCATTCACACCAACAGTATACTAAGGTTCCCTTTTCTCACCAGCACTTGTCATTTGTTGAATTGTTGATGATAGCCATTCTGATAGGTATGAGCTTGCAAGTATTTAAATTTTAGTCAGCCTTATTTTTAAAATGACATTTAAAAATTATTTATGTATTTGTTTATTTGGCTAGCTTTGGAGCTGAATGGGTAGATAGGAATGGAAACAATAAATCTTTGTGAGAGAAAATAATCTCAATTTCACATTTCACTATTTAACATCTCTGCATCTCTTTCCATCTGTAAAATGAGACAATTAGACAGCTGATCTCTTAGATCCTGCCTGGACTTATAAACAAATGAGTGCAATTTCTTCCTTTCCTCCTCATAGATTTGCATTGGGTGAAATAGTCTATACTCTATCACATACAGAAAATTAGTTTTGGAATAAAGCAATGTGAGCCACTTAATTATAGTGATATAAATTGAAAATAATACATGCTTATAATATTTTTACAAATAACTAAGTTTTGATAATAATTCTAATTCTGTACCAGTAACTAATTTTTTTACCTGCATTTCTTTTTTATTTGTTTTGATTCAGGTAACATTGGTTTATAACATTATATAAATTTCAGGTGTACAACTGTAATTTACTATCTGTACAGTGTGTTTACCACCGAAATCTGGTTTCCATCTCTCATCACACATTTGACCCCATTTACCCATTTTTGCCCTCATCCTCACTGCCCTTCTCTTCTGGTAACCACCTATCTGTTATCCAAATCTAAGAGTTTGTTTTTTGGCTATTTTTTTCTCTTTTTATTTTATTGTTTTATATTCCACACTAGAGGCCTGGTGCACAAAATTCGTACACGGGAGGGGGCTCCCCTCAGCCCAGCCTGCACCCTCTCCAATCCAGGACCCCTCTAGGGATGTCCAAATGCCGGTTTAGGCCTGATCCACGGCCCCCCCCCCCCCCCCCGCTGGCCTGATTACCCCTAACCACCTCTGCCTGCTGGCCTGATCACCCCCAACCGTCACCCCTGCTGAGCTTGTTGCCCCTAATCGCCTCTGCCTTCCAGCCTGGTCACCTCTAACTGGCCCCCCTGCCAGCCTGGTCGCTCCTAACTGCTCCCTCCTGCTGGCCAGGTCGCCCCTCACCTGCCCCCCTCTTCTGGCCTGGTCACCCCTTACTGCCCCCCGCTGGCCTGGTCACCCCACGCAGCCTGCTGTTCAGTCATTTGGTTGCCCCTCACTGCCCCTCCTGCTGGCCTGGTAGCCCCATGCAGCCTGCTGTTCAGTTGACCAGTTGTTTTGGTCATCACAGTCACTACCTTTTTATATATATAGACTAGTGATCCGGTGCACAAAATTCGAGCATGGGGGGGGGAGGGTCCATCAGCCCAGCTTGCACCCTCTCCAATCTGTGACCCCTTGGGGGATGTCTGACTGCCGGTTTAGGCCTGATACCAAACCAGCAGTTGGACATTCTTCTCCCAATCTGGGACCACTGGCTCTTAACCACTCACCTGCCTACCTGATCACACCTAACTGCCTCTGCCTGCCTGTCTGATCTCCCCTAATGTCTCTGCTCCCTGCCTGCCTGATTGCTCCTATCATCTCTGCATGCCTGCCTGATCGCTCCTAACTGCCCTCCCCTTCCGGACTAATCTTGCCCTCAACTGCCTTTGCCTCAGCCCCCACCACCATGGCTTTGTCTGGAAGGAAGTTGGAAGTCTGGAAGATGGCCAGTCAACCCGGTCTAATTAGCATATTACCCTTTTATTAGTATAGATAGATTATATAGGATAGGATTGCTTAAATGGGGGAGGGGTTTTTTTTCAGCAGGAGGAGATGCTCTTGGCAGACAAAAATATATAATCCCTATATCTGGACTGATAGCCAGCCATATGCACTATACTGCCAAACTGGTCATTAAAAAATTGAACCGCTTTCTTACACCTTACACCAAACAGCTGTTGCCCTTAAAACCCTTCCTCAGCCCCCACCTGAGGTTCTGCCTTCGCAGTTCACCCAGATTAAGTTCTGATTGGTCAGTTTCTATGCCAGTCAGCATCTCCGGGCCTA
>NW_005357846.1:1537080-1545902 GCF_000412655.1 Myotis brandtii | reverse complement strand
TATATTAATTATTCACCCAATCATCAGTTGATGGACACAGTTTTTTTTTTACCATATTTTGGCTATTATAAACAATGATACAAACATCATAGAGATGCAAATACCTTTTAAAATTACTTGTGTATTCATATTCTTTTGATAAATATACCCAGAAGTGGAATAGCTAATTATATGGTACTTCTATTCTTAATTTTTATGAGGAACCTCCAAATTGTTTCCCATAGTGGCTGTGCCAACTTAAAATCCCACTAACAATGTAAGAGGTTTCCATTTTCTTCACAGCCTCTATTTCTCCTTTTGATAATAGCCATTCTAACATATATGAGGCTGATATATCATTGTGGTTCGAATTTGCATTTTCCTAATAATTAGTGATGTTGAACATTTTTCAAGTGCCTGTTGGCTATCTGTATATCTTCATTGTTAAATGTCTATTCAGATCTTCCACTCCTTTTGTAATAGGGTTGTTTTTTCTTGTTGTTGTTGAGTTGTATGAGTTGTTCATATATTTTGGATATTAATCTCGAGCAAAAATATCAATTGCAAATATATTCTCCTACTCAGGTGATTGCTCTTTCATTTTGTTGATGGTTTCCTTTGCTGTGCAGAAGCTTTTAAGCTTAATGTAATCTAAATTGTTCATTTTTGTTATTTTTTTCTCTTTGGAGTCAAATCCACAAGAATGTTCCCAGGATCAATGCCCAGGAGTTGAGTGCCTATGTTTTTCCTATGTATTTTATGAGTTTATCTCTTTTTTAAAAATATATTTTATTGATTTTTACAGAGAGAAAGGGAGATGGATAAGGAGTTAGAAACATCCATGAGAGAGAAACATCGATCAGTTGCCGCCTGCAGACACTCCCCACTGGGAATGTGCCCGCAATCAAGGTACATGCCCTTGACCGGAATCAAACCTGGGACCCTTGAGTCCGTAGGCCGAAGCTCTATCTGCTGAGCCAAACCAGTTGGGGCGAGTTTTTCTCTTAATTCAAGTCTTCAATGCATTTTGAGTTAATTTTTGTGTATGCTGTTGAAATAGCAGTCTAGTTTAATTCTTTTACATGTGGTTGTTCAGTTTTCCCAATGACACTTATTGAACTGACTGTTCTTTCCCCACTTTATGGTCTTGGCTCTTTTGTTATAAACTATGTCATAAATACAGAGTGGCAAAAAAGTAGGTTTATAGTTGTAAGTATATGAAACACAGTGTATCTTTGTGTTGTTATTCATTAACTAGTGGCCCTGTGCATGGATCTGTGCACATTGAAAGGAATTTAATTAGAAGATATATTTCAGATACATTCTGTCAACAACGCTGCTTTCAGCTGCATGGATCTGTGCACATTGAAAGGAATTTAATTAGAAGATATATTTCAGATACATTCTGTCAACAACGCAGACTTCTTTCAGCTTCAGAGGTACATTGTGCCAATAGTTGGTCTTCAGACATATTCTGTCGACAATTCCCCTTTCTTTCAGTTTCAGAATGTCAACAAAATCAACCAAATTCACAATCGACAATGACAGATTGAAATGCATGCATGTAATTGGCGCCAGCAAGAGCTTTATATGTATGGCACATGTGCGAGTAAATATTTATTTTTAAATTGCCAGTGCATATCTTAATACTGGCCAGCCAGCTGGTTGGCTGGTTGGACGGACAGTCGGTCAGTCACTTATTCTTTTATATATATAGACTAGAGGCCCGGTGCACAAAAATTTGTGCACTCACGGGGTGGGGGAGAGGTCCCTCAGCCTGGCCTGTGCGATGATGGCTGTTTTCAGGCTGTCCGCACCCCCTTTAAGGTGGGGGTCCCCACTGGGGTGCCTGGCCAGCCTGGGTGAGGGGATGATGGCTGTTTTCAGGCTGTCCGCACCCCCTTTAAGGTGGGGGTCCCCACTGGGGTGCCTGGCCAGCCTGGGTGAGGGGATGATGGCTGTTTTCAGGCTGTCCGCACCCCCTTTAAGGTGGGGGTCCCCACTGGGGTGCCTGGCCAGCCTGGGTGAGGGGATGATGGCTGTTTTCAGGCTGTCCGCACCCCCTTTAAGGTGGGGGTCCCCACTGGGGTGCCTGGCCAGCCTGGGTGAGGGGATGATGGCTGTTTTCAGGCTGTCCGCACCCCCTTTAAGGTGGGGGTCCCCACTGGGGTGCCTGGCCAGCCTGGGTGAGGGGATGATGGCTGTTTTCAGGCTGTCCGCACCCCCTTTAAGGTGGGGGTCCCCACTGGGGTGCCTGGCCAGCCTGGGTGAGGGGATGATGGCTGTTTTCAGGCTGTCCGCACCCCCTTTAAGGTGGGGGTCCCCACTGGGGTGCCTGGCCAGCCTGGGTGAGGGGATGATGGCTGTTTTCAGGCTGTCCGCACCCCCTTTAAGGTGGGGGTCCCCACTGGGGTGCCTGGCCAGCCTGGGTGAGGGGATGATGGCTGTTTTCAGGCTGTCCGCACCCCCTTTAAGGTGGGGGTCCCCACTGGGGTGCCTGGCCAGCCTAGATGAGGGGCTGAGGGCTGTTTTCAGGCTGCCCGCACTCTCTTCAGGGTGGGGGTCTCCACTAGGGTGCCTGGCCAGTCTGGATCAGGGGCTGAGGGTTGTTTTCAGGCGGGCCAAGCCTGCAACTGAAGATCCCAGCCTCTCTTTTTTTTCTTTTTCTTTTTCTTCATTCTGGGATTTATTTACTTTCTCTAAATGAAACTTTGTTGCGCCTCCAGCTCTGAGCCCGGCTGGCTGAAAGCAGGTACCTGGGGTTTGTTTAGCTTCTATAATTGAAACATTGTTGCTTAGAGTGTAGCTCAGAGCTGGCCAGCGCAGGCGGGGAACCTTGGCTTCCTCCATCGCTGGGACAACCAAGCATCATGTTTGCTTCAGCTGCGTGGCTGCCAGCCACCATCTTGGTTGTCAGTTAATTTGCATATCTCCCTGATTAGCCAATGGGAAGCATAGCAGCGGTATGGTTAATTACCATGTTTGTCTATTATTAGATAGGATTGTTGTATTATTTTCCATACCAACAACTGTAAACCTACTTTTGCCCCACCCTGTATATGTGTGGGTTTATATCTGGGATTTCAGTTTTGTTCCATTGGTCTGT
This sequence comes from Myotis brandtii, assembly GCF_000412655.1. NCBI lineage: Eukaryota > Metazoa > Chordata > Mammalia > Chiroptera > Vespertilionidae > Myotis > Myotis brandtii. Next base: position 1,542,817 of record NW_005357846.1, on the reverse strand, counting down.
GTATCTGTTTTTCTGTCAATATCAAACTACTTTTATTACTATAACTTTATAATATAGTTTGAAACCAAGATGTGTGATACCTCTGGCTTTGTTCTTTTTATTCTCAGGATTGCTTTGGCTATTTGGCGTCTTTTTGGTTCCATACAAATTTTAGAGTTTTTTGTTTTGTTCTATTTGTGTGACAAATACCATTGGAATTGTGATAGGGGTTGCATTGAATCTGTAGATTGCTTTGGGTGATATGGACATTTTAACTATATTATTTATTGCAATCCCTGAGCACAGACTATCTTTAAATTTCTTTGTTTCCTCTTTGCATTTAATTTTTAAAATTACATTGGATAAAGATCAAATTAGACTTTTTACTAGGTAGGCTACTTTTTGGCTAAATGGAAGGATATTCTGCCAAAAATTGCTGTTACATCTGTATTGAATAGTTAATCTTAAGTGGTAATTAGACCTTTTTGTACATTATCTACTAGACCAGTGGTTGGCAAACTCATTAGTCAACAAAGCCAAATATCAACAGTACAATGATTGAAATTTCTTTTGAGAGCCACATTTTTTTAACTACAACGATTGAAATTTCTTTTGAGAGCCAAATTTTTTAAACTTAAACTATATAGGTAGGTACATTGTTATTAACTTAATTAGGGTACTCCTAAGGCTTAGGAAGAGCCACACTCAAGGGGCCAAAGAGCCGCATGTGGCTCTGAGCCGCAGTTTGCCAACCACTCTACTAGACCATTATTATATTTTATAAGCATGGAGTAGGAATTTCTGTAATTAAATTGAACAGTGTCTCATCCCATTTTTTTCTTGAGCTATCAGTTTGCCAGTCTAGTATACATCCAATATATATTTTGGCGTAATAGGTTATATAAAAACTCTCTTTAAAGAATTTATGTTCCCTGCCTGCCATCTGCATTCTTTGACCTCTATAGTAAAGCCTAAAGATATGTTTCAGTTGCTTTATGAATCTTGTTTTGCATGTTTCTGCATAGATTTGCATGTTAAATGAAAGAGAGTTTAATTCCAAGGTTTGTGATATAGAATTCAATTAATAAGTTCAGACAAATTATTCCAATTATATTCAAAGCCAGTATTCAAAGCTGACATTCGAGATTCAACTCTAGTATCTTCATAGTTTTGTCTCTTGCCATTTCAGTCTGAATAAAAATTCAAAAATAACGTGAAGAAAAATTATATGGCCTAATAGAATTCAGAATCATAAAATTCCCTTGTATAGAGAAATCCAGAGAAAACCAGCCCAAGCTTTGACAATAGTCTGCAAGGCCCTATATCTTCTGTCCTCTACTTTTACCTTGTTGACCCCCTCACCCTCATTCTCTACCCAATTTTTATGTTGAAGCTTTAACCCTCAATATGACTGTATTTGGAGATAGGGCTTTAGGAGGTAATTAAGGTAAAATGAGGTCATAAGGATGGAGTCCTAGGATTGGTGGCCTTATAAAAAGGGAAAGAAAGAAAGAAAGAAAGAGGTCTCTCTTTCTCTGTCTATTCACACATGCAGCCAGGAAAGATTATGGGAGCACACGGTGAGAAGTCACTGCTACAAGTCTAGAAGAGTGAGCTCATCAGGAACCACCTCTGCTGGACCTGTTTGGATCTTCTAACTTCCAGAACTATAAGAAAATACATATCTGTTATTTAAGCCACCCAGTCTGTGGTATTTCCTCCTCCCACCCCCATTTTTATGGCAGCCCGAGGAGACAAAGAATAAATACCTCATCTTCTTATATCATAGTTGCTCACTCCAATCTAGAAATAATGTTCTCTCTTCTTTTTCTTTGCATACAATGTGTGCTTCTATCTCAGAGATGTTGCGCTAGCTATGTCTTCTGCCTAGAATTATTTTCTGCCAGGTATTCTGCAAGGCTAATTTTGATCAACATCTTCAAAACTTTGATCAAATGCCATTTTCTCAATGAGGCCTTCTAAGATCTCATTTATTATTGCAACCTGCTACCACCACAGCCTGGGTCACTGAAATCCCTTTACACTATTCCACATTTTACCTTTTTTTTTTTTTTTAATGGTTTAACCATTTCATTATACTTATTTATTTACTAGAGGCCCAGTGCACAAAATTCATGCATGGGGGCAGGGGAGGAGAGGGCGTCACTCAGCCCAGCCAGCACCCTCTTGCAATCCGGGACCCCTCGGGGGATGTCTGACTGCAGGGATCGGGCCTAAACAGGCAGGACAACATCCCTCTCGCAATCTGGGACCATTGGCTCCTAACCGTTCACCTGCCTGCCTGCCCAATCACCCCTAACAACTTTGCCCTGCGTCATTAACTGTTCACCTGCCTGCCTGATCACCCCTAACCACCTCTGCCTCAGCCCTGGGCAGCGGTTTAGTCTGGAAGGACATCCGAATGACATCTGGAAGGTTGTTTGGTTGTCTGGTCTAATTAGCATATTATGCTTTTATTATTATAGATTATTGTTGATACTATTACAGATGTCCCCGATTTCCCACCCCTTTGCCCACCTGCACCCAGCTGCCACACCCAGCCCTGGCCTCCTTCACCACACTGTTTCTGTGTCCATGGACTATGCACTTATGTTCTTTGGTTAATCTCTTTTTTTTTTTATTTATGGTTTATTTTATTATTTTTTTAATATATATTTTATTGATTTTTTACAGAGAGAAAGGGAGAGGGACAGAGAGCCAGAAACATCAATGAGATAAAAACATCAATCAGCCGTTTCCCTACTGGGAATGTGCCCGCAGCCAAGGTACATACCCTTGACTGGAATCGAACCTGGGACCCCTCAGTCCACAGGCCGACGCTCTATCCACTGAGCCAAACTGGTCAGGGCTCTTTGGTTAATCTCTTAATTTCTGCAGCAGTCATCACCTTCTACCAACCATTTATTTATGTCTATTACTTATTGTCTGTCCTTTTCTGTCTTGTGCTCTGATGTATTTGAACTATGTAGAGTAGTACCTGCATACAATAAATGCTCAATAAACTTTTGGGCAATGAATAAACAAATGTTTACAAAGAAACATTTCAAATATACGTATTTCTTGGTAATACTTCTTATAGCCTGTATGGCACTTAACTATAGCACTATGAATTATATTTATTCACCTTTTATTTATTCATTCATATATCACCTATACAGAAATATTTCTTAAACACTGTAGGCACTGCTGAGAATTGGGAATAGAAGGGAGAAAGACAGGTATAGTTTATGTTCTCACATAATTTAGAGCTATATAGGATTATAAAGATCATCCTGTCCAATGGTTTATTATAGTTAAATTTAGAAGACTCCTTAATCAAACAAATTTTTATAAAATTATAGATAACACATCAATCAACACCACCTAAATTAAAGACAAAAAAGGAAATAGGGAACACACCACTTGGCTTGAAAATTATTAATATATTTTTTTTTTAATTTTAAAGCTTGAATTCATGCAGGACATGAATGAGTTGAATGATTCTTGGTTTCTGTAAAGGAAAGTAAACTCATATTTGCCTTTAAGGAAGCTGGGTTTTAAGGTCATGATCTTTTTTCTCTAATGTGCTAAATTTGCACACTCTTTCAGGCACTGATGTCTTGAACTTTTTAAAGTCATCTAGAGACTCAGAGGAACTATGTTTTGGTGTTTTCTTTCTTTTTTTTTATGCAATTTGTTGCCCTGGTTGTTGTGTTTCAGTTAGTTGGAGCATCGTCCCATACACAAAATGGTGGCATGTTTGATTCCCTGGCAGGACACATACCCAGGTTGTGGGTTTGATCCCCAATGCGGGAAGCAACCGATGATGTTTCTCTCAAATCAGTGTTTCTCTCTCTCTCTCCCTTCCTTCCTCTCTCTAAAATCAATTTAAGAAATAATGCAATTTATTATTAAGTTTTTTACAGAATAAATATCATATGTAGGGTCATGTCAATTGGTGTTTCTTGTAATAATCACATATAAACTGCATGCAGAATTTATGTTTTTATAGTATTTTTCCTGTAATTTCCTAGAAGCCTAAGCATCAATGGGTCTGCATGTCCCTCTATTACATTCTCACAATGTGGCTCAGTTACTGCTAGGTCTGGGGAAGAAGGGCAGCAATGACCTTGATCATCTTCCCAGTTCTCATAGCAAGGACTAAAACTGCCCCAGGCCTTTATAGAAATTTTGTTCTAAAACAACTTGTTAAGAGATCTCAAAAATTCTTTTATGTCTTATTACATTTTACTATTCAAAATATAAACTTTACATGAGTTAAGAAAATAACCTGTATTCACTTGTTTAATTTCTATATCTATCAAATTCTATAAATAACAATGTATTCATTGCAGTAATTGCATGATTTAAACTTCTGTATTAGGCAATACTCCATTACAAATGGATACCATAAAATGTGGAAAGAAAACCCCTAAACACATTACTCAAAATATATCTTTGGTGTGTAAGAGATTGTATACAGTGGGGCCTTGACTTACGAGTTTAATTCGTTCTGAGACTGAGCTCGTTAAGGTGCTCATTAGGTAACTCATTACCCCAAATTACTCTATCAACTCAATGCAAAAAATCGGCCGAGAGACAGCTGGTATCTCAAAAAATTTGTTAATTGGGACACTCGTAAGTCAACGCCCCACTGTATATTCATTGAATTTAATATTACCTCTATATAACCTCTACCTACTAGCTGTATAGTTCCTACTCAGATAGTCCTGATGATAGAGACCTCACCACCACCAAGAAAATTCATTTGATATTTAGGTTATTCTGATGGTAAGAAAATTCCTCCTTATATTACTCCAAAATTTACCTCATTGTAACTATCCAAGACTGACAGATTGAAGACCAATTTTCTTCGCCCTCGAGTCTCTTCTTGTTTAGGTTAAACATTTCTCAGGTCTTTTTACTTTATGTTTTGTAAGCTACCCCCTCTCGTTTTAGGTTGCTCAATATCTTAATCACTGCACTCTGAACTAGATGTGTTAGTGTTTATGGATTTCTCTTAAAATGTGATGCCTAAAAGACTAGTCCATTTCTTAATTTACTTCTTGCCTTCCTCATGAACTTGCTTCTGATTCATACTGGGCTTCTCTGAACCTTCCAACTCATGTTTCGCTTTTATATATTTTTCTGTATTTTATTGAGTAACTTCTCTGATAAGATAGTAGTAGAATTTTAAAAATTATTTTATTTTTCAAGGCATTTAAGCAGTTTTAATTTAAAACATGTTTCCTGACTAATCAACTACTTTATGGTTAACAGAATCACTTCCTTGTTATAACATCAAGCTAAAAAAAATGAATCATAGTAATTTGTTTCCTTTTGGTAGCTTCCTGATTAAGTGTTGGGTCAAATGGAATATACCATGCCTGAAGAGGGCTTCATTCTCTACATCAGTCTATATCTCTCTCAGCTCTCCAGAAATCTACTAGGTTTTTTGTTTGTTTTTTCTTCCAAAGAACTTAGGCAATCCGATGGCAATTTTCAGAAAATTACCAGCTTCATCCAGTTCCTTAAAAAGCTTGCTTAACCCTTTGAGTGCCAACCAATATCCTAGGAACTATGCTAAAATTGACAAGGCATTTTTGCTGATTTTACAGCAGTTTAGGAAAAAAATTATGAATCGCAAGTACATGAAGTTGCATATTCAATATCTTCCACAAAATCATCATCTTCACAGCAAGAATTGATATATTTAGCAATATCATCATCACTAATAAAAGCAGACTTAGAACTGGAC
>NW_005357846.1:1533073-1535531 GCF_000412655.1 Myotis brandtii | reverse complement strand
GGCATCGCAACCTCCCGATCCGCCCTGCTCTGTGCATGACAGGGCAGCGCCCCAACTCCCCAATCGGCCCTGCTCTGAGTCTGACCAGGGGCTGCACCTAGGGATTGGGCGTGCCCTCTGCCACCCGGGAGCAGGCCTAAGCCAGCAGGTCGTTATCTCCCGAGGGGTCCCAGACTGCAAGAGGGCACAGGCCGGGCTGGGGGACCCCCCCCCTAGTGCACAAATTTTTGTGCACCGGGCCTCTAGTCACTAATAAAAGCAGACTTAGAACTAGACCTCAAAGCGCTTCCGGCACTTTTGGCGAAAGACAGGAGGAGCGCTATTACACTTCCCCGGCACTAATAATGTCTTCCTCCACATATACATTTGTTTGTTCCTGGAAGGCATTTCTTGGAACTGTTCTCTTGGCTAACACCTTCCCATGCATGTTTCAATGCTCAACTCAGCTGTTAACATTGGTAAGAAGTCTTCTTAGAACTCACCAATCATCAAACCCCAGATGAGTTTAACTGTCTTGTGAGCACCAATCTATTGTGGAACATGTGATACTACTGTATAGTTATTTCTGGTGTGCTTGTCTGTAACTGATACTATATATTTACCTCTTTGAAAAGATAGAATTAATTTGTTAAATGAATTTAATATCTATTCAATTACAGATTAAAGGCATTCGATAATTATATGTTAAGTTAATATAGGAGCAAACTAATGAATGAGTGACATTATTTTTAAAGAAATGTATCATACATATGACAGTATATAAAACATATATATTACAGTTAAAAGAATAATAAATAAATTTCCATTTAGCCACCACATAGCTAAAGAAATAGTATAGTCATTTTGAATTTCTCAATTAATTCCTCTTTGCTCAGCAAATATATTCTCTTTTCTGAATATTATTTTAATCATTCTCTTGTTTTTCCTTTTATTTTTATTGCATATGATTTAAACATTAAATAAGGTTTAGTTTTGTCTGGGTTGAAGTGTACATATATGGAACAATATTATGTGTACTCTTTTGTGACTTATTTGGTTCATATTTTTTAAAAAATCTACATTGATACTTGTAGCCAATATTTAATTTCGTACCAGTATGTAATATTCCATTTTATGACCTAAAAGTTTATATATCTATTTTACTCCTGCTGGACACTTTGACTATTTCTAAGATTTTGATTATATTAAACAATGCTACTATGAATGTCGAAAAAAATTGCCATGAATTCGTACAAGAATTTCTCTATGGCACATAACAAAATATATATTTACAAATATCCAACTTTAGTAGACAATGCCAAACTGTTTCCAAATGGTTGTACAATTATACACACCCCCTGGTAGGTGAGAATTCCTGTTAACCCACATTCTAGCTCATATCAGGATTGTTCAACTTTTAATTTTTCCTCCAGTCTCATACATGTAAAAAGATATCAGGATGATTTTAATTTGAATTTCCCTGATTACTAAACAGGTGAAACATATTTTTATATGCTTAAAAATATGTTGTGTTTACCCTTCTGTGAAATGCCTATTTTCTACTGGGTTAATTGTCTTTTTCTTGTAGATATTAATCCTCTGTACACTATATATGTAATAAATGTTTCCTCAACTTGTCTTTTAATATTTTTATAGTTTGCTATTCACATTTAATTCTTTAATCTACCTGGAATTGATTTTTGTGCATATATGAGTTATGATCCAATTTCATTTTTTATGTGCAACCAATTATCTTAGGAGAAATTATTAAAAATAAATTAAAAAATATATTCCTTCCAATGTAATCTATAAGATCTACACAGTGATAAATCAAGTTTACATGTATGCACAGTTCTGTAATTATCTCAGGGTAAATTATTAAAAATAAATTTAAAAAATATATTCCTTCCAATGTAATCTATAAGGTCTACACAGTCATAAATCAAGTTTCCATGTATGCACAGTTCTGTTTTGAGCTCTTTCTCCTGTTCTATTTGAACATTTGTTTAGCAATTTGTCACTACATTTTCTTACTATCTTAGTTTTATAATAAATCTTAATACCTGTATTTCTTCTTTGTATCCCTATTCTATCTTCTTTGCGCTTCTTTTTCAGAATTATCTAAAATATTGTTTTTATCATGTCTCAGTCTTCCATGAAAATTTTAGACTCAGCTTGTTATATTTCGTACAAATTTATGTTGGAGTATTGTTTGGAATTGCATTGAACTTGGGGAGAGCTTATACTTTTATGGCATTGAGTTTTCAAATCATAAACATTGAATATATTTCAATTTAATTTGATTTTAAAATGAATTTCAATAATATCTTATATTTACACTAAAAGTTTGCACTCTTTAGTTAGATTTATTGCTAGGTACTTTAACAGTTGGATGTTATTTAAAAAAAGGTTTTATATTTAAACTATGTTGCCTAATATATCATTCCTATTGAATATAATTAAATATATATAAATATTA
>NW_005357846.1:1482876-1532972 GCF_000412655.1 Myotis brandtii | reverse complement strand
ATATATATATGAATATAATTTATATATATTCTTTATTATACCTATACATAAAGAGAATTTTAAAAAAATTATTTATTAATTTTAGCGATAGAGAGGAAGGGAGAGGAAGAGAGAGGAACATTGATTTGTTGTTGCACTTCTTTATGCATTCATTGATTCTTGTATGAGCCCTGATGGGATGGAACCCACACCTTGGCCTATGGAGACAAAGCTCTAATCAACTGAGCTATCAGGCTAGGGCTAGGAAAAGATATTTTGTACATACACATACAGGGTGGAGCAAAAGTAGATTCACAGTTGATCATATGAAAAATAATTCAATAATCTCTCTCTATATATAAAAGCCTAAGCAACCGAATGACCAAATGACTGAACAACTGGCTGACCGGTCACTATGATGCTCACTGACCACCAGGGGAAAGATGCTCAATGCAGGAGCTTCCCCCTGGTGGTCAGTGTACTCCCACAGCAGGAGTGCCGCTCAGCTGACCAACAGGCGCCAGACGCAGGGCTCACAGCTGGCCGCAGCAGTGAGCCTACCGAGCTGAGGTGGCAGCAGGCACAGCGGGGCCGGGATGAGCAGAAGAGGCAGCATTGGACTGCTGGTTTCTGCCCAATCCCTGCAGGCTATGCCGAGGGACCCCACTGGTGCACAAATCTGTGCACTGGGACTCTAGTTAATAAATAATAATACAAGAATAAATTCTGTTTCACATACTCACAACTGTAAACCTACTTTTGCCCCACCCTGTATATAAATATATACTTACATAAACTATATCATTTCAATTTCCAGTTATGATTATTTCAGTCAGAAGCATTTAGAATTTCTGCCATACTGTTGAATACATAAGTCAGATCACATTGATAAAATAGCACATTCATGTCAGAATCTAAAAGGTCAAAAGTTACTAGCTGAGTAGCATAGACTAGTTGACTATAAAATAAGAAAATTGTTAAGTTGCCATTAGCACTTGTTCATCATTTTAAAGCCAGGCAAGACAAACTATTTCCAAAATTTGACCTTATCAAATATTTACTTTCATTATACTTGATAAGAACAATGATTTGAATTTGCATGGAAGTCTTATTTGCATTTGCTACTTTGATACCCTTGCCTATTCTCTGTAACAATAGGTTAACCAGATCTTCATTTTACAGATAAGACAAAGTCACTAACTGACTCAGCCAAGGCCAGAGAGCAGGAGAGGATAAATCTCTGCTTCCTGGTACTTTAAGAGCAGGTGTTTCCCACTTCGGCAGTGCTTACTTTCTGTACATAAGAGATTTCTAACTTCTCTGCCTACAAAAAACATTTTTTGCATGAACAATTAATTGCTAGATATAGTAGTCCTCCCATCAAATCATAATATAACTCTACTACAAGTTCTAATTGTAAAATGAGCTTGTAAAGTGTGAAATGTTTTTAGTACAGCGCCTAATTCAAATGGTTCAATTTCCAACTCATCAACTTCTTTTAACCCCATATTCAATATCGAGCCATCTTTTATTTCCCTGTACTTTGTGTAGCTTCAAAGAGGGCAGTTTGATCACCAGTCTATTAGATACATATGCACATCAAAAATAGACATGAATTTCAGAAAAAAACATAACATGTCCTTATGGTCTGAGAGCAAAGGTCATTCACTCAAAGACAATATACTGTACATGTGTTATTTATATGCCACCATTTTTTTCTACTGCTCTTCAATGAAAAACATCTTGTTACCATAGCAACTGCCATATTGCATGCTATCTTTGAGACTACTACATCACTCCACTAGACTCACGGAGAGTCACTCATATCCTAAGTCATTTCCAAGTCTGTCATTTCAGTAAAGTTTAAAGGAAAATAATGAATATGTGTTACTTAGCCCCTTTTTCTTTTTTGCTTTACAACCACTTGATTTTTGCATGACCCTACTTTTTTATTAATATTAATTTTTAACTGATGAAGGGGATATTGGCATTTATATTTCACTGTGTTAGAGGGAGAAGCAGACAACTAAGCAGTTTAATAGAAAAAGAATTATGACCTGGCAGTTATGGCTGTATCACATCTATTTGATTTTACATTGAGAAGTTCATATCCTGTCACAGCAGTGACATCTCACTGAGCCATAATGTACTGTTAAACATATGTGTTCTCATTCTTTAATACAGAATTTAGACATGTGCATCATATTTTCTGCTTAATCCTCATTTTGCAACAATTGTCATCAAGTCCCACTGATAAGACATGTCTTGACCTGAAAAAATATAGTAGAAATGTATTGCTTATAAAATTCTATTTTGGTCAAATGAGCCATATCTTTAGCTAGTAGTGGAAACTTCAATTAATAAAATTAACTACTATTAATTGTTTCCAATATGCCAAGCTCTTTGCTAATACTTTATTCATTATCTATTTTAATATTCAATTGATTTAATAAAGTTGACAGTATTATTATGCTATGCTATACTTGGTGAAACTGAGGTTTACAAGGTTAAATAATTTCCTCAAGTTCTGATACCTAGCAAGTGGCAAATGTAGGTCTCCTATTCATATCATTCTGGCCCCAAAGCACAAACTCTTTACTTCTGTGCTATATTGAGTTCTAGTTAGATAGGCTGATGAAACTTTTTTAAAAAGAAAAAAAGAACCTTTTTATTTATCTTACATTTTAATAATAATTTATTAATTTGTTTGAGAAGTTCTGATGTTTTTAGAAGAAAAATCCTGAGAAATCACAATGAAATGCCAAAATTAAGTAGTTATAAACTATAGTCAAAAAAGAGAAAACTTCTTTTATTCCACATACTCCATTTTTATTATAAGGTTATTTTCCATAATTTTAAATTAATTTTAAAAAACTATGATTATCAAAATAATAGGTTCATGTTGCCTAGTTCAATTGTTAGGTGGTTTTGAATTTTTTCAAAAATATTTGCTACTATCAATAAAATTTCTGACATGAGGCAGAAATGAGTTTAGCCAACATAATAGGACCCAAGGATCCCCTTTATTACCTTACCAGAGGTCAAGGGACACCAACTCTGAGATGACATTTTGGTTTGTAGCACACTATAGAATGAACTCATAATCTCTAACAGGGGTACCTTTGTTTGCATATACTATCTTCTATAAATTGTAATTATAAATTCTATTAATGTCACTTGATTACAAATGCAGATATAGGAAAATTAGGACATGAGACAGTTGAGATTCACTAGGTCATATCCACAGCACCCTGTGACTACAAGTAAACAAATAAAAATTTTGAGCTGAAAATGATGTGAAGCACAAAGATGTCACTTCATGTATTTCAACTTTCTTTTTGTTTCTGTACATGTATGACCCTAACAATCTACTAATTAAATTATTTTGACTTCATATTTAAAGCCTTAGTTGACAACCCAAGTGGTGGTCCAGCCTAAGTTAAAATTTATATAAGTTACCTAATAATAAAACAAATATTTTAAAAACAATTACCATATTTGACTTGCTACTTGGTATGGGATACTGTACTGTGCCTGTGACATAAATTATTCCTACTTTTCACAGTAAGCTGCTAATTAAAACAGGCACAGAGAGGTTGATAGATTTGCTGAAACTCACACAGACAAGTAAGATATCTAGTTGGAATCAGAATCAAGTATTAGAAATTTCAATGTACCTTCCCTTTTTATAATAAACCAGAGGCCTGGTGCATGAAATTCGTGCATGGAGAAGGGTGTCCCTCAGCCCAGCCTTCACTCTCTCCAATCTGGGACCCCTCAAGGGATGTCTGACTGCCCATTTAGGCCCTCCCCTGCAGGCCTTATTCCCCCCAACTGCCCTCCCCTGCTGGCCATCTTGTGGTGGCCATCTTGTGTCCACATCAGGGCGGCCATCTTTGACCACATGGGGGCAGCCATCTTGTGTGTTGGAGTGATGGTCAATTTGCATATTACCTCTTTATTATATAAATTGATCATTTCTTAAAGGATACATTCTGGTCTAAGTTTGTTTACTTCTTTTTAAATTTTATGGGTAGTGCCCTCAGTGGTCCCCTGGGTTTATCTCTGGCTTCAACAGTGTTTGGACAGAACACTGGGGCGCCTCTACTTCCATCTTCAATTATCCTTCCAACTTCTTTTTTTTATTATTGATTAAGATATTACATATGTGTCCTTACCCCCTCTGGCCCCCCACCACTCCCCCACTCATGCCCTCACCCCCTGGTGTCTGTGTCCATTGGTTATGCTGATATGCATGTATACAAGTTCTTTGGTTGATCTCTCCCCTTTACCTCCACCCTCCCCTGCCTTCCCTCTGAGCTTTGACAGTCTGATTAATGCTTCTCTGTCTCTAGATCTGTTTTTGTTCATCCATTTTTTTAGTCACCAGCTTCAGAACCACCTCAGCCATCCTCAGCCTCTGAGACCAGCCATTTATTATTTTTTGACCTTATTGCTGAACATCCATGAGCTCCCAAATTGGTCAGAATTATTCCACCAAGGTGGAAGCTGCCTGCTCCACCTGCATCTGCTCCCCCCCACTCTTCTCTCTCTCTCTGGGCTTCTATTTAGATAACGTGGCTCCAGAGAGCATGGGGCACATCTTCTCAATTTGGACGAGAAGAATTGCAAGGATGCCAAGTGTCTTTTGGAGATGCAAAACCACCACAGTGGCCACATTCTCTTTCTGAGCCTTCAAAAGCTTTCCCACGATGAGTTGGGTAAAACTCAGGACACCGTGGAAGCTGCCATGACCTTGGAGAAGAACCTGAACCAGGCCCTTTTGGATCTGCATGCCCTTGGTTCTTCCCACACAGACCTTTATCTCTGTGACTTCCTGGATGAGGAGATGAAACTCTTCAAGAAGATGGGTGACCACCTGACTAACCTCTGAAGGCTGGCCAGCCCCCAGGCTGGGATGGGGGAAAATTATCTTCAAAAGGCTCACCCTCAAGCACAACTAGGAGCCTTTGGAGTCCAGAGAGCTTTGAGGAGCCCCTCTTTATCCCCCTGGTATCTAGCTTTTGCCTGAGCCTCTCCATGAAACTACTAGCCATCCTTTTGATCACCCTGGAGTCCCTCATATGCATTAGACCAAAAGGAAACAACAAAGCTTTTTTGCAGAAAATAAAAATCTGTATCTATCTATATATCTACTAGAGGCCCAGTGCACGAAATTCGTGCACGGGGGGGGTGGGGGGGGGTGTCCCTCAGCCCAGCCTGCACCCTCTCCAATCTGGGACCTTTCAAGGGATGTCCAACTGCCCTCTCACATTACAGGACTGCTGGCTCCCAACTGCTCGCCTGTCTGCCTGCCTGATTGCCCCTAACCACTCCCCTGTCAGCCTGATCAATGCCTAACTGCTCCCTTGCCAGCCTGATTGCCCCATTGTTCCCAGTTCCCAGGATGGTCCTGGCAATACTGGTCGCAGACCAGTGACCCTTTTAGCACATACCCTGGTGGGCACAGGAAAGCAAAAATAACTAGTGGCCCCTACGTATCTACTAATAGATTCACTTTATATTGCTGTATTTTTCAGTGTTGAATTCCTCCTCTCTTAGCTATTCTATAAGAATAACGTATTTATACACACACATATACACACACACACACATATAATAAATAACTAATATGCAAATGAGGTTGGGACTCCGTAACGGTCATGACCAGCTCAGAATATACACACACACACACATATAATAAATAACTAATATGCAAATGAGGTTGGGACTCCGTAACGGTCATGACCAGCTCAGAAGGAGGGGCATATATATATATATATACACACACACACACACACATAATAAATAACTAATATGCAAATGAGGTTGGGACTCAGTAACGGTCATGACCAGCTCAGGAGGAGGGGCCAGGTGTGGCTCTGAGCCTGAGAGAACAACACAGAGGGGTGCCTGCTCTGAGCCTCTGACACAGCTGGGGGCAGGCCCCCAGTGGACACACACACACACAGAGCACCTGATCCGAGCCTCTGATGCGGCTGGGGCATATTTCCAGCAGACACACATACACGCACATGCACACACACACACACACACACACGCACACAAACGGGGCGCCTGTGGGGGGTTCGGGCCTAAGCCATCAATAGGACATCCCTTGAAGGTTCCTGGACTGTGAGAGGGGGCAGGCTGGGCTGAGGGACCCCCACCCTCCAGTGCACGAATTTTGTGCACTGGGCCTCTAGTAAATAAATAAAAAATGTCCTTTTAAGTATCTGTCTAAGAATATCCAAAATACAAATACAATACTCATACAAATCAATAAATAATTATAACTGAATCTATTTATTTCCAAAATTTTAATCCTTCAGGAATTTTTGTTTTGATCACATCCTGAAGGAATTTTTAAAATCCCTTCCATACTTATAGAATGCACTGAAATAATTATTCTAATAATTTAAGTTAAAAATAAAATAAATTTACTTTTTAGAAGCCACCTTTTCCAGAAGAATATTTTCTCTTGAATATGTTCTTTAGGTATGAATTATCTAATTATTGCTTCTGCATTTCTTTTCAAACATAGACAACAAAAATTTCACTTTAAATACTAGCCATGAAACGTCTGGATGAAGAATAGTTTATTGTGTATAGACTAAGATGGCTTTAAGTGATCTGTGTTTGTAATGTAAGTACAAATGCATAGTCAGAATCAGTCTGATTTATTGGAACACCTGGACAAGGTAGTGCAATGAAGTCTTTATTATTCCAATTACATTAGTTTATCTTTGGAAGGCGTTCTTATGGGGCTGGTACATACAGATACATACATCCAAACACAATGTTCCATTTAAGTGTGGGCTACTCTATGCTTGAATTTATTTTTATCTGAGTGAGCAATTGAAGTAAATAGTGACTTGGTAAACTGGCACATTTATGAAACATTTATTTTATTAAATTTTAGCAAATATGCTAAAAACTGCAAAGCAATGTGCTCAATGCCATGCATGCATATATATTTTAGGTAGTTTACCCTAAAAATCTTTCTCTGTAGTTCCTCTTTAGTTTGATACTGCATTACACTATTTGGGTAAGTACCTAGGATTCATAAATAGAGGATGATGATAGATGTGTGTAAATGGAGTATAATGATTAATGTATATACAGTTTGTGAAAGTTTAATAATAAGATTATGTGTCATTTGGGAGGTTAATGTGTTAACTTATCCAAAGACTATAATTAAGCAAGAGTTTCCTTTCATTCTTTGTGAAAACGTCAGTTAATTGTTTTGGGAAGTCGTTGATTGCCTGTTATTGAGTCAAAACATAAAAGGCTATACAGACGGCTTACTGTCACAAAGTTATTGGCTCATATAACTAGATTTTTATTACTAAGTTTCAGATGGAAAGAGAAAGAGCTGTGAATAATAAATATCAAGCAAAACCATGTATATTAGATCAGACTATTCTCCAATATTAAAAATATGGCACTGAAAGTTTTGAGTGAAAGATTTCTAAGGATAGGGGAATCAGATCTGAATAAATTTAATTCCAGTGATAGAGAGAGTGAGATACAAGTGCTTGTTGTGCATAGCCTTGAGAAAGCCACTGACCCAACCTATTGCCCATTTTAAATGATGCACAAGAATATTCTGAGCATTGAGTTATTATAAAAAATGTTTTCTGAGCTTGTTATAGGAAAATAATCAGAGTGATATAAAGAAGTTTTTAGTTTTAAAATGGCCTTTATTTTATACAAATTTAGTAATGTTTGTAATGAAGTAATAAACAATTAGTGAAATTATATCAATGTGTGGTTACTTCTGTATGTTCACTTTCAAAATGTAAATAAAATGTTATAGAAACATCTTTATCTTACTGTGATTATTTTCCTGTTTACAAGCTTTGGAAAAACACTCTTAATAGTAATCCAATGCTCAAAATATTTCCATATATTTTTTAATGTTGTTAATTTGTTAAAAATGACAACACGTTATGCACAAAATAATAATAATAATAACAATAAAATACATTTCCCCCCTCTAAGTGCCCTTCTTTGATCCTCTGTCTATGTTATAGAGTCTATAACATATATTGAGTTATTTGAAGTAGAAGGATGAGCACATTGGATTATACAATTCTTTTCTCTAAATTAATTCACATTTTATCAGCTTTTATTGGTGAATTATCCTTGTAGTTTCTTAAAGAAAAATAAAATAAAAAGTAACAGCAAGTAAAGAAATGCCATTGTATGCACTTACTTTTAGAAAATCTGAATTCTTCATCTCTGTTTTTTGCAAAGAAACTGATATAATAAATGTATGGGCTGTTTTTCCCCCCTCTTTTTTATTACCCTGTTTTAAGACATTTTGATGTGTGTCCTGAAATTTTTCAATAAAGTTAAATTTCTTATGCTTGATCTAGTGTATTCCAGCACAATTTTCTCAGGATCTGAGGGTGACTGTTTTTCTTTCTCTTGCTCTCGTTTAAAGACCATTATGCTTAGCTTCCATTTAAAAATATTTGACATCACCTTTTTTTTTTGTAATTATGGAACTTAATACATTTTTTACCCTTGATCTTTCCCCCTTAACTTCCTCTTAAGTTATCTCCCAGTTGAACACATGAGTCAGACACAAGTATAAGGGAAGTAGAATGAATGCATGGAAGAAAGTGGCTTTCCTGGTAAGGAACAGGCATATGAAAGCTTTCAGAACTTCCTTCCCCACCCTTATGCTTTTTTGATGATTGGAATAGCATGGGTAGTGGAAACAGATGCTGTCAGATCTACATTTTTTTTGGCTCAGGATAAAGCGAGCAAAGGCTAAGAGAGTCATGCTGTTTTGCAAACTGACGTACACACTTCATCTTTCCAAAACATATCTGGGTGAAAGAGCAAATTACCAGGCTTGGTGGTGCTACGATGCCACCGTTCCTTTAGTTACAGTAGCATAGAGAGTGGAGAATAGAAAACCAACTAGATGATTCGTTTACAATTAGCAGAGTCAGCTTTCTCTGCTCTGTCCTACAGCTGCTTTCTAAACTCCATTTCTGTGAATTATAAATCTGTATGCAAAACACTCTCCCAAAGGGCCTTTTGTTGCTATTGTTGCCCCTCTTGGTAATGGAAGAGTTTTCTTAGAAGCAGCACAGGTGGCAGGAAAATCTAAGCTTCATTCTGAGTTCTATTCTTGATTATCTTTGTGTCCTTGAATGAATCATTCTTAACTTCTTAGTCTCAGTTTCTCCATTCACATAACCAGCATATTATTGTACTATGACTCATGCTGCTTATCTCATATAAGTGTGAACTGAATGTTTGTGTATTACTTTACAATGGAGAATACCTAATTAATTAGAGTTCCTCTGTGGCTGATAAGCCTTCCCATTAAATATATGATAGACATGATTGGCTGACAGCTGTCATATGTTGTATCAGTAACCTGAAAGGAGATGTTTCCAACCAAGCCCAGCAAAGATCCTGAGACTATAGGATTTGATCTGTTGAAAGATGTTGAGAGAATAAGACAATTTCCCTCAGCATATAAGCTGTGACATCTCTCCTTCCCATGCCCTTGTTTCTCCAAGCGACATATATCAGAATCAAGAGAGTGAAGACATTTTTTTTGTTTAAATTTATGAGCCTTACTTGAGCTCTTGGGCTCCATCTACTGCAGCATCTCAATAGTTAACAAGATATCTATTTTATTTTTTCATTTATTTTGTTCATTAGATTCCACATATAAGTGAAATCATATGGTACTTGTCTTTCTCTGACTGGCTTATTTCACTTATCATAATGTATTATAGAAATGTACACCTGAAACCTATAAAATTTTATTAATCAATATCACCCCAATAAATTAAATAAATATTAAAAACAAATAGTTAACAAGATTTAAACAGTAGGATTTAGACCAGGGATAACTGTCTGGTTCCTCATGAGTAAAATACAAGCTGAGTGGCATATTATTGGTAAGAAGATTCATTTCTGTCATTCTTTTGATTGATTTTTTTAAAATGAGATGTGAACACAAATGCTCAAAAAATCTGACTCTATTTCCCCAGGCTTACTGACACCTTAGTGGCTTACCAGCTGTTATATTGCCTTGGGTCTGCAATTCCCAGCTTGGAGAAATGGAGAGCAAGCAGTGAGGACAGACATATCTGGAGTAAAGTTGAGAGGTAAGAATACCTGTGTCTTATTTGAGAAAATTTTAGTTAGATGAGTTTAGGAAGTATATTTGCAAAAGAGTTTCTTAGTATGTTTAATCAACTGAAAAACCATCAACCTCCATGAAAATATTATCATATTTAATTGTCTACTACCATTTAAAATTAAGTAAAATTTGAAGTTAGGAGCACTGGATTTGAATATGAAAACACAATCTCTTCATTCTTACTATCCTGTTGCATTGCTCCAGAAGACAATATTCATGTGATATTCCCAACCAATGCCCTTTGTTAAACTGAATGCAAAATTTTGGTGATTAGGGATTTCTACTAAAAGACAGGACTGATATTCATATCTGTGGAGAGCAGCTACAGTGTTTGGACAGGTTCAAGCCTCAGACTAATGAGAGGGCACAGTCCTCTCATGGCCACGTTCAAGTCCCAGCTTGGAGGGCAGAGCCCTCCCAGCACAATTATAGCCAACAGCTATAGTTGTAAGCTTGACCCTATGGTCAGAACACATGTCCCCAGGTGCCTGAGTAATGTGGGCTTGATAGAGTTTAGGTGCATATAATTGAGTAGGATCGAAACTCACGAGAATGTTGTAAACATCTTGACCACGCCCTTACTTTGCCTCCTGGAATCTGGCTATAAAATAAAGACACAGCTTGTAATCCATGGTGCTGTCTCTCTCCATCAGAGAAGGCAGCGTCCCACCCAGCCTCAGCTTTCATTCTCTTGCCTGTCTTTTCTCAATCCTTCACCGCCTCCTTTCAGGTTCACCCTTGGCCATGTTGGCACAGCACACATATCTTAATTTTTTTTTAAAAAAATATGTATTTATTGACTTTTAGGGAGAGAGGAAGGGAGATGGATAGAGAGATAATCAATGAGAGAGAAACATCATAGAATGGCTGCCTCCTGCACACTCCCTACTAGGGATTGAGCCTGCAACCCTTGCAGATGCCATGACTGGGAATCAAATCGGTGATCTCTTGGTTCCTGGGTGGATGCTAAACTGCTGAGTCACACTGGCTGGGTTCATATCTTTATTTTTAAACTTTTTGTTTTTCCTTGAAATGCCCATCAAAAAGTTATCTTGCATTGAATTAAGAGCAAGAAACAGTCTGTTTATTACTAAGTTACACAGATAATCAAGATCTGGGATAAAAGGACCCTTGTTATTAGACAAAGTCATCATAGAAACAACGATATTAACAATCAATAGTTTTCAAATCAATTTGCTACACTTCCCTAAAAATAGTTTTGTTTAGTGTCACCTGGAACCAATTTAGGTGAAAGGTTTCCATTGTAGCTTTATATTCTCCAGCTGAAGAGGAAATAAAATTATAGACAAAGCTCAACTTGGGTTAAAATTAGTCTCAAAGAAAAGTATTTGAGTTCAGTATTTTTTCTTCTAATTTGTATTAAAAATTTATTGTATTTTACAATTATTATTCATGAGCAAGCTTAAGAAACTCACTAATAAAACTAATGGTATGCCACAAGATGCAATTAAAATTGCTTAGGTAATAGGATGACCATGAAAGCTTCCTTCGGAGGTATAGCAAGTGCCCACTAGTGATTGTTAAGTACATGAAAAATTTAATTTGGCTAATTAGTGACCTGGAGTTGACAGGCAGTTACTTAGGTTACAAGAGTCCTGTAGTTCCTATATCATTCTTTTAAAAAAGAAAGTAGTATAATGTAAGGACTATTAAAAGAAGGTTCCCTTAGAAAGCAAAGGTAGAAAAATGTAAGGACACCATTGTTCCTTTGATAGTGCCCTAGCTGGGGCTTCTTATTCCATCTGTATGCTTGAGGCAGTAAGCCCTTCCACCAACCTCTCACCTCTCACATTTTCTACTCAAAGACTGTCAGGCACATGACAGTAAATACCATCTTTATTGAATCAAGAACCTTAGTACTTTATCTAAAATATGTAAGATTAATTAAAGTTTCAAGATCTGAAGACAAACAAATAAAAGGTCAAATTGTGAGAGTTGGAGAAACCTACCTCTACAGGCAAACTCTCATTTTTCTTGGAATAAGGTTGCTGAGAGCACATGGGGGGCAGGGGGGGGGAGAGTTCTATCCTAAACAATAATGAAAATCAACAATGCCAGCAATAGCAACAACCAAGACAAAACTCATTAAATGTCCTATAAAGTTTCCAAGTCTTCCATAGCTTCTTGGTTCACTCCTTCAAAGAGTCTGAGGCCCAGTTTTGCTAAAGATGCTCTTTGTTAGGGACTTTCTTTTTATTCAATTGGTAGCATGTCGGCTGAACAACTCGAGTTTTTGTTATCTGCCTAATTTGCCCAGCAATAAGGGTGATGACCATGGGCTATCCAGGCATGAGGGAAGAATCTGAGGTATCTTAGAGAAATACTACTATATACTAAATGGAAGCTCCTCATACTTTTAGGAAACAGCAGCCTGTTTTCCTGAGGTAAGTATGGGATCAGTGGAAAACAAGGGCCTTCCAGCATCTTAAAAATGAAAACAAACAAAACAAAACTGTTGAATATTTGGTTCTTTTACACAATATTATTAAGCAGGAAATTCTGAAGCAGATAACATTGTGTAGTCATATTTACCTGTTTACTGTCAATATCCAGTGGGTTTTATATGTTGTTATCTGTGTGTAAGAACATGGGAAGGTTCTTTGGGGCGGGGGGCGATGGTCACACAGAATCCCTCTGGGTTCTTGATGAGAAACACTTGTGAGTAGTCCTTTCCACTTTTTAGAAAAATAATTTATCTTAATAGAACACACACACTCCAGTTGAAATGTATATAGCACCATAGCTACTTCATCTAACATGAAATGGCTTTTTCAAAAGCCACCATTCAATGCAAAAAAATATTTTTTGAGCAATTATGCTCACAACTCTTCATTTGCATTTAAAAACTGGCTTTTCTTAGGCAGCCATGGAGCTGTTGAGGGACCACTGGGTTTGTGTTTACCTGGCACATGAAGATAGAAATAAAACCCTTTGAAGTCTACTTGGTTTTCCCCAGACTTTCACATATTTGTCTACACATTTGACGTGTGAAACACAAGCATTGTACTAAAGAGGAAAAGCTTTTTTTTTCTCCTTTTGTACAGAATTTATTCAAACTTGTCTCTACACATCTGTATGTATTGTGGATGAATACAGCTTCTTTCATGAAATCCCATAAGGTGTTTCTGCGATGAGCAACACTCATTTAACAAGTGCACTCTGCCATGCAGGCGGGACCTGCCAGGAGCAACAGCACGCCTGAAACGGAAATGTTGTTTAATGAATATTTATTGATTATGAATATTCATTAAATTAACATCTTTATGGCCAGCCTCAGGCTTTGTAACTTGTGCGGTAGTAAAGTGGTTAAGTAAAGTTTCCAATCCAGTCTTGAAGTCCTTTGAGGGTCAGATAATAATAAAAATTATCAAGACGAGGTAAATTTTCTTCTGGAATAAAAACAACTCATGATATTCAAATGTGGTTCTATTTGGCATCAAAGCCTTTGGATTTTGGATCATGGTAAGAAGTGACCTGACCCTTTATCTCAGATTTTTAGTACAATCTCCCCAGCAGAATGCTTTAGTCATTAGCTCACCGTGTTTTTTCATTTTCTCAATTCCCACGCTTACGCTACTAAGCCTGGGCACCATCCTGTTTGGCATGATTACTGAACCAGCTTCCTTCTCTAGGTTTATCTAAAGGCAGGCTTACCATCCTCCAACCCATTGAGGAGAACATTCTCTTTTAAAAACACCCTTTTGATTATGTAACTCTCCTGCTTAAAATCCATCAGAGGTTTTTCATTGCCTTTAGCATCGAACCCATGCTCCTTACACTGGATCTGGACCTTGTTCTTTTTAGCATTGTTTCTCACCAGTTGCTATTCTGAATGTTAGGTGCAGCCATAGTGAAAAGTTACTCATGCTAACTCTTGCTTGTAAGTAAGCCTTGTGACATGCTTTACTTTTGGCCTCAGAAACTGTTGCCTTAATCCCTGACTCTAATATTGCTTGACTCCTATGTATCTTTTGGATATTGTTTTATGCCTCATTTCCCTTGGAAGTCCTTTCTGGATCTTTAAAGTCTGGCATAGATGTCCATTCTTTGTGCTCTCACATCATGCAGGTTTACTCCTCTTTTAGGATTCACCACACTGCACTGAAATTTCCTCTTTAGTCTTCTCCATAGATTTTATAGTCTCTTTGTAAGTTAGAACTGCATCATGTTCACCAGTGAAACCCAAGGACCCAAATCAGTGTCTAAACACATAATCGATGTCTCATGTGTGAGTGCATTTGCTAAAGTGAATTGAGTCAACATGCTTGATTTTGCCAGACGTCTTCTCTGAAGGTTTTGCCCTACCCAGGGTTATGCTAAGCTGTTCAGATTGACTGTAGGAAGCATTGGTAAAAACATGATTTTGTATCTAAAGTTAGGGCTGTGGAATATCTTGTTCAAAAGCAGGAACACAGCTCTATTCTATAGTATGTAAACCTCTAGTTTTCAATAACAACAACACCTAAACTAGTTATAGTGAGAGAGACATGTTTATTAAAAGAATATAGAGGTAGCTCATGCAAAATACTGGAAGGCATGTGTTGGCCCTCAGTCTGGAAGAAATTTGGAACTATAAAATAAAATTGGAACCATAAACTAGAACGGACTCTGTGCATCTCATATTTGCCTGTCTCTGCATTTCTGTTGCAGACTTCTCCCTCTGCTTCTCAGACCACATGGCAGATGCCTGAATTAATATCACCCCATTCAAAGCACAAGCCCAGATTGAACCAGAATTTTTTTCTGCTCAATTTCTATGGAAAATATAATTGCTCTAACTCAGGGACAAATATAAACAAGGTTTATCAGGGGCTTATTTCAGAAAGTAAATGGATCATTGAGAGAGTTCAATGTGATGTGAGCTGAGAAACCAATCCAAAGATGTAATTTCTAAGAATAATATTGCCTGCTTTAGTATCATAAAAACCACCTACCACCTTTTTCTCCAAGACTAATATTGTGAATGCAAAGAATATTTTTCTTGTTAGGCTCCACTTGGAAAATTCCCTACACTAATTCTAATAACATCTCATTTGTAATCATGAAACTACAGAAAACATCATTAAATTTTTCTATGATTAGTGAGGCTATCTCAGATTTGATGTTTGCACCCAAGCAATTCCTACCTATTTTTCTCACTATGGAGAAGACTAGGGCTATGGACATGTCCATCAGGATCTGTCTTAATAGTCAGGAGGCCTACAACTTGGTGGCTTTTTCCCCCACTAGATTAGCTTACTCTTAATATAATCATAATCCCATTTGACTGGTTCCCTGGTTGTATTTGATTTTTATTGATTTTAGAGAGAGATGAAGGGAGAGGGATAGAGAGATACAAACATCCATGAGAGAGAAACATCAATAGCTGCCTCCTGCACACTCCTACTGGGGATCAAGCCTGCAACCAGAACATGTGCCCTGACCGGGAATTGAACCAGTGACCTCTTAGTGCATGGGTTGATACTCAACCACTGAGCCACACTGTCTGTATTGTATTTGGTTTTTTTCTTTATCTAGGGTTAATTTCTCAGGTACTTTGTTCCCTCCCTTTCATCCAGTGGACAATTTTTCTAATTATAGAAGCAAAGAAATTATTCTAAATCTATCAGTTGCCACATTTCAAACCTTTGCTCTCAGTGTCCTGTTTCCTGTGTTACAACTTCAACTGTAGCTGCAGAACATCTGTAATTGAAATTTTAAAGGGGCGGGAAATGATACTTTTTCTATAAGAAACATGCCATCTTCAGCGTTGGTTTCCTTCCTGTGATTGAGCTTTGAGTTCACTAAGATTCCCATGATTGCTGTCCCTGCACAGGGCTCATCTATCATCTTGAGGGCCTGGATATGAGCTACAGTGGAACTTCCTGTTAGTCTGCCCGGAACTGGATGCTCCACTGTGTTCACCGTCTTCTATCTTCTTTGATGAATTCTTTAGTTCCCCACCTCCCAGTTTGGGACAAAACAATGCCTTTGTGAACAGACTTTCTGCTTTAACGTCAGTAGAATCAAATCATTCCAGTGTTACTGAATCCAATTGCAAATATCAGAACTGCCTCACTAAATGCATCAGAGACATCAGTCTTGTCTGTTCCTGCTCGAAAGCTTCTGCCGCAGGCTCCCTTGGGCATGGCTGGCCCCGTTTTTTGTTTTTTTTTATAGTTTCCCTGTGGAGATGGGCCTCACTGTTTAATGTTTAACAAATCTCTACAACATGGGGGTCCAGCTACAACAGTTTCTCTAATCAGAACGATGTCATAGCCTGCTCCCCGAGTGGTATTTCCTTTGAGGGATGGTCTGCTTCTGCTTGCTGTGAATCTGCTGGGACTGGGCATCCTCATGAATCAGGGTCTTTTATGAGTGTCTGAGCATATTGGGCTTTACATACTGAAGGGCTTTCATGAGAAAAAGGAAGTAGACATCACTTGGTAAGTCTTGAGGTTAAACCTAGGACCAATGAGTAAAAGTTATTAGAAGTCAGGTTAAAATTCATAAGGAAAAACTGAATAATAGATTAGGTGTGTCTAACAAGTGAATGGATCTGGCTCCCTTTCACTGTGATTGATCAAGTTGAATAAACAATAGTTAGAGGGAAAGTGGGGATTACTAAATTCATACCAGATTGGGTCCAAATACTTTAAAGCTCCTTATAGTTTAAGGATTTTATCTTAAGACTTTTCTTTTTCCCTGTCTTACTTCCTTACTTCTTTCTTTTCTTCTTTCCTCCTTTTCTTCTTCTTTTCTTTCCTCTTTTCTCTCTTATTTCCTTTTTTTTGTTTTTAAATGAATTTGTTTAAAATTAAATTATACTCCAAAGTAGTATAGTTGCCTTCAAGATTAGCAGAGAGAGTCATGGTTGAGTCTCTTTCTTTTTTCCCCCTTTGCTTTCTCAAGAAGTCAAAATAAGCTTAGAAAAAGGATGCTTCTGTTCTCAGAATATTTCACTTTCAAGATTTTTGCTTCGTTTTAATGTCCGTAGCCAGTGGAAGAAACACATCAGTCTTTGAACTCCAGTGCTGTCAAACATCTTTCACAACTCCAGTGCTGAGGTTTGACGTCAGTTTTCACCACCTCATCACAGCTGAAAGTGTGAGCAATTACCTTTGAGATCTTTCATGGTCTAGGAAGCCCTTGCCCACAAGTGTAGCCGGGCTTTTCCTCATAGAAATTCAGATTAATAAATGATTCTAAGTGCTATTACAAAGCCTGCTTACTAAAGAGCTACTATTTTAGAAGTTGGCTGTCCACCAAATTGGTGAAAATTCAGATAATACTCTGATTTCTACCTTTTCTGTCAACATGTTTTGCTCTTTGCTGTTCAGCCTCCATTCACAGTTCAGGCCACTTAAATCAGATAACGGTGCTTATTGTGACTTCCCCAGGACAGCATGCTAGTCCCCCAGCTTTTGAAAGTTGATCTTCTGTACCAAGACACTTGGGTAATTTATCTGAGAGAATTCTATGACCTTGGGGGTAATACTTTATTTGTAGGATAGCAGAGGGGTGGTGATCAAGCAGTGTTAAATAAAGACCCTTTGGTATTTATTTATGTTTGTACTTTTCTCCCTGAAAGAGAGTAAATACATTTTGTTTGCCAAGCACATTATGTTGATCTGCAGAACCAAACAACTTTGAAGAAACAGTCCCTTTGTGGTGCATTTTGCCAACATGAAACACATAGAGCAGAGTTACGGCCATGTATTGTTTATATTCCATTATTTCTAGCCCCAAGTTAAAATACATCCAACAACTGTTTCACCAATATTTAAACATCCTTTTTATGAGATTAATACTTTCTCTGTAGTTACTGTGATATATATCAATCTTCTCTTTGAGAAAAACAAACAAATAAAGGAGGCCACAGCTCATGATCTATATCTGCAAATTTCAAGGTAACATCTCTCTGATGGAAGTCCCACAGGCATCTTATCTCTAACATATCTAAAACTGAACTCATGACCTCAATTCTGCCACTTTTCTAGACTTCTCCACCCCAATAAACATCACTTGTTACTCATTTTATATTTTTTGCACAATCCTGAACTTTTATATATATTTAATATAACGTGTAAGTATATTTTCATTTGTATGGTTATATTTTAGTTCTAGTTTAGGTTATAAGTTATACAAGGGTACTAGCCTGGAACACAGTGAGCTGTCCATGAAAGGAGAAAGTCTTTCCATAATTGATTAACTATTTATTAATTATTAAGTAACTATTTATTAATTAACAGTCATTATCTATGACTCATCCATCTTTTGAACTTGTAAAAGTGTAATTTAACAAAAACACACTGATCTCAAACACATCCTTAATAAACAGAGAGATTCATTCCAAGATATTATAGCCCTTCTTTAAAAAACAAAAATTAGCAGCCAGAGGAATTCCAATAACTTCCACTTGTTCTGTCCAAATAAAATAAGCAATAATCTCTAGGGTTATGTGGTAATTCTTTGAGTTACCAAGCCTCTCCATTCCAATTCTGATTGGAATTCACTGAATTCTGGCTTCAAATCAAAAAGAAAACATACAGATGACATAATTACCTTCTTCTGACCACATGAATCTGATTATAGAGGTTCTACCAGATCAGCCAAATAATGATAATAGCAAAATTAAAAATAGCAACTAATTTTTTATTGAGTATTTATTATATGAGGCACTATACTATATTATTCGGATTTTATTTTGGATCTTCATACAAATTTTCCGTAGTAACAGAAAAATAGGTCACATGAGCCCATTTCATATAAGGGACACTGAGGCCCTAGATCAGCAGTTCTCAACCTGTGGGTCGAGACCCCTTTGGGGGTCGAATGACCCTTTCACAGGGATCACCTAAGACCATCGGAAAACACATATATAATTACATATTGTTTACAGTAGCAAAATTACAGTTATGAAATAGCAAAGAAAATAATTTTATGGTTGGGGATCACCACAACATGAGGAACTGTATTAAAGGGTTGCAGCATTAGGAAAGTTGAGAACCACTGCCCTAGATTGAAGTAATTTTTACAGAGTCGCAGGGCTAATAACTGGTAGGTCCTTGATTTAAATCAAGAGAATCTTACTCTGTGTTAATCCATGCTGGTACACTGCCTCTCAATTGGTAGAATATTATCCACCCACATCTCTTTGCCCAACGGTAACTAAAAATGCTAGGTTTCCCCTAATGAATAGTTTGCAGCCCCTTTAGCAGGCCCTAAGCCCAGCCTTGCCATTCCTGGTGAACCCTTGCCTCTCACTATAGTTCTTTGTGCTTCACAGCTGAGACCTCATAGGATGTGACCTGGGCAAGCCTTGTTCCTCTTGTAGCTGGAAAGGAAAGATTTTTTATTGAAAGCAGAAAATATTTGGGAGAAGAAGAATGAGGGTATGGTAAAGAAAAGGAGAAAGAGGACAAGTCAAGGAAAAGAAGAGTAATATATTTTCTGAGAAAGATGGGTATAAATGTAAATTTGAAAAGCAATCATTTTTCAAATGTTTCCTTATTTTCAGTGTCTTAAAAGAAGTAGAATAAGTAGTTTTGTTTATCTATATTTGAAAAGTGCCTTAATGGTATATTAGAAAGAGGAGAGCTGAAGACATGAGTAAGGAATTTGAAATTAATCACCATGGGGAAAAGTTTAGATAGGAAGGGAAATGAAGGCAAGGGCTGGTAGACAATGGAATCATGGAGAAAATCAAGTATTAAAGAAGTACACTCTGCCCTGACCGGTTTGGCTCAGTGGATAGAGCGTCGGCCTGCAGACTCAAGGGTCCCGGGTTCGATTCCGGTCAAGGGCATGTACCTCGGTTTCAGGCACATCCCCAGTGGGGGATTTGCAGGAGGCAGCTGATCGACGTTTCTCTCTCATTGATGTTTCTAACTCTCTATCCCTCTCCCTTCCTCTCTGTAAAAAATCAATAAAATATAGTTAAAAAAAAGAGAAGTACACTCTTCTGAAGTTAGTGCCTGGGTAAAAGGTATTTCACTTCTTTAGGTCACCGATTACTTTGGTAGAGAAATTACTGCCCATCAAGAATTCCAATGTAAAAATCACAAGGTCCAGGACATAAGACAAATACTCTTTGTATTGTAGCTGTTTTCATTCATTGGTTTTTCATTATGTACTCATATAAATCCATTGTTAAAAAATGAAAAAAAGAGATGCAAATAAAATTTAAAATGCAATCATACATAACAGAATGTATATGAATCCCTTTGGAATGTATAGTGTGTGTGTCTCTCCAGTATTTTGTAACTGAACAGTATATATCCTAAAATGTTGTCAATGTCAAGTAATTCTCATAAACAAGAAATTTAATGGCTGCACATGTGCTATAATATCTTAAAACAGTCTCCTACTGTTGACCATTTAAATTATTTACAATTTTTACCATTACAAGCAACACTGTGTTCAAGTACATAAATTTCAAGTACATTGCCCATTATTCTCTGAGTGGATTTCTAGAAATGGAATTACTAGTTCAAAAGGTAGAACACTTTTCAGACTGTATATATTGCTAAATTGCTTTCAGAAAAGCTGTATTAATTTGTACCTTCTCAAGACATTTATGAATTCTCATATCACCACACTCCTGCAAACAATCAATTTTATTATTGTAATTTTCATAAGTTAAAAACATAACACCTTTTTATTAATATACATAAAATTGATTATTATAGAGGTTAAATCCATTTTTATGTTTATTGATTATTCATAATTCTTTGACTTGTCCATGTACTTTGCCAGTGTTTTCAAAGGAATATTTGAACTTTTATTGATTGCAAAGAGTTATTTACACATTAAGAATATACATGCTGTGCTGGCTGGTGTGGTTTAGTTGGTTGAGCATTTTCCAGTGCACTGAAAGGTTGCTGGTTAAATTCCCTGTCAGGGCGCATACCCAGGTTGTGGGTTTGATCCCTAGTCAGGATGCATATGGGGGAGTATTGAGTAATGTTTCTCACATTGATGTTTCTCTCTCTCCCTCTCTCTTTCTCTATCTCTCAAATCAATAAAAACATTATTTTTAAAACAGAATATACATTCTTTGTGATGTTTGCTGCAAATATGTGCTGTGTGTGGTTTTTTTTTTCTGTTGCCATTTGTTTCTTAATATATATGTTTTGGTCTCTTTAACAAATACAAAAATTTTAGAGAATCATATTTACTGATCTCATTTTTGTGTTTGTTTTGTGCTTGCAATCTCAGCTAAATATTCATCTATATATCTTTTAATATTACATTTTATTTGTTGTTATCTTTTATAAATTTCAGTTATCCTATCTAATAAAAGAGTAATATGCAAATTGACCATCACTCCAACACACAAGATGGCCGCCCCATGTGGTCAAAGATGGCCGCCCCCATGTGGACACATGATGGCCAGCAGGGGAGGGCAGTTGGGGGGACCAGGCCTGCAGGGGAGGGAAGTTAGGGGCAATCAGGCCGGCAGGGGAACAGTTAGGTGTCAATCAGGCCAGCAGGGAAGTGGTTAGGGGGTGATCAGCCTGGCAGGCAGAAGCAGTTAGGGGCAATCAGGCAGACAGGCAGGCAAGCGGTCAGGAGCCAGCAGTCCTGGATTGTGAGAGGAATGTCCTACTGCTCATTTAGGCCCAATTCCACTCAGGCCTAAATGGGCAGTCGGACATCCCCCGAGGGGTCCCAGATTAGAGAAGGTACAGGCTGGGCTGAGGGACACACACCCCCGTGCATGAATTTTATGCACCAGGCCTCTAGTATTAAATAATTTTTGTGGTGTTAAAAATAAAACAATATCAATACACTATAAAATAATACCAATAAAATAACAAAATATACCTTCTTCTCCATCTCCTTCCTATCTCCCAGAACCAAGAGCAACTCATTTTAGCCTTCTTTTTCAAGTGATAGTTTCTATGTCTCTGAATATGTTTTCTGTTCTTTATTGGTTTACTAATTTTATATATTACTATTAATTATGTAGTGGCAGAGGAGTATTTATCATTTGAATAAAACCTTTGCTCCCATAATAAACCTTAGCTCCCACTTCTTCATCTTTCCAATACAATTCTATTACTATTTTTAGTAAAATCAATAGACTATTTACATTGTGATGTTGTGGGTGTTGTTCTATGCCAACACAAGTTGTATATATAAGTGCATTTCCTTTACTTAATATTTTTTCCAAGAGTTTCTAATAATTTTTATATATTCTTGCTATGTCTTTCTTGTGTTAAATCTTGTGTTCCCCCAACCCCCACAGGATATAATATCATTTTACTGCAAATCAATCTCTTACAAATTCCTGTGTCTAACTCTTCTAACCCAAGAGGTTTGCTTCTGGGGTTTCTACAAAGCTAGCATCTTGGACTTCTTTTAACTCCTTTCTGAGATGAGTTGTCTTTCTTCTTGGACCTCATATATCTGACACTCTTTGTTTTGCTAGTAGTAGTTTCCTATTGCTATTATAAGAAATTACTATACAATTAGAGGCTTAAAGTAATGAAATTTATTATTTTATAGTCCTGGAGGTTAGAACCCCAAGATGGGTTAGCAGGACTGCATTCCTTCTGGAGGCTGGAGGGGCAATCTGTTTCGTTGCCTTTCCCAGCTTTTAGTGATCCCCTCTTCCATCTTCAAATGCAGCAGCATAGCATCTTCAAAACGCTTCCTCTCTCCTGCCTCCCTGCTGCAATCTTGTAGGGAGGCCCATTGAGCCCACCTGGATAACCCCTCTATCCCAAGATCCTCAATTTCATCATGCCTGCAAAATCCCTCCTGCCAGGCCATGTAAGGGAACAGAGTTAGAGGTTCCTGGAATTAAGGCATAGACATCTTTAGAAGAAAGGAGTTATTTTGTCTAGGTTAGTTATGTTTTGTTTTATGTTTACTTCCATTTTCCCCCCTAATTATCTTTTAAAAACTTCTTAAACAAGTGTGCATAGACCATAAATTTTCATACTGTATATCTGGAAATGTCTATAGCCTACAATGTTTGTACTGAGATGCAGTATAGTTCAATTTTATTGGGTTGAATTCTGATTTTGCTACTTACTAGATCTGTGCCTTTGAGCAAATTAATGAACCTTTCTTTGATTCAGTTGTTTAAAATTTATCTTTATTGTTCAAAGTATTACAGATGTCCCCCTTTATCCCCATTGACCCCCTCCATCACCCAGATGTTTCTTCCCCTCCACCCCAGGACTTCACCACACTATTGTCTGTGTCTATGAGTTATGTATATATGCATATAAATTCTTTGGTTAATCTCTTCCCACCCTCCCACCCACCCCCACCTTCCCTGAGATTCAGATTTTTAATCTGTAAAATGGGTATTAATTGCCTCTATTCATAGAATTGTTAAAGATTAAAAGGATCATTCAAATAATTCCTGTGACTTAAATGCTAGCTATTAGCACCTTTAAACTTTTAATAAGTTATCTAGACTGAATATTATTGTGTCAGAATTTTTAATTCATTCTTTTACAGTCTTTAAGGATCTACTACTTTTATTGAGAACTCCATTGCCATTTTGATTCAAGTTCACAATGTTGATGTGTTCCGTCACATGAAAGGTTTAAACACTTGTATTTATATTTGGTATTCTGAAACTTCAAAATACCTGACTATAATGGATCTTTTCTTTATTAATTTAGTAGAATATTATTCAATGTAAATTTTGGGTTTCTTATCAGTGCTCAGAAATTCTATTTTTTTTCTTTTTCTCTAATCTATGAACATTCCAGTTTCTTATTTGTCCAATGTCAGTCCTTCGGGGTAAATTCTCTGTCTCTTTTCTGTCTGATTTTTGAGCACTAATGTTCTTTTTTAGATTTTATTTTAAAATCAACTTGAATTTTTTTCAGAGAATATTTTAATGTTAATATTGCATTATCCTATGAGTGTTCCTAAATTTGGAGGGTTTCTATTTTGGGTTCTCTGAGAAGCAGATGCCAGGGCAGGAGCAGACATATCAGAGATTTGTTGGGGATATCGTCAGACTGTGAGGTAGCTCTGAACTGTGATGGAGAAAGAAAAGGAACGAGGGCAGGGAAGTAGTATTAAATGGCTGTGCATATCTAAGGAAGCTTTGGCCATGAATGGGGAGTTCTTGAGCAAAAGATACATTTTAAAGGAGTCCTGGATCTCATAGGATTGGGCTTACATTGGACCCCATGCTGTGATCATTCATTAGGTGGGAGCAGACTGTGGTGAGTGTGGCATGAAAGCACACATGATGGATCCACTAGAGTGGCTGCTGAGGAGGGCAATCACTATGCTTTCCGCAATAGGAGGTCTGAGCAGTCCTTTTCATCGTCATCATGGTTCTTCCTATGCGTCTCACAGACTTAGAGGATGGAAAGCAGGTTCTTCGTGGTTCCGGTAGAACTTTCTTCCTGAGGATAAACAGAAGATGGCCTCCATTGTACAGGTGGTCTCAGGGTCATGACTGAAACTCATCCCCTACCTCTCCCACTGTCCATGCTAAATTGTCCTCCCTCTCATCTACCATTTCAAAAGGTCATGGTGGCTTACCTCATGGTTTGACCCAAACTTTAAATTCTTTTGAGTCTGAGCTCTAGATTGCTTTAGTTTGTGCTGCTTTAACAAATTACCATAGACTGAGTGGCTTAAAAAGCAAATATTTATTTCTCATAGTTCTGGAGACTGGAAGTCAGAGATCAGGATGTTAGGATGGCTTGGTTCTGGTGTGGGGCCTCTTTCAGATTGCAGATAGCTGACTTCTCATATCGTCACATGATGGGAAGAAAGCCAGCTCTCTGCTCTCCTCTTATAAGGACACTTAATCTCATTCTTGAGGGTTCCACCTCACTGGGATTTAGATTTCATGTTTAAGTTTTAATATGCAGTGTTTACCTAAGTAGTCTTTCTAATATTGTCATTTTGATATGTTGTTGAACCCAGTAGTAGTTTAAGGAAGCATTGCGTTAATTTTTCAAAATTCTCAAAGTGGTCGTTGTGTGCATGTGTGTGTGTGTGTGTGTGTGTGTGTGTGTGTATGTAGGGGTGTGTATAAGCTTTATACTTTTAAAAAGTATTCATTTTATTGTATGTTGTTTCAAACATATGCCATCAAATATCAAATCAATCTGAATTTATAATTTAAAATACTTTCTCTATTCTGATAAAGAAATAGAAATATATATAGGGACCTTTTCCTCCCTCCTTTTCTTCCTCCCTCCCTTCCTTCCTTCCTTCCTTCCTTCCTTCCTTCCCCACCTTCAGATCATTCAGTAAAGTAATTGTACTTCAAACATGTCAGAGACCACTATCTTTTATGGAATGGAATGTATTGGTGGAATATATTGGGAAAATAAAGCATGTTGAAAATGTTAGACTATCCCCAGAGGTTTGCTTTGATTATATAATGCAAAAGGGGTCATTAAAGTATCCTGTTCATAGATGTTTAATGTTATTAGTTTCATGCATGTTGGAGCAGAGGTTTAGCATAATAAAAATGGTATTCCAACAAAGCTGTATGCTAGTAAGAAAAAGCCATGTCTAAAAATCATTGGCATCTTTTGATTCCTTTTCCTAATGTAAATGATAGAGCATAATATATCATAGAACAAAAAAAGGCTCTTCTAAAACTGGTCAGAGATCTGTCCGTTATTTACATATTTAATAATATTTATTTTGCCTTTGCAATATGGTCAGTACATCTACTATATATTAGTGCTACAAAAGTGAATGGAACATTTCTTGCTTTTAAGGAGTCTAAAGTCTGGTTAGAGCAGCCACTATGAACACAGATAAATTATAACAACTCAAGGTAACTATAAGAGAGCCATAAGCAATTCATTATGAAATTACAAAGAAGGAAGTAACTAAATCAGCTCAGAGATTAAGGTCTCTTTCAAAGAGAAGGTGATGTTTCACATGGATCTTAAAAAGTGAGTCATGGAAGCAAATCTTTTCATTGGCCACGGACAGACCTGAAGTGAATAATTTCCATGAGGGGTGAAGGCAGAAGTCACTCTGTGAGCAGATTATTTAATGCATTGAGGAATAAATGGAAGGTAAAGACACAGAAAAGGTGACAGCCAAATACTATTTGAATAATTTTGTTTGTGCTGTAAAAGAGGAAGAAGAGCAATAGCAATGTGTCTTGAAGCCCCTCTCACATTCATGAACAAAGTCTGTGTTGCTGGCTGTTTTCATGGCACATTCCCAGTAGAGTTGCTATGAGAGTAAAAGTTTCCTAGGCTAACCGCTCTGGTTTGGACAAGAAGCAGACAAGTAGGAGTACACTGTTATTTTTCTCAGAAAAAAATAGAACACCTTGAGACCCTGTAACACTTATATTCAAATCCAACTTCTGTTAGTCAAGCTCTACTATGTGTCAAAAGCTTTCCTGAATACCTCCGCATGTATTTTATATTAACACAGATTTCATGGAATTTCACACACACACACACACACACACACACATCATGCTTTTCAGCCAAAAAATCTTAAAACTGAAATTTTCTTTCTGTTGCCTACCAACTGCTTAGACATATACATTATTATAAAATGTATGATACTTAAGACAATTTCACTTGCAGACATTTTATTCTGAAGCTGATGTAGCAAGAGTTTTGATGGCAAATAGCTGAAGTTTGCTGTTCCTCTTGAAAAGTTGGTTTGCATAGCCAAATTAAGACTAGGAGGAATCTCTCTCTCTCTCTCTCTCTCTCTCTCTCTCTCTCTCTCTCTCACACACACACACACACACACACACACACGCTCTTCAAACCAAAAAATCATTTAGCTTCAAATAAGTAATAGGAACTTTCAGAGGAGAGACCATATCTTCCTTCAGTACCTGCTTGTGAAGACCTTCTTAGAAGTTGTGTAGGATTGGTTTGTTGGTCAAGTGTACCTGAGAGTAAGTGAGGAAAAGGAAACAGCAAGCAGAAGGCAGTCACTAGCTCTTCAAAGCTGAAACCACTTTATACCAATTTTAAATTAAATGTAAAAAAACCCACACACAAGAAAACCTGGTGCGATATATTTTCCTCTGCTTCATTTCTTTTGCATCGCCTTCTCCTGGGCATTTGTTTTGCAGAAGGGTAATGCGTTTATACATTTTGGAACTAAGCAGTCATAAAACTGTATAGGCACAGCTTGGCACCGCCATCCACAAATTAGAAAGTTCCCCTAGACTTGGCCATTTTATAAACACTTTGTAAAAAAAAAGAGAAAAGAAAAACAAACAAAACCCCAGGAAGGTGGTTTAAGGTTTTTTCCTCCCACTCTCCCCCCATATAAGTCCTAAGTAGTTTATTTGATAATTATACAGCACTGAAATATGATGCAAAGTAATGTAAATACCATTTTCATCATATAATGGAAAATCTTAAAATTGCCTTCAGCATTGTCAGCTGGAATTCAATAGACTCTATGTATTTTTGAAGTAAAAACCCACATGTACTCTATTCTTTATACTAAAAACAAGGGCTAATTGAAAAAGGCATCAGTAAACATATTTTTATTTTGTTTCTAAAATATTTTTCTTGCTGTGAACTAGAGATGTCAGGAGTCATTAGTGGTCAGAAATAAAATTTTCTTTCCCCAAATCTCTCTGATGCTATTCTGTACTTTCTAAACAATCATCTTGCTATTTGACCCATGTAATTTCAGAAAATATGCTGAGCATTAGTAGCTTGGACAAAGATTCTAATGTTCTTGTTTTTGATGTACTTCCAGATTAAGATGGCAAGTCGTTTGCATCAAAAAATTTAAAATAAATAAAGTGTACGGCTCTGCGTGTTGGAAGTGTAACTCCTTCAACAAAACAATGAATGACTTATTTACTAGCAACAGCACTTATTTCCTCAAGATTGCTGCCTCACCACTATAGGCACTGAAATGATATTAAACACAACAGTATTAACTGCTGCTTTTGTTTTAGATAAGATAGAAGCTCAAAACATGAAAACTTGAAATAAATATGCAAGTGAAAGAGATAAGTACATTCAAGTGCTGTTATTGCAGACTATGTTGAATACGTTTAAAGAACCAATATTCAACTAGTACACGTGCTTCATATAAGAGATATTCCATGTTTTGTATTTTGCCAAATTTTGTCATCTAGCCCATCTATCAACAAATGACAAACTGAATTATGGTTAGAGGAGGGAATGATTGTGAATGCTGGTGAAAGAGTAGATGATGGTAAATAAGATTGATTTTAATAGGCTACTCTCTTGAGACCGGAACATGTTCCAATATTAGACTATGTTCTCAGCACATTGTAGCTACTTAATAAATACCTGTTGAATGAATGGATAAACTTTATTCATTGCAAAAATGCCTAAATGCTCTCCAAGGAAAAGAAAGTACTGCCTAATATGCTTCTGACCTCAAGTTTTATTTCACAGGGAACTGAGCATGCTTTTAACAGAAACTGAATGTTCTCTAGAAGTTTAGGGTATAGGTAGATTGATAACCACCTTTGATGCTCAGCAGGGAACTCATAAATAGTTAAGCATATGCAAATTACTTGAGAAAAGTTGGTCTTCATTTGTGGTTTTAGGTCAGAATAATGATTTTCTCTTTCAAACAGAACCAAATGGATGTGTCAAAAGAGGTAAAATTCTTAATGGGAGTGGACATAAATGGTTACTAACCCGCTGCTAAGGTTACAAATGTCACTGGTAGTTGTCATGATAATAGAGCAGAGGGTCCTTCATTATTTCAAATGCATTTCCATATCCACAGGTAGTCAGATAAGTGACCATTACCACATGTACCAAAAGGACAAACAGATGGTGCTCAGATCATTCATTTTTTTGTATGTCTTACAGGATTCAAGCATTTTGGAAGTCATTCAGAGTCATGTGTTTTATATCAACTTATGTAGAAACATTTACATATATTGAACCTTTGCCCTTCTCCTCCTGGCTTTTTCTCCCTCTCCCCTTTCTTATATCCTAAGTGTGCAAGTGTGAAAGTGCAGTGTAGACCTTTTCCCAGGGTGACTGGGAAATTTTCCATTGAGATTCCAAGTGAGAATTTTCTATTAATCTTCAGGTCTGCCAGGAACCTCCTGGCATAATAAATGGCCCAATCTGAATCACATGAAAAGAGCCTTTCCCTCCTACTTGAGTTTTCCACATTCAACCGTTTTGCCACAGAATTTGAAGGGAGGATGGTGGGCACGTTGACAGAACACAACCAGCTCACGCTGGCATGGCTGATTCAGAACGTCCCAGCAGTTATCCTCCAGCAGCGTTTCGAACAGATTGTACCCACAACCCAGACTGGCCACTGATATGGCCAAGGAAACAAACTAGCTGAGCAGAGTCCATTTTAGGGCTGTTTTGTTGTTGCCTGGTCATATAGATAAAGTCAGTGGGTCACCTAGATAAAATCATTATACATGATGGTCTCTTCCCAGTCTGTTGCAATGACCTCATTACAGTCCACCGTGGAGCAGGTGGTACTCTTATTTGACTCAGCCAAACCCAGCTACTAGAACCGGTGATTTGGAATCTTTTCAGATGTTGCTGAGAATTATAAGTTTGACAGCGAGGACAGGATAACTTTGGTAGAGGGGTATATCCGATTCTTTAGGATTGATATAGCATTTTTGTTTGCAACTCTCTTCCATCTAACCCTCAAACACACATCCAAATAAAGTTGCTCTGAGTGCCCTAAATGAACCTGTTAAGTAGAGTGACATTAAACCATAAGCTTTTTTGGCCCAAATAGAATATCTCACTTTTTTTCCTAATCCTATTCCTATTTCAATCTATGCCTTACTCTATTATTCCCCTTAATTAGATTGCTTAACTAAGAATTCTGTAGATTTAGCACCTATGAGTTCAATTATCCCCTGCTAAATTCAATTTCAATATTCAACCACATCAAACTCCACTTCCACTCGGCCTTACCAAGCTGAGAAAGGCTGTTTGGATCAACTTTAGAGACAAACTGGTTCATTTTATATTTAGGTCCTAGAGAAATTAAGCTACATAAATGACTGTTCAATAGGCACTGAGCTGTTCAGAGCTAAGTGTAGAACCTAGTTTTCTATTTCCACATTTTTTTTAATATATGACAAAATTTAGTAAAAGAAAAAGTCTATACAAAAGTTTACTTACATCAGTAATAGGCATTTCAGTAATCTGGGATGTGGGAACTAATGCACCATATGAAAAGCATTAAAGAAGCCCACAGCTATGAGTAAATCAGAGTAGGTGAAACCTCCTTATACAGTTTTTGTTGCCACAGGATTTTGTTTTAGCTTTTCCAAACTTTTAGTTGTAATTAGTATTTTTTGATGTTGTATCTCTGCTTATGTAAAAGTATAATATTGTGACATTTAAAAAGAGTTCCCTAAAGCTTGGTTGAATCATCAGTGCATTTCTGACTCCAAACCTTCATGGTTAAACATCTGTATTTAGGCATTACCAAGTTACTGAGGCTTAGAAATGTGCTTTTCAACGTAGAGATCTTAGTCACTCAAATTTCTTCCAGTCTTAACTGAGGGCTTTCTCCTGTCGTGTGATACAGATAGTAACTTCCATACTCAAATATTTCATGTGAGCAGTTCTGTTGTCTTGTTTCAGAGAAAGGGTATTGGGATTTACATGATAGATGCATTTCTGTTTCTTTTTGTTTAAAGTATTATATTATAACTAGAGGCCCGGTGCACAAAATTCGTGCACTTGGGGAAGGGGGCGTAGTCCAGACTGAGGGACCTCACCGATGCACAATCAGGTTGGGGAGGGGTGCGGGAGGCCTCCAGGGTGTGTCCAGCCCATCTCACTCAGTTTGATCAGCCAGACCCCAGCAGTAAGCTAACCTACCGGTTGGAGCATCTGCCCCCTGGTGGTCAGTGCATGTCATAGTGAGCAGTTGAGCAGCCTTAGCATATCTTTAGCATATTACGCTTTAATTGGTTGTTTGGTTGTTGTGCTGTTTGGTCTATTTGCATATTACCCTTTTATTATATAGGATGGAGAGCAGCAACTTTGAACCAATAATAGTTTCAAATCTCCCTCCTCATCAACAAGCATACTTTTCTATTAAAAAAAAAATCTAAAAAAAACTCAGTGGGACAAGAATGTCTGCAACAACAAGAACCTGTTCAGTTTAACTGGATAATTATCTTTCTTGTTTTGACTACAATTCCCCCTCTCCCACCAGATACTGCCCTAAAATGTAATTAGAGCTCTCAGTTATGGGGAAGAAGCTGCTGACCCAGGTGTTCACTAGGATTGAAAGTGAGAATGTTAGCACTAGATCTTAATGCACCTGTGGGAATTACCTGGCGGTGGACAGACTTGACATTTGGGTTGAAGATGAGCACTCACTCATTCATTCATTCATTCATTCAACAATATTTATTAAGCACTTTCTAAGTGCAGTCATACCACCAATTGCTAGAATGAAATAGTAAAACAAGAGAGACATGGCCCATTCCCTCAAGTTACACATGCCTTTTTTTTCTTTTTTTTGTTCATTATTTGGTCATCACTCATGAATTCATTCAGGTTCTATCTGTGGCTTCTTTATCAATTTCAGTTCTTGCCTTGCCTACTAGTCTATCTTTGCTCTATTTTTCTTTAAAACACTTATTTTCAGCCAAAAAAGACAAGGAAAATAATCAAAACCAAAACAAACAAAAAATCATAATCCCCAAATCTCAAATTGAAACATCAGTTTTTCAAAATAAGTCAATGCTCTTTTTCTCAGTCATATGATTTCCCAAAATACTGCTAAGTACATTGCACATTGGAAGTCCAAGTTTTATTTAGGAAGTAGCCAGCTATTCTTTTTTAAAAAATATATATATTTTATTGATTTTTTTACAGAGAAGAAGGGAGAGGGATAGAGAGTTAGAAACATCAATGAGAGAGAAAGATCAATCAGCTGCCTCCTGCACGCCCCTTACTGGGGATGCATCCGCAACCAAGGTACATGCCCTTGACCGGAATTGAACCTGGGACCCTTCAGTCCACAGGCTGATGCTCTATCCACTGAGCCAAGCTGGTTCAACAAGTAGCAAGCTATTCTTAACTTTTATTCCACATAGTTGTAATCATTATAGTGCCTGTTAGCATGTCATAACTCACTAACACCAACAAAATTTAACATTTTTACAAAATACATTTTATAAATATTAAGTAAGTTAAAAGTTATTTAACTTTATTTAAGAGAATCTAATCCATATAATAAAACACTAAAGTAATAATAGATTATTAGTAGCATTGATAATTCAAAGATAGATCCTAAAAGATCATTATTTGAACATAATATAAATGTTTACCTTAAATATAAATAGAAATAAAAATAGAAAATTTATTAAGCAACTGAAAAGTTAAAAGAAACAGTTAAGTCATTAAAGTGGTTCAATATTTGGTTAATAAAAATTTGATAATCTAAAAAACTGATAGCTTTCTTATACTCTACTAATAAAATAAAATAGAAAAATTATTGCACTATAACTATAAAACAACTATATAAATAACTCCATAAAACTTAGGACTATAAGGGAATATGTATATAAGTACAAAATAAAACAATCATAATATTGTTTTTGGTGGGGAGTTTCAATATTATACAAATTTATATTTTCCTAAATTAATCTATAAATTTAACTAAATAAAAAGTATGACTCTGTATAAGACAACTCTCAATGTTTTTCCTGTATCATTTTGAAGAATGAATTTTCAAGAATAGCAAGAAACTTTGAAAATAATGTAGAAAGCTAGGTCACAGATATTAAAACATATTCTATAGCTAGAGAAGTTACAGCAGTTTATGTCTGTGAAAGAAGAGACAAAGCAATTGTGGTACAGAATTTGATTTCCCACGTTAGTTGAGAAAAGATGCATTATTAAAAAATTATATTTAATTAGATTGCTATTAATTTGAGAAAAAGTCTATTAAAAATTGCTCTCTTAGCACACACAAAACTAAATTCCAGATAGATTGAATGTTTATATAAAACATAAAGCAACAAAAATACTGAAAGAAAATACAGGTAAATGTTTTTATAATATTGAGGAGCATAACACCAAACTCAGAAGTTATTTTTAAAAAGAAGCGAGTTTTTCTCT
This sequence comes from Myotis brandtii, assembly GCF_000412655.1. NCBI lineage: Eukaryota > Metazoa > Chordata > Mammalia > Chiroptera > Vespertilionidae > Myotis > Myotis brandtii. Next base: position 1,499,750 of record NW_005357846.1, on the reverse strand, counting down.
AAGTATTTTAAAACACTTTTGTGTGAAAAAAATTCATTATAAATAAAGTTAAAACAGAATTTATTTTTTGGAAATTATTTTACTACAGTTGTCAAACACTTAATATCTTTATTTGTATACTAGGGGTCCAGTGCACGAAATTCATGCACAGGTAGGGTCCCTAGTGGCTGCTGGCTGGGGCCTCCCTTTGCACCCACCTTGGCCTGGCTTCACCCGCTCATCTGCTCCACTATCCCACCGTGGTCCCACTCTTGTTGGGGCCCATTGGGGCCGGCAGTGCCTCCCTCCACTGCTGCCTGCTGCCAGTGCTGCATCGTTGCCACCCACCATGTTCTGCACCGCCCCCTAGTGGTCAGTACACATCTAACTCCTGGTCGGTCGAACTCCTGCCTGTGGGGACAATTTGCATATTAGCCTTTTATTATATAGGATAGCTGTCAAACACTTAATATTTTTCCATGTATAAGATGTCCCCATGTATAAGACCCCCCCACTTTTCCAACCCAAAATTAAGAAGTCAATATTTTAAACATGTTTACATACCAGTACTATGATATTATGCACCATATCACTTTACTCAGCCTCTGTTGCATCACTGCTCTCTTCTTCACTATTAGTTCCAGGAATATTAATTTCATCAATTTCTATTGTATCACTTCTGTCTTCTGAGTCACTGTCTATGTATGTGAGATCATCCTCATAAACTGGTGGCATTTTCTGAACTAACTTTGTGTTCTCATGGCCAACCCTTCTCTCCTCATGAAATTGAAGCGCTAGTTTTCCTTTCTAGTGAAATCAACATGTTCATTTCGCTTGCAAACATTCTTGCCTGATATTGATTAAGCTTGGTTGACACATACAAACCACACTGGTGCTGTGCCATAATCCAAGTCTTAAGCCTCTGCTCCAAGTTTGCCCATTTTGCTGGTTTTCCTCTTAAGGCCTTCTTCTTTTTTGGCATCTTAAGGAGTTGTTCTTCCTGTTTCCTCCACTGTCTGGTCATACACTCAGTGGGAGGAGGTCCAAATTGTCTCTCTGCAGCTCTATTTCCATGCTATTTTGCATAGCTAATTACATTCAGTTTGAATTTTGCAGAGTAAGACAATTGCTTACCGGTATTTATCTTTTTATTTTTTGACATCTTTATGGGCTCAGAACGCTCCGGTCACTGTTGTATCTGCATACTCTCTACCTCCACCTCCACATCAAATTATGGTGTCAGCTGACTTCGGTAACAATAAGGCTGGTGATTGGAGGAAGCCTGTTTGACAAGGTATGGGCAGTTACCCACTCGTGACTTTTGTGTATAAGATGTCCCTTGATTTGCAGTCTAACAATTTTAGAAAAAATTAGCATCTTATACATGGAAAAGTATGGTATATCCCACTGCTTACAGCTATAAAATAAAACATCCCAATAAAAATGGGGGAAAAAACTCTACGAAGAGAAAATTCAGGGGAAAAAAAACTACAAATGATTATCCTATAAAATAAAAATTAAATATGCAAATTGACCAAACTGTGGAATGACTGGTTGCTATGATGCGCACTGACCACCAGGGGTCAGACGCTCAATGCAGGAGATGCCCATTGGTGTTCAGTGTGCTCCCACAGGGGGAGTGCCACTCAGCCAGAAGCTGGGCTCATGGCTTGTGAACCTCTCCCACTTCTGCTGCAGGCAGGCGGTAAGGAGTGATAGGTCCCGGACTGCAAGAGGGCGCAGGTTGGGCTGAGGGACCCTCCCTCCAGTGCACAAATCTTGTGCACTGGGGCTCTAGCTAAAGATAAAAATCATGCTCAACCTCATTAATATCCAAATAAATGCAAATGAAAATAACAGTGATACAGTTTACTGCCACAGTAAAAATGGAGAAGAGATGAAAAAGTGGTCATCCTCCTATGCTGGTCCTGGCTTGCCCAGCTTTTATTGCTTGATATATTCATTTGTACTAAAATTTATATCTACTTATATTTTTATTCAGCAGTTCTTCTTGTAGAACTTTATAAAACAGAGTTGGCAAAGGGTATTAATTACAGCAATGTGGCAATAGTGAAAAATTCAGAAACAATCTAAATACCCATCAGTAAGTGACAGGTTAAATAGATTTATACCTCCATAAAAGATAATGTAATAAAACCATTATAAAAAAATGTACTCTTTATGTTCTAATATTGAAAGGTGGCTTAAATGAATGATCCCTAATGAAGCCAAATGAAGCAAAAAACATCCCAGCTGAATCCTTTCTGGATTCCTGATTTACAGAATCTTGAGAATGAAAAAATTAAGGTGTTTTAAGCCACTAAGTATTGGAATGGTTTGTTACATAGAGGAAAACCCAAAATAGCCACCAGGACAGAATGAGAACAATCTGCCCAAATGAACATACAGAATGGAGTGATAAGAGTAGCCTGACTATACTGTGAAGAGAAATAAAGTCAGGGTATACAGAGTGGGGCAAAATATTAGGTCCTGGAAAACTAGGCAAAAAACAATACACATACACATACTGTTTTCTGAAAAGAGAGACACTTGTTATATAGCTGAATCACAACATCACAGTTTTAGAGAAAGAAAGAGGGAATTATATTCCCCCAATCTGGCTGTTTCAACTATAGATTATTTTTTCCTAGAGAGAGAAGAAAAATAATTCATTGAGAGGGTTAGTCTCAGCAAGGACAATGAAAACTTCTGAGTTGCATCTGCTGGAGGATCTGAAAGCTCTAGTATCAAGCAGTTAGACCAGGTGACCTTTAAGAGGCTTTCTAATTCTTTGTTTCTCTAGAAAGAAGAGCTTTATTTTCTTAAATTGTTTTTCAGTTGGCCTTGTCAGAGCCCTCAACATCTTGCTAATTCTCTGTGGATGCTTTTAGTTTGTCAATGGCCCTTTTAAGGGAGACATCTGGAGCTGGGCATCATATGTGCCTGACATGTGGCCTGCGTAGGGTGGAGGGTGCAATCACTCAAACAATTCCAGTCATTTTGCATGCCAGGTTTCCCAACATGTCTAAACATTCAAGGACAACATTTATCAAAATATCTAAATAGCAATTAAAGTGCTAGATATCCTATAAAATAAAAGCCTAATATGCTAAGTGTCCAGTCATCTGGTCGTCTGTTCAATCAATCAAAGCGTAATATGCTAATGATATGCTAAGTCTGATCAACCACTTGATATGACCTGCACTGACCACCAGGGGGCATATGCTCAATGCAGGAGCTGTCTCCTGGTGGTCAGTGCACTCCCACAGGTGGAGTGCCGCTCAGCCAGAAGCCAGGCTCAAGCCTGGTGCGGCAGCACTAAGAATGTCCAACTGGGCCTAAGCCGTCAGTTGGACATCCCCTGAGGGCTCCTGGACTGCGAAAGGACACAGGCTGGGCTGAGGGACCCCCTGAGTGAATAGATTTCATGCACTGGGCCTCTAGTTGATAATAATAGAGAACACAGAGACTAAGAAAAAGTATATTCTAGACATACTTGAAAAATGGTCTTATTGTAAAGGTAGGTCATTCTGCTTCACATTAGCCTATTGATAACCATTTTATCCTTCGGTCATAGCATTCAAACAGCATTCTTCCTACATCTTTATCCTTTTACTTGCAGTGTATTATTTCACTCCTTCTTTCACAGAAAAGTTACTTATGTACATCCTCACATTTTCCTGCTTATGTACACTCCTCAGAGAAGTGGTTTTGAGTTGGAGTCAGGGTCTTATTTAGTTCTCTCCTCCACCTTAAATTGTATCTAGATTTGACCCTCAGTGTGTGTCCTAAGACTTGCTCTGCAATCACTCCTTTGCTTCCTCAGTTTTGCCCTTTGAATTGACATCCTCTATTATACCTGCAAACATGTTCTCTAATTCTAAACCCACTCATGAAACTTTTTTCATCAGATATCCATGCCTTTCATCCTCCTTTCTCCATGACTGAATGAAATCTTTCCCTTGGTTTACAAGCATGCATTTTAAAACTGACTAAGCAATTCTTCAAAACACTAGATATCTGTTATCTATGCCCAGGACCCTATACTCTAAAAACATTTAAAACACTTCTTTTGTTTGCTAGACTAAAAAGAATAGCCCAAACCACACCTGGAACTGTATTAATGTTAGAGAGAACATTTAGCTAAATGGATTGTATGTTGCAGAATTCTTTTAAAAATAGAACATTAGTTAAGTAAACCTTCTATCAGGGATAAGAGAAATTAGATTTTTGAGCACTTTACTTTTACAGAATAATATCTTAATAGGGTTATTACTATTTATTTACTTAGTATTTGAGCACAAACAGTTATTGAAAAGTAACACTATAACCACCTTAAAAATAAATAAATGGGAAGAGAGAAAAATGGCATGATGGCCCCACTTCAATGACATAATAAGTCAACAAAACAATGAAGAATAAACTTATTTTGTATTTAAGCTTCCTCAAGCCCACTAACACAAGTTTGCTGATATCAAACCACATTTCAGGCGGTGAGAGGCAGTCTCTTACTAATCAGCCGGTGCAAGCTTCATGAAAAATATCAAATTTCAGTTCTTTATCCAATATTCTTATGCTATAAAACTCATCATAGTTAAAATGCAGCTGGTTAAGGCAATATTAGATAAGTGAATTTGAGCATCTAATTTAATCAGTATCACCACTATCAAAATGTTTTGTATTTATTTGCATAAAGAATGATCACTGTATAAATCACTTAAATGTGCTCTTTCTTCCATTTACAGGAATGTATTGTATTTATAAAAATAATGATATAGGTGGACATTTGAGACATGCTTTAAATCAATACATAATTTAAATAAATTAGTTAAAATTTTAGTAAGTTAAGGTCTATCAATTTAATTTATTTTTCTAGCATGAGTAATTTATGAAGACTCTAGACCAAATGACAGAACTATAGACAGAAACTGGAAAGAGGTAAATAATATGTGCTACAAAGGACAATTTACCAGAAAAATGGATAACTAAAAATAACAATAACAGGGTCCTTGAGAAGTGAACACCAGGAACCACATCCTTTGGACGTATGTGATGAAAAATTTAGAATCACTGTAGTGAAGAAGTTTCAAATATTGCTTTTATTTTCAACTAACTAGCTAAATTGCCATAGAATCCAGTATTCTATATAAAATAAGTACACACTGTGCATTTAATTGCATGTGGATACGAGAACAGATCACATTTTAAAAGTTATTAAATGTTGAGTACTAAAATATTGAAAATAAGCAAGTGAAGAAAGAGAAAGTCCTTTCCACCATTTAGATTTATTGTATTAGCTGCCATTCATTTGGTATTGTCTAATGAAGGGAATTGCCCAATACTTAATTATACTTGTTTATTTATTCATCTATTTTCATTTGTTTTAAGATTCCTTTTCTAGCCCTAACCGGTTTGGCTCAGTGGATAGAGCATCAGCCTGCGGACTGAAGGGTCCCAGGTTCGATTCCAGTCAAAGGCATGTACCTGGGTTGCGGGCACATCCCCAGTAGGGGGTGTGCAGGGGGCAGCTGATTGATGTTTCTCTCTCATCGATGTTTCTAACTCTCTATTCCCTCTCCCTTCTTCTCTGTAAAAAATCAATAAAATATTTTTTTAAAAAGAGATTCCTTTTCTATCCTTAATTTTGCATTTACAATAATCAATGCTAGGTCTAGATGAGAACCAGGGGTCAGAGCATGAAAAGCTGAAATATTCTGCAATCTAGTTCATTTGGCTTTTGAGGATTCACTGTCTAAGCATAGAACAACTCTTAAGCAAAATGTAGGGAGAATGTGAATAACACATAAAGACTTGCACTCATACATGATAGATATAAGAAAGGTAGAACAGCAGAGTTGAAATGTGCATTTTGCCAGAGTCAGCATGATATTACTTGTTTTTTACTAATTTACTTAGTATTTTTTTGTGTTTATTCATGGAATGGAACAAGGATTTCTGACCTTACAGTTATTTCTTTCAAGAGAAGGGAACGATAAAATAAATAATAAACATAATAAATAAGGAAATTACTTAGTTTGTTCATAGACAGTAAATACTGTGTGCAAAAAGGGTGAAATGGGATAATCAAGAGTACCAGGATTTAGGGAAAGGGGTTAGACTGTGCCATTAAATGTCATCATTAAGAAGGTGACATTTGATCAGAAATTCAAAGAAAGTTATAGAATTAGCTATGTATATATGTGGAGGGAGAATATTCTAACCAGAGAACATAGCTAGAGCAAAGCCCTTAAAGTGAGAAGTATGGTCATCATGTTTACCGGTAAAGAAAAGGAAGAAGACCTTATAGCTGTACTGAGTGGAGGGGGTGATATCAGGAAATGAATTTAGAGAGATAATTGGACTCAGGTACAGGAATAAGGTCTATTTAATTTTTTTTTAAAAAATGCTTCCAGTCTGCATGAAAATGGAGTCATTGAATAGAGGAATGATATGATTTATCTTAAATGTTAAAAGCATTACTCTGGTTGCTGTGTTAAGAATAGACTGTCAGAGACAAAAGTGGAAACCAATTAGGAGGGTATCACAGTAATTCAAGTGATAAATGGCAGTAGTTCATCCACACCAAGATGGTAGCTGTGGGGATGAAGAGAAGTCATGAGATTCTGTATATACGTCAGGATTTACTGAGGAGGATGGATACAGGGTATAAAAAATATAAGTGTCAAAGGTAATTTATTTATTTTTTTATCCCCCCCCCCCCAAGAATTAGATGGATGGAGTTCCCATCAATTGATATGTAGAAGGTTGGATGCAAGTGGAGTACCCTTGTGTTTATTTTAGAGCATATTGATTTTGAGATGTTCATTAAACATTCAAGTGGATAGTTACGTAGGCAGAGGTACAAATATTGTAATTGGGATAGAGGAATGAGCTAGAAATAAAATTTTGTGAGCAGTTGCTGTGTGGGTTATGTATAAATCCATGTGATTGAATTAGATCACCAAAGACATGAACAAAGAAAGTAAAGAAAAGATGCAGGACAAGGCTGTGGGATCCTCCAAAGTTAGGAGGTTGGAGAGAAGAAGAGAATCCAATAAGACTGAGAAAGAGAAACTAGTGAAGAAGAATAAAACACAAAGGAATGGGTGGCATAAAATGTAAGGAAAATACATCAAAGGAGTGATGTGCTGCTGATAGTGGCTGTTGGATTTACCAATGCGATCAGGGTAAACATGATGAGAGTAGTTAGATGGGGTGATAGATGCAAACATTCAACTAGAGTGGCTTTTAAAGAGAATGGAAGAGGGAATTAGAAACTACAAGAATAGATAACCCCCTCAAAGTTTTTCAATAAATACAAACAAGCAATGGACAGATAAGTGACAGGGAAGACAGAACAGGAGAATAAGAATTTAGACATAACTGTATGTATGTACACTGATTTCAATTATACAGGAGAAAGAGAGAAAAATATCAATGTAGGAGGAAAAGGGAAGAATTGCTGGAATGATGCTTTTCAAGGAATTCCTGCTATGATGTCTGCAAGCAAGAGGAAATGGGAGTTTTGCAAAAGTGGAGAAATTAGGTTCAAATAGAGGTAAGTTTAAAACACATTGCTCATTCTCCTAAGCAGTTTTTATTCCATTTATACCCATGAATATTATGGAGTAGTTAAATAGCTCCTAAGAGAATATGAGAACATAATGTGTGTCTATATATTATGCGGTATGATTTCTATTATGCTTGTGAGAATGGGGATGAGAAAATTTTGTAAAGCCAAAAAAGAGTAATCTGTTGACAAGATTAGGTTCTTAATCTCCAGAAGTCTTTGCCAACAATAGGGAAATGGACAAAGGGAAACTCTATACCCTTTAAATTATGTATATTTTATATTAATTTCTTATCCATAACACCATTGAATGGAAAAAGTCTTGGAATTAATTTATCATGTTTTAAATCCATGGATTCCATTCCATTTCCTCTACCAACTAATTGAGGTTGGGCTGTCAAAAGGGCTACTAATTGAATTACTTCCATCTATAAAGAACAACTTTTTAAGAGCAAAAACCTATTATTGAATATAGGCCTCAGAATGGTTTCAGTGTATGAGGCTGTTCATTAAATATTATGTTGTGAAGAGATATTTCCCTGGCATTTAATGTGTTTTTTTTCTCCTTTCAATTTTTTGTTCTTGTATTCCATGCCTCTAGTCTGTTCCTGCAGTAATCCATTCATGTAAACATGGCCAACTTAATTTTTCTAAATTAGTAGAGCTATGTTCATGTCACTATTTGTCTGCTTAAAAAACTTTAGTAGCTCACCATTTTCTAGAGAATTAAATCCAAATTGCCTTGATTCTGTAGCCTTGTCTTCAGTGTCACTCTCACTTAGTCCAAGCTGCTCTTACTACAATAGCCTGAAAATCACTCCACTCTTTTCCATATCATGTATTACTGCATATCAGTTTTTTACATTTACAACTTTATCAGTTATCTATAGCGATATGTATGCTGCCTAACAACCACATAGCCTACTGGCTTGAGACATTAAATATATATTTAACTCCCAAATCTGAGGATTTGATTGTTCTTTTGAGTTCAACTGAGGAGCTTTGCTGATGTGAGCAAGGCTTAGCAGGATTCATTCACTGGTTATGAAACAGCAAGGTTTCTCTGCTGATCTTGGATGGGCAGTCCCAGGTGTCTGACTGATGCTCAGCTGGTGTGGGTAGGCCTCAGTGGAGACAATTGGGTAACTCATCTCTGTCCACATTTCCACATTCAATAGGGTAGCCCAAGAATCTTCTCATGACAGAGGAAACGAAAGTAGCTAAATACAAATGCCTTTTCAAGTCTCTGCTTGGGTCCAGTTTGCTATTGTCCTGTTGACCAAAGCAAGACATATGGCAAACTCAGAATCAGAATCACTATGGGCAGGCAGAAGAATAAGGCCATGGCTTTAGGGAGGTGTGGTAAATTGAGGCTATTAATGCAACCAATCAATCTATTACAAAGACCTAAATTCTTCATATGTGCTAATATTTGTGGCTCGCAGACCCATCTCACACAGTTTCCCACACCCCACGTTTTCCAGACACCACTTCCTTTGCCTAGTTAATTCCCATTTATCTATTATCTCAGCTCAAAAATCAGTTTAGACAGGACCCTCTGAGATATGTAAGCATTCTTTGTAATAACCCCTCATAGAATCAAGTTTCTGTCACAGAGTACTTGGGTTGAATTATTAATGTAATTATTTGATTAACTTCTGGGTACCAACTTTAATTCCTTTCTAAAAACCAGGACTTTGACATCTTTTGTGCAAAATCTAGTATTCAGTGTTGTGCATGGAACAGTAAATGTTCACTAACTATTTCTTGAATGACATTACTTGCCCTGATTGAAATTCCTAATTATTTTTTCTTTCATTTTCCTTTTTGTCAAGCGATCTTGTTCATTTTATGAGTTAAGACATTTTAAAAATGCCTAAATGTTCATCTCTTATGCCATGATCTTAATACAATACTATTCTTTTTTGCCTATTCTCTTAGATTTTCAGATAGACTTGGCTTCTAAGTTCTTGGTCTCTAGGTGGTGATTCCTTTATTAACTAGCACAACGGAAATGTAAGTAAGAAATTAATGGTCATCCCTCATGTCACACCCTCCCCACTTTATTGTAGTGTTTGAGAAGAGAACAATAATGTGCAAATTGGTGTTGTGAATTATAGATATACTACCATGTATTTTACAAAGAAGTATATGCTGTCGTCAATAGAACAAATTCCAATAGATTTGGAATTTGGAGATAAGGGTTAAATGAGCTGTGGGTCCTTGCATGAGTCATTTACCTAGTTAGACCTCAGTCTTATGCATAATATTTAGAGAGCATGTAGCTTAAAAAATTTTCCAAGAAGTGTTTCGGTATGCACAAATAACATGTCTTCTGTATTCTTCCTAAAATGGTGGTATATTTCTCTGATTGAACTGCCTTACTGTGTTGCTTAAATGCCCGACTTCTGTATTAGACTGTGATTCCTTTTTGCATAAGAACCTTGTCTTCTTCCTGGCACTTGGCACAATTACGTATTGAAATTTTTTATTGCTTCAATTCTCATTTGTTCTTGTACTTTTAGGGCACATATTTTCATAGAACTCCCTTGTGTGGAGGCTGTTGCCTTAGGTATAAGTTAGACACATCGGAGATTCCAACTGGGAGCTGTTAGCTCTCATTCATTAGTCCTTCCTTGAGCATGATAAAGTTATACTGTATAGGTGTCTTGACATGCTAATTTGAGAAACAAATGCAAATCTAAAGTGCAAAAAAAAATAGCATTTTGCATTTACAATCTTGCCTCTTGGAGTAACACATGTTGGAGAGGATGGCTTTAAAATCAAGCTTCATAGTATTTAACATATACTAGAGTGACATGGAAAATGTTAATTTCAGATTGTGAGAGTTCCAATTATTGAAGCCATCCACCAATAACTACACTGAAGTAATGTCAAAGAATCCCAAGAGTGTGCCAGTGAAAAAAAGAGTTTATTATGGAAAAACTAATGGACCATTTTCTGTAGCTACTCCTGCTGGTGCTGCTATGATGGGTAACATACAGCAAGTGAAATATCCTTCTGATATGTTAAACCACACATTTTTACCCTAGGGAAATAGAATAAGCTTCGTCTCTATTAAATATGTTTGATTGCATTGGGATATTTTATCTCCTTTTCTGTTTTTTTCTATTATTGTTTTTATTTTAATAAAATTATTTTATAGCATTTGAGCAAAAAACAATACACTTGTGCCTTCTTTTTTATAAATAACTTTATGTTAGAAATCAAGTTTAATGGTTTTCCTGTGACCTCCATCTTGTTATGATCCAGAGGTCACTACAATGTTGCCTTGAGGGTGTTAGGCTAATGAATCAAATGCTTCAATGCTTATCACAGTAAAGATGGTCATGCCCCTGCATGGTAAGCTGAGTGTGCACTGTTTTAATTTATCTAAAAAAAAAAGATATTTGTTGATGGTCAGTTTTTGTTGAAAGCATGGGAATTTATATTGGTTTGCAAAAGTTTAAAGTTTTTCATGTGTTCTCCATTAGCTGGACATGTATTTTAAGAAAATAATTTCTTGCCCGAACGATGTGAATCAGTGTTTGAGCTTCGACCCATGAATCAGGAGGTAACAGTTCAATTCCTGGTCAGGGCACATGCCTGAGTTGTAGGCTCGGTTCCCAGCAGGGGGTGTGCAGGAGGCAGCTGATAGGTGAAGTTTCTCTCTCATTGATGTTTCTATCTCTCTCCCTTACTTTCTCTGAAATCAATAAAAACATATTTTAAAAAAAGAAAATAATTTAGTCAGGAAACTATCTTAACCTTAAGTATTCCGAGATAATAAAGAGTTAAGAAATCTGAAATCTACTAGACCCTGAAAATATAATCACAATGACTATTATTTTCTAAACATATTGCAAAACTCCTTGCAGTTGTGCAGGGGTGTGTGTATCATGATGGAGAGCACTGCCATGTGTAATCCTACAGAGCGAGAATTGGAACAGCAATTCTCTGCTGAAGCTATTTCTGTTCCATTCTATGCCTGCTCCCTGGACTGTTCCAGATTCTTAAAGAGCAATCTATGAATCTACTTTAACATATTAGATTATGGAGCTCGGGTCCATTTTTGTAAAAGACAAAAAAAGTACTTTTTAAAGATCTTTCTTTTCTTAGGAGAAAAGGAAGAATTGATTATTTCTACTTCCAAATCACTTTATCTCACAACTCTAATTCCAGCAGTTACCCCTGCAGGGTTAGTAGCTGATTAGACTAAAACAACATGTAAAACCCATAAAACTTATTGCTGATTAATTTATAACCCAGTCTCTATTGGAGAACTTTGACAATTGTCCCAAATGTGTAAGAATTCAAGTTTTGTTTTAGAATATCATTCAAAATCAAGATTGATGTTTGTGTTATTCATAACTCATTATCCTTAAGAATTTTAATCTGTGGAAGTTATTTCACTCTCAAGTTCAGCCAATACAAGATGCAGGAATCATTTGCTTTTTCAGTGTCAATTAAATATTTTTTTCTGCAGTTCTTTCATGATTGCTTCTGGGTTCAATTCCACAAAATTTTTACCTAGCTTGTGTTTTCTTGGCTTAATTCCCCTTTCTGTCTCCATGAAACACAGCATTTGACAGAATTGCAGAGGAGAGAAAACCTTACTACCAGATTTTCCACTTGAACTAAAAATTAAGTTGTTTAAATTGAAAATTCCTTAATCAAAGTTGTCAGCTTACATATGGTCACTAGCTTTTATGTAGTCAAGTGTATCTATATGGAACGTAAAGAGCAAGTTTAGGGTTCAGTTACATACCTGGAAAACTCTTTGGATCACAGATAATTCTCATTTCTTTCATGGAAGTAATAATAATAATAATAATAATAGTAACAATAATAAAAAGAACTAATACTACCTTTTATTGAGTGCTAATTATAGCACCATTGTACCAAGTGTTTTAATTCAAAGTGGGATTTGAGAGACTACAGTTATTTATATTTCACGGTAGTTCAGAGAGGTAAAATATCCTGTCCTAGGTAATATAGGCATTAAGTTGTTTAAAGTGAAAGTTGATACCAGACCCATCTCCCTTCACTGTCTGTATTCCCATTCATTCTATTGCATTTATACTTCTCATTTAGATGATTATGATGCTTTTATCTAATAACAAATAACTCTGGAATTCAAGAAGTTTCTAAACTCATAACTTTGTATAAACCTGCAATTAATTTCCTCTAAGGGCTTCTTGGAATGTAGTCTATTCCAGAGTAGATGATCAAACTAACTTGATTGTATACTATAACAAGTATATTTGGCCAGGCACTGTTTATTTCCATATTGCCTTACTTTGGAATAAAAGTAAATTGGCTAAATCTTAGAATCCGTCTGCATAACCTGTGTTTTCTGCACTTTGAGCCCCTGGTAAATTCATGCCTACATGATCAGATGGCCTCTGTTGGTTTGTCATTGAGGAGAACCATGCACCCTTATAACTGTGCCCTACTGGGATCCCAGGCCAAGGGAGGTAGGGCTCAACCTGGTGCCATATGGTAGTAAATTATACAACATCTCAATCCTGACAAAAACTGTGTACAGATAAATTCTTTTCCACATTCTAGTATCTTCTCCAAGCCTCCAAATTTAGTTCCTTCTGCCCACCTAAACAAGCTATACAGTACGTAATAACTGAGTCATTTTCAGAGTAACTAAAAACTATAGCTCTCATCCACATGATCAATTATTTTTTAGCAACAATCCTAGGACTCATCATGCCCTGTGAGCTCTATTCCTGTCACAGTCAATAAGAGGTAAGCTATGGTGTATGCTATGCAATTCAGGGAGTATGCAAAATGACTCATGGAATAGTGGAAAGAAAATATTAGGATGTCTCATCATATTGATTTTATCTCAACATTGAAAGCTTTTATTTTGGGGTATGTTTTAAAAAATAAATGATATGTAACTATAGTGGTACATTTACATTATTATGCATAATTCCTGGGAATTTTGGTGTTTTACTCAGAGCAATTAAAATTATGAAAATGTTTAAAGTAGGAAGATTAGAGTTGTCTTTGAAATGATCACTCTGGATGTTGTGTGGATAACAAATTTGAAGGAGACAAAAAAAAAGAGGCATTTTCATATCCTTCTAGGTAAATCTCAAAAGAACCAGGTTATTTTTTCCTCACAAAGGTACTTAAGCATCTATGACAGTGCTCTGTACATAGTAGAAACTCCATAGGCATTTGTTGAATAAAAGAATTAGTATATAAATTCAGGCAAAAGGTATGTTGGACTTGAAGTTGACAGTGTAGAGAATCCTAGACAGATGACATACATGGTTGGTTGGGGAAGCAAGAAACTTTGTGTTTATTGGATGGTAAAGAGCTATTGGTTGGAATAAATCTATTAAGGTTATTCTCAATGCAATTTTTGTGATTGACGATTGGCTTGATCTTTTGCTACTTTTTGAAATATGTGCATCTCATTGTAAAACAATCTTTTGGTGAAATATTAAATATTAGCCAGACATTGACAGTATGTACTTTGGAGACATGAGGGATTCCTTGTAGCTCAAATGCACCTCAAATCATAGGCAGCTGACTACTTAGCATTTAAACTTGATTAGCAGTACCTTGTCACTTATCAATTCCTGATTACTAAAAGTATTTAGTCACTTTTTTTGTTCGTAGCTCATTCGAACATTAAATGTGCCAAAATTAAAACAACCATTAACCTAATTTTAAGTATTTTGTTTGTTACTTTAAATCTATATAGGTTTTTCTTTCAGACTTTTATCTTTTCGTTCAATTTATTTGGTGTGATTGACAAAGAAAAAGTTACATGCATTTAGATTTTATAATGTGACTTTTAAAAGATGTAGAGTGTGATGACTGAATATGTGTATGTATTTTAAAATGATTACCACAATCAAGTTATTTACTACATACATCACCTCACACAGTTATTTTTGTGTGTGTCTGGGTGGTGATAACACTCTCTCGATGAATTTGACTTTTCTAGATTCCATATGTAAGTGAAATCATAGAGAATTTGTATTTCTGTGTCTGGCTTATTTCACTTAGCATAATGTCCATAATGTTCATGTCCTCTAGGCACATCATGTTGTTGCAAATAGAAGGGTTTTCTTCTTCTTCTTCTTCTTTTTTTTTTTTTGCTAAATAATATGTCGTTATTATGTAATAATTATCTATAGAACCTATAACCTTATGAAATGTATTTTTTAAATCCTCACCCAAGGATATTTTTCCATTGATTTTTTAGACAGAGTGGAAGGGAGAGGGAGAGACAGAGAAACACTGATGTGAGAGAGACATTGCTTGGTTGCCTCCCACATGCCCCGGACCAGGGCCAGGAGCCTGCAACCAAGGTACATGCCCTTGATCAGAATCAAACCCTGGGACCCTTCAGTCCACAGGCCGACACTCTATCCACTGAGCCAAACCACTGAGGGCTGGAATGTATTCCTAAATATTTCTTAAATAATAAGACTTGAAAATAAGATAGTTTTCTTAAATTATTTTTTGGATAGTTTATTATTAGTATATCCAAATGCAAGAACTTTGTGTGTTGATATTTTTATTCTGTAACTTTACTAAAATCATTTATTATTTCTAACAGTTTATTTTTGGTAGAGTTTTTAGGATTTTTATATAAGATTTTGCCATCTGCAGACAGAGGCAATTTAACTTTTTTTCTACCCAATTTGAATACACTTATGTAATTTTGAAGAACCATTTAAATACTATTCCTAATACAAATTTTTATAATCTATACATTTCAGGCAAATAATAAATGGCATTTTACATTATGCTTCATTTTAAATTATGCCTGTTATAGGTTGAATTGTGTTCCCCCCAAATTTATATGTTGAAAGTCTAAACCCGAGTACCTACAAATATGATTTTATTTGGAGATAGACTCTTTAAAGAGGTAATCAAACTATGATGAGCCCATTACAGCAGGCTTTATAGAAGAAGGCCATTACAGCAGGCCCTATAGAAGATGACAGGTGTTATTACAAAAATGGAAAATTTAGAAATAGACATACAACCAGTGATAACACCATATGTAAACATAAAGAAGGTGATGTACAAGGTAAGGAGAGAAGCCTGGAACAGATTCTTCCCTCGCAGGGCTGAGAAGGAACCATCCCTGCTAATGCCTTGATTTAGAATGTCTGGCCTCCAGAACTATCAGTCAATGCATTTCAAACAGTTTGCAGTATTTTTGTTACAGCAGCCCTAACAAACAAATGCAATATCTATAATAGCAGCAACTTTGTGAAGACTTTTACTCTTAACTGTTGTTTTTGTTTCCTATTCTAGTTGATTCTGCCAAACTTAACAACATATGCTAGTTGCTATTGAGTACAGTGATTAGCTCTGGTTGTTTACAGTGACATACAAGTTGTATTTTAAATGACATTTTATAGTTGGAAAAGTGTGAAAAGCAGGAGTAGCAATCAGAATTTTAGCCAGTGCCTGTTTCTGATTTTATTATTGTTAGAAATAAAAAGGTAGAATTAGTACTGTTTTATATTAAGGAGTGAGTTGTTCAAAATAAATATTACTGGCAACGTCACTTGAGTATTAGTTTGAAATAGTACTAATGTTATACAAATTCTCAGTATTTTGCTTTTCTTAAACAGGTTTCTTCCATTTAATTATGAATATCCCTGCTTCATCTTATTGAGACAGAAGCCTTTCTCTTCATTGTGACTAAGCCACCACTTTTAAATGTATTTAAATATTTGCTGGCTGAAATTAAATAAACCACCATTTAAATTTATTTCTTCATATTTTTTGTCATTTGAGGATATAAAATTTAAATAATATTAATAAACAATAATTTAAGGGTTATTTTGAAATTAATTATATTATATTCTCCATGGTCTAATACTATGCAGATTATATTTGTACTTCTCAATGTTTTCATTTTTGTTTTATTCTCACCTGAGGTTACATTTGTATAGATTTTATAGAAAGAAAGAGAGAGAGAGATGAGAGAGAGAAAGAAACATCGATGTGAGAGAGAAAGCCTCCCATAAGTGGAGAGAGAGAGGGAGAGTAAGAGAGAGAGAGAGAGAAAGAGAGAGAGAGAAAGAGAAACACTCAGTTATCTCCCACAAGCCCCCCAACTGGGGATCAAACCTACAACCTGGGTATGTGCCCTAACCACCTTGCAGTGTCTGGGAAGACACTCTAATCAACTGAGCCACACTGGCCAGGGCACCTCAATGTTGTTGTGTTTTTAATCAGAAAGTTCAATATTTCAAAAATATTTTTTTCAGATTTTGTACCTTAATGTAAAAAATCATTGTCAAAGCACAGACTATAGAAAGCTAAATCC
>NW_005357846.1:1482143-1482570 GCF_000412655.1 Myotis brandtii | reverse complement strand
TGTATGAAATTTGTGCACTAAGCAGGGGGTGTCCCTTAGCCCAGCCTGCACCCTCTCCAATCTGGAACCCCCAGGGGATGTCCGACTGATTGGGCCTAAACCCGCAGTTGGACATCCCTCAGCTGAGACTGCTGGCTCCCAGCCACTCGCCTGCCTGCCTGCTTGCCTGATTGCCCCTAACCACTTCTGCCTGCCAGGCTTATCACCCCCTAACCACACCCGTGCCAGCCTGATCGACGCCTAACTTCTCCCCTTCCAGCCCAGTCATCCCAACTGCCCTCCCCTGCAGGCCTGGTCGCCCCCAACTGCCTTCCCCTGCTGGCCATCTTGTAGCAGCCATCTTGTGACCACATGGGGGCAGCCACCTTGTGCAAGGGTGTGGTGATCAATTTGCATATTACCTCTTTAATATATAGGATATATATAT
>NW_005357846.1:1476326-1482132 GCF_000412655.1 Myotis brandtii | reverse complement strand
TATTTTTTTTTTTTTCAGAGAGAAAGGGAGAGAGAGAGATGGAAACATCAATGATGAGAGAGACTCATTTATCGGCTGTCTCTAGCATGCCCCCTATTGGGAATCAATCTCCCAACTGGGACATGTGCCCGCCCTGACCAGGAATCAAACCATAACCTCCTGGTTCATAGGTCGATGCTCAACCACTGAGCCACGCCAGCCAGGCTATAATTCTTTTAGTTTTTGAAATATTAACATATTGTTCTCTTTTCATCATTATCAGGAAGTAGAACTCAGATAAATTCTGTCATGTCAACACATATTTATAAATTACTTAGAATAATAGTGTACAAGTTGGAAATTGCAAACAAAATTAAATTCTTATTCTAATAGACAAGAAAAGTTTTATAGATTAAGTTGTACCTGGGTTAATGTAAAAAACTGTGTGTGTATGTGTGTGTGTGTGTGTGTGTGTGTGTGTGTGTGTGTGTGTAACTTTGAACTGAGCCAAGGAATAGAATAAAGATAAATATAAAAACCATGGTGAGTACATTTTAAGCAATAAGTAGACTTACCTGATTAGAACATAGATTTGATGTTGATGTGACTTGAATTACATTAGAATATGTGTGTGAGGAAAGATTACTACAGGCCTCAAATACCAGTGTTTAAGTTGTACTGAGGTTGATGAATCTGATGGGTCTCATTACAGAGGATCTAGAGTCCATCAGTCTGCCTTCCATACTGGTGACCATTTACTATTCATTGCACTCTATGCTCTTACCCAGCATTATATTTTTGGCATGCATCACTCTACCAGACACTTATAAAACCGTTGTGTAAATGGCTCTATTAAAATGTTTAAATTTTTAATGGTTAAAATACACTACTTTTTGGAAAGAACTTTGTTTTGTTCACTATTACTTCCTTAGTGCTTAGAACCATGCCTGGAACATTATAAAACTCCATAAAAATGATCAATACTATCAACAATTATATATATATATATTCTATTAAAATGTATTGATTAGATTAATAAATCAGTGACCTTAAGTGATTGTTTAATGTAACTTGTATGGATATGATGGTTATTATTATGGTATTAATAATAATAATACCAAGTACATAGTGATATTATGATGCTTACATATAGATGCACCTAGCACAATGCTTTGTATACAAATGCTCAATACATTTAGATATTGTCTCCTTATTGTAGATTCTTGCATTGAAACCAACATAAGAAAAACAGTCTTGAAGATTTATTTTAAGATGTTGATTATTTGCAATTTGTCCAATAAAAACTGGAAAACCTCAGGATATAATAAGCTCAAATCCTTGCCCTCAAAGAACAAAACATTTATTTGAAATTGGAATAAAATATAAATGTAGCAAACTATGAAGATAATGCATGAATTGTGAGATCTAGGATATACCAAAGCATTTGGGGAAAAAAATACCAGTGAGAACAAGGGCAAGAGGTAGTAAAGGCTTCAGGAAAGGCCTCCGGGGAGGAGAGGAGGTTTGAATTTGGTGCTGGAGAATAGGCCTAATCTAAATCCATGGAGAAGAGCATGCTGTGGGGAAGGGAGAGGGCACAGAAGAGCACAGAGTTCAGTTGGAATGACTTTGGTATGGCCACGTGATAAAGGTGAGGGGAGTGTTGGTGCAAATAAAAAATGGTGGGCATTTGGGAGAGGAATAAACTTACATATATAGGATAACAAGTCCTTCAGTAAACAAGGAGGAAGGGCCCTCTCTTAACCTGTTCAGGCTACTAACACAGAATTCTGTAGGCTTCATGGTTTATAAACAAAATAGATTTATTTTCTCAAAATTCTGAAGAATGGGGAGTTCAAGGTGATAGTGCCAGCTGGTTCAGTGTCT
Source organism: Myotis brandtii (assembly GCF_000412655.1). Classification (NCBI taxonomy): domain Eukaryota; kingdom Metazoa; phylum Chordata; class Mammalia; order Chiroptera; family Vespertilionidae; genus Myotis; species Myotis brandtii. The sequence continues at coordinate 1,480,266 of NW_005357846.1, read as the reverse complement.
GGTGAGGATCTTCCTGGTTCAAAGATGGCCATCTTCTTGCTGTGTCCTCACTTAGTGGAAGAAGTGAGGATGTCTCTAGGGCATCTTTTAGAAGGGCACTCATTAGAACCTGGGCTTTGTGACACAGGAGGAGCAATGAAATCACTGGATCAGGAAACAGTGACAAATAGAGTAATCTGAGAGTGCGGAGAGAATCAAGATGATGAGGCACAGAGGACCCAGGACGGAATACATTCGAGAAGGTAATGATCAACACCAACGAATGCCTCTGAGATATCAAGGAAGCTGAATCTGAGAAATAATCAGAAGGGAGTAATTGCTTATTTTAGAGGAGCTTTAAGCAGTGTGGTTAATATACAGGATGTGGCATTCAGATAACAAAGGAGATTGTTGAGCAAGAATTGCAAATTTTTTATGTGGGTTTCAGTCATGTCTATAACTTCAAAAATGAGAAAAAGAATGTTCCTAAGTGTGAGTATCTTATCTGCAGGTTTATTTTTTTTGTGATGCTATTGCATTCAAAAGGCTGAGCTTGTAACTTCAAGTTCAGTTATAAAAACAAACAAACAAACAAACAAACAAACAAAGAAAACCCCACAGAAACAAATTTGGAGTTTGGGGACTCCCAAAATGAGATTTTCATTCCCTCATCAGTCACTGCTAAAGATTTCAGAGCTTACAATTCCCTTATAAACCTGGCTTCCCTTGTGGGTAATTCTACCCTTGCACACATTTTCCTTTGGATAGTTCTGAAAAAGACTTTGTAGGGGAGTTCTGCACAAGTGTTGAGAGCAGCATTTCCCCAAATGTGTGCCATACACTTTTAATAGGTAATAAGTTAAAAAAAAAGTTATCCCAGTCAAATGTATTTTTGAAATGCAAGTTAAGACAAATTCAAACAGCTTTCTTTACTGCAGGACTCCTCAGAATCTCTACTACGTACACTGTGAATACAAAGGAAGTATTTATAGTCGCAGTTCCCCCCTCCTCCCCAATTTATGGGGATCAAGAAATCATTTTGTATTAAAACTCATTTAGGGGCATAATGCCCTAGATATATTTTACCTACAATTTTCCAGCCCCTTTTTCCTTAAATTAAATGTTGCATTGTATTTATATGTTGCATCATGTACCAAAAAATCACTAACAACAACAATAATAATATACATAAATCAACTGCAAGCCTTCCTTTCTCCCCCACTCTGACCCTCCTTTCCTTTCTCTTTCTTTATATGTTCTCTCTAATTAGGAAATTGTTTCAATGGACTTTTCAGATTTTATTTAAAATATGAAACACACTTTTATCAATGAATTAGATTTCAATTACTAGCCATATTTAGAAAAATTACAAAATAACTCTTGTGAACCTTCATTAACAGAATCTGTGGGACTGACATATCTAACATTTCTCATTTTCAGTTTTCACAGTCTAGAAATTGTAGGGTTCTAAATTGATTTGAAAACATCTGAGGGTTTGAGGTGCTGGCGTGCCTGAGATTGTTTAGTAAAACAGGGATGGTGAATATGCTTTAAACTTGCACACTCAGTGTGGCTGTAACTGCCTCACAGCTCTCTAATCAGATCTTGACCGCAGTAGACCTCATGTGCATTCATGAGGAGGGCAGATGCCCTAAGCAAACACGTGTAGGATGACTCTGCATTACATCACCGCCACCCACCTTCATTTATGTTCTGGAAAAAGGCAATCTCCACCAAATGTTTTCAATTTTTATTCTGCTTCAGTCTCATAGAGATCTTTCCCAGGAATGTCCTTATCTCATCCCCCATGACTTTTTTTGTTTCTCTACTTGTTCCTCTGCCCTTTCACTGAAGATGTACAATCAGACCCTCTCACTCCAAGTCAGCTCTAGATCTATGTTGCCCTGTCATCCTCCTCACCCCTTCTCCTGTTTTTGTGGCAGTTTCCTTCACACGCAGAGGCTGTCACCTTGTTTCATGTTGAACTTGCTTTAGTTTCCCGATTTTGGTTTACAACTTTTACCTACCTCTCAGTGCTCTTTCTGGGACACGGTTGATCTCAGACATTTTATAAGCACTACAAAAAAAAAAATTGACATTATCTATTTGAATAATTCAGACTTTTTTTTATAATAAAGCCACTCCTTTTGTAAAACTTACCTTCTCAAATTCCAAAATGGACTGACCACTTGGAATTCCACATTCCTGTTGTCTGAAATTCTTGATGTGCTAGTGCAGCAGCAGAACCCTGGGGATGCTGGAGCAGAGACTGCCATAGTCTTCTGTGGGTTATGATGAAACTTTAACCATGGCTCACATGACACCTTCTCTAAGAAGCCTTTACCCCTAAAGAGCCCTGTGCCCCTTCCTTGCTCCTATTGTCCTTCCCAGAAACAAAACGAAAGAACACCTCCTTCCATAAATGGACAGGTGCTTCAGGTAGAGTTAGTTAGACCAATGTCACAGGATGACAGAAAATACCTGTTCCACAAGCACAAATATACTCCTAGTGATTGAGATATAAGAGAGTCAGCTTTAAGCATTTCATTAAAATCACTGCAAATGCGATGTGTAACAATTTACACAGAACTCATGAAGCTGCTTGTTTAATAAATGAGGTTCATCTATAGTAAATGACCTGGTGCGACCAAAGTGGCTCTAATCAACTCGCGGACAGATGCGTTCTGTAGATGTAGCTTATCTCATTAATTTACTACTGTTTAGGGTTCACAGTCAATGGCCGATTGATATTATTTGTGACAACACTAAATAAAATAAGTAAAGAAAAACAAGTTGTGTGATGTATTGCAGAGATAAATCACAGCCCGGCATGTGGGGAGATGAAACCCTCCAGCAGAAGCACTTAGCACACTTCATTTGATTCCCATTCGTCAGCCTCAGGGCCGGTGGCTCAAAAAGCATGCAAAGGTAAATGAACACAAAAATATGATTTACAGCACTGGAAAACGGTCCCACCCAAATAAATCAACGTTCCACTTCATTTCAGGCATTGGTTTATTCATAATGCAGGGCTTTTACAATCGAGCCCCACATTGTAAACAAGCCTCAACCCAACACACACCTGCACTAGGAGATAGGTATGATACCGTGTGTGCAGAGAGACCCAAAGAGGTTTAAAAATAGCCGCGCTATTCGATGTATTGAAAAAGGAAACGGGCAGCACATTTTCAAAACCACGCTGGTTGGAGCAATCACGTTGTTGCCTTCTGCTCACATTGTTAGGACAGGAGAAGCCACATTCACATTCAGAATATGTAGATTGAAAATGTTTAACCAGACTGTGTTTGTATACAAAGCTTTGTTAAAACTCCTGGGCAGACTATTGTGAAGGTCCATTCTCTATTTAAAATTTTGTGAATTGAGCTAGGGCTGAGATAAAAGGGAAGATAGAGGGATAAGTGAGGGGTAAGTGAATCTACTAAATGGGGTCTCCTATTAAATGATCTAATGCATTTTTATTCTAATCTTAATAGATTATAACTGCCACATTGCTACTGGAGATCTTTTCACCTGATGCAAACTAAAGACTTTAAATAAAGGATGAACCTGAAGGTTTCTGTCACCATCAAACCTCTCTCTTATCAATATAGGTGGTTGCATGGCACAAACATAATTTTATATTGATTTCCTTTCATTAATAAATAGAGGCCTGGTGCACAAAATCATGCATGGGGGGGGTCCCCTAAGCCCAGCCTGTACCCTCTCCAATCCAGGACACCTCGGGGGATGTCTAACTGCCAGCTTAGGCCTGATCCCAGGCAATCAGACATCCCTCTCACAATCCTGGACTGCTGGCTCCCCTGCTCACCTGCTTGCCTGCCTGGTCACCCCTAACTGTCAACCTGATGGCCTGGTTGCCCCCAACTGCCCCTCTCTGCCAGCCTGGTCGCCCCTAACTGCCCTCCACTGCCACCCTGGTTGCCCCCCAACTTTCCCCCTC
>NW_005357846.1:1383403-1476306 GCF_000412655.1 Myotis brandtii | reverse complement strand
CCCCACACAGCCTGAGTTCAGTCGTTTGGTCATCCCTCACTAACCCTCCTGCCAGCCTGGTCATAGGCAGCCATCTTGTGAGGGTGTGAGTGTTGATTTGCATATTACCTCTTTATTATATAGGATAGGCATAAAGTAAGGAAAGAAATACTCAATTGAAAGTAAATAAACAAAAACTTAATATACTAACAATTTAGAACCAGAATGAACTTTATAGATCATTTAGAAACCCGGTTACCACATTCCACAAAAACACAACAAATCTCAAGAGAAAAAAATTACTGACTTAGCCAAGATCACACCATAGATTACTAACAGAGCGAGGCTGAAATCTTGGGTTTTGAGGTCCAGGTTAGTTAGGTGAGTTCTGTTAGGCACACCCAGATCAAACACTGATCACACACAAAAAACTTAAATTCTTAGGAAAGTTTAAGCCAGCACATAATGAGATCTTTATTTCCCACAGGATCATTGTGATATGCAATGAAAATACAAACAGAAACATTCCACTGTCTTATATATCCTGTGTGTGTGCACACATGTGTGAATCATGAGCTTTTTATTTTAGGTTTTCTGATCATTTGTTTTTTTAATAAACTTATTGAAACATTTTATTTGCCTTTATTATATTTAGACAACTTTTCCAGGAAGCATTTAATGTGGTTTCCAACCTGGAAGTGGCCTCGGTAAGATTGTTTTTAAGAATTGTTGCACTTAAGTGGCTTTTGTATATCCTCCTTCTTAATTGTAATCTGAGAAAGAGACATGGGACTGATCTTTCATCTACTTAGTACCAAGTCCCAAAAGGTTATGCATGGACTGTGTTTCCTCTAACAAGCTGCAAAGCAACTGTTTTGAGAAAGTTAAGTATAGACTATACTATATGAGACATCTTTCCTGGGAGATAATATATGTGCGTTTTTTCTTCAGTATTTGTACTGAAAATACTTATATCACTGAAAGTTAATATTTTATCCCTATTTGCAGAGGTATTACAAATTACTAAACCTACACAACCATGCTGCCTAAAGGAGAGATTATACATTTTGAGATTTAAATAGGTGTTTGCCTAAGAGCAGAGTTCTCTATAGAAAACAAGTTTTCTGAAGGAAAGCCGAAACAGTTGTGTTTTCATTCTATTACTATTGAAATTACACTTCTTTTCATTAATGATTGAATAAATCAGAATTTCCGTGGTGTATTCTCAGCATTTTCTCCTATTTATTCCATCTGTTCTAGGAAAGCACCGGCATCTTGAGAAATAACCCACTTTGTAGCCAAAAAGTATAATCTGCAAATTTGTTTACTGTGGAATAAAAATAACCATAAAACAAACAAGCTCTCCTTGAATTTTGTGCCCCTGGTTGGAGAGCTCTTCCATACCCTTGAAGGGTTTAGGCTGTAAAACACCTTGAAAAACAATTTCTCACAGTCCTAACTCACATGTAGGAAGCTGTTTCTCTCATTCTGATGAGCGTGACTACAGGTTTGCCTGGGGATTAAATAAACTAGCTCACTTCCAAAACCCCTTTCAGGGGTAAAAGGTCTCTCTTGCCTTTTGTAGCTTTCAGTACTAGTCCTTGACACCCAGGTAGGGGGTTTTACTTGGCCAGAACTAAAGCAACAAGGAAACCCCAAGTAACAGGAAGGCTTCCTGTGGCACTGCTGGGAAATAAAATTCGGGACCATTCCTCCTGGTTCATGTTTTCCCTACCTGTTACAAGCCATTTATTTTTATAACACCTTTAATGAAAGTGACCCATAGAAAGGGTTTTAATCGGGGCTGTGGTGAACTAAAGGAAGAAAAGGAAACTTGGAATGATAGTAGTTAAAGTAACTCTCAAGTAAATAAGAGGAATAAGAAACATAAGTTTCACAAGGAAAGATAAGTTATTTAAAAAATTTTCTAAGTAAAATCATAAAATGCATGAGAGGAAGAAAATCTCATTGAGCACTCTTTCCAACCATAATTGATTTGACAAATATGCATTTAACCCCAAGACACCTGCAAGCTTAACTTCTACCTTTGTCTTTTCAGCATTCAAATTCTGTCATGGCTATAAATATTTGTGCTTCAAAGTTGACATTTTTGTAACTTAATAAATTCCATTGATCTATGTTAAATATTTCCCCCACATTTACAATCATTAAACATGCCAGGATGTTGAATGACAGGCTGGCACAATAAATTATTTTCTTTTTCATAATTATCTAATCCTAAAGCTTGAGAGGGATTTTTCAGTCATCCTTCTAAACATGATTATAGATTATTTCCTTGTTTGGCAAGGGAATGGAATTTACCATCATTTGGGAAAATTCTGAAGTGAAGCTGTGAAATTGAACAAAATTTTCATTGGCAAAAATTGAGGTTGAAAAACATATGTTTCCCCTTTTGTAAAAGGAGGATGCAAGGTAGGAAGCAGGATTGGAGAGTTTATGTCTTCATTATTTTTTCCTGTGTAACTCTTCAGCAGCAAGAAGCAGAAAGGAGAGGAATGCCAGCTGCAATGCCCAAAGCAAAATCTTTATGAGTGAGTGATAGAAGCAAACCAGGTGTCCACCCCCTTGATCTTAACACACAACATTTGTATACACCACAGAGGAGAGACAAGCCATGAAAGGACAGCTCACTGGGGAAAATGAAGAAAGTAAAGAGTAAAGAATCCTGAGAGGCTGCCGAGTCTGGTGGTGTGTTTACACAGGCATGCTGACCAATAAATCTGGGAATCATATTTTCATAAAGGAAATAGCATAATTGGCTATTTCCTTAAGTCATATAAGCCCAGCCCAAAGGATGCATTTTCGAGGATAACAATAGCTTAAGTTTTTAAAGCACTTTGCATTATCTTATTTGATCTTATCTGATCTTCACAACAAATCTTCAAGATAGGTTACAGTTAACTCAAGAAGGACTTAATGCTCAGAGAGGTTAAATCATTTCCCACGGACCAGAATTAGGCTGGCAGTCTGTTGCTATAATTTTTATTTTTTATACCACTGACCCAGGAAGATGCACACTAAAAAGTAAAATGCCACAACCACGTTGTTCTCAAGAAGGATAAATAAAAACAGTTCCCTAGCTTTCAATGAAGGAAATATCTTTTGTAAGAATCTATATTATCAACTTAAAACAAATGTATTAAAAAAGATGAATGTTCTTTCCATGGCTTGTGCCTGTAAGGGTCAGTTCAATGGTCCTGATTCTATAAATATACAGCAACTTTTATGTCTCACTGCTCAAACATATTATTCATGACTATCCTTTTACTCTTGGGTGCTGACATTATGTTGTAGATCTTAAACTTCGTGTGTGAGAGAGAAAATCAACAATATCACCATCATTACCATAAAAGACATTTAGGAAGGCCCAATCTGTGCACCTGTTGTTTTGCAAAGTGGGTTACCAGACGTGATTCTTGTCCACTGGGATCTTAAAGACAAAGGGAGGCAACCTAAAGGACATACAGACAACTAAACAAGCAATGAGACTTGTACACAGGCACATATGTGCGAGCTCCTATTTGCATATGGAAATGTCGACTTTGTAGATTCAAGTTAATGATGTTTTGCTTTTGTCAATCCATTACGAGTTGTCAGCTATTAAAATCGGGCCCCAAGTGGTGTCTTAGTGTAGCAACTTGCCTGATCCTGCTGTTCTGTTGTGTAGGTTAAGATCTCAAAAGTCCTATTGAGCTTCAGGGAATTCTTAGTTTGTAAAGACGATACATCCAGGGTGACTGATATTTCAAGAAACATCTTAGCCGAACATCAATTCTTTCCTTAATTTTTTTAAAAAATTAGTTTAACAACTAGTACACCAAATCATCACTTGGTCTCCTCTCATAAGGTAGAGTTTAAAGAAACTTTGTGAATTGAAAATGAAGTTTAAAACAATTTCTATTTTGAACTCTGATATGAGACTTTAGGTAAAATATATCTTCCCTATTTTTCAGTTTTTAGTACCATGAGAAGCCTTATTTCTACCTTAGTCACATTACAAATGTTTTATGCTTCATGGCAAGAAGCAAGAATATGGAAAGATTGTCAATCTTTACCTAGTGCAGTTGCTAATATCTTTATGTGATATCTATGCAAAAAGTAATGGACTAGATGCTATACGTATAATTTCACTTAATGTTCACAATTGTTGTAGGGGATAGAAACTGTTTTACCTCCCCTGTCCTGTAATACTGATAAGGAAACTCTAAATGAGTTGGCAAATATAGTGAGTAAGAATTTGAGACGGTATTTAAAACTACAATTTAATTGTCTCAAAAGCCCTATATATTTAATATGTATCTATCTGTCCACTCTATGCAATAATTCTAAAAGGATCCATCTTTAAAAATTCCTTAAGACCTGTTTTTATTTTCCTAGATTTCAATTTCTTTCCCTAAAAAACAAAAGTGTACTTCCTTGGGGAGGTATTGAGTTTTGAGTATGGCAAGGCAGTGTGCACTAGATACCCCTCCCTGACCAGTTCAAATCCTTGCTGTGTCATCTAGTTGCACATAGGCTCTGACCAGACCCACACAGGTGAGCCTGATTATGTCTTGCTTAGCCCCCAGGAAACTTCCCTGACACTTAACCAATGGATAAAATAATCTTCCTCTTATCTTTCAGGTGAAGAATTCTGAGACACATTTCATAAATCTCCTGAGAAAGTCTGGCAGCATAGAACACCATTTGCCTGTGGTGCTGGCCAATCCACTAATCCTTGGTTTGGCTTTCCCTTCATCCCTGCTTCACTCCATGGTCTCTCACTCCTGATCCTCAGGACCATGTCCCTAGTAAATAATCTGCATGCAAGCTCTTTTCCCAAGTCCTTCATTTGGTGTCTTTCAAGCTGTGACACAGGAATTGTGTTTTAATTATCATAAGTTCATCTAATAATATATCTGACAGAGTAGATACACAATAATGATAGAACTGATATTTTGTTTTGTTGTCTGTGTGCTTTTTTTAAACATTACTGAATAAAAGCTTGGGTTAAAGAGTGTTAAGAAATTGTTATTTTTCACAGTTGAGAAGCTGTAATGATGCTTAGTTGTTGCCATGGATGTGTTGCCTTGGTGGCTGGAGAAATCAGACAAGGGTAAATCTATTATGACCATTTCTAGGGGTGTTAGGCAGGCACATACACCCAGAAAAAGTAACTTCTAATCCCCTTGATGCTAAGATCAATGTAACCAGCACTATTGTTTTATAAATATAAGAGCCATATTTCGGATACTGAAATTTATAATACAATTTCTATCACTCATCTCTCTTCACCCTGCTAGCAAAAAGCGAGCTCTGTAGTAAGTTCCTTGCGTTTTCTGATATGGATAATTATTTTTGAGTGACTGGATAACTCATATTCTAAATTGAAATAAGCTCACCTTATTGGTCCATATCCTATTTGTCATCAGATAGATATTAATCTTTAAAAATTGAATCATAATCACGATTAATTAAAACAATTTAAGATCTAGTAAGGCAAGCCAAACTCTGAAAAGTAGTTGAAATTGAACACTTTTCCTCTGTTACTTCCTGATCAATTTTGCAATGCCTCCAGGCTTTCTGGAAATAATGTGTTGGTGTCAAGGATTATACTGGGCTCCCTTCAAGAGCAATAAATCCACTTAAAAATATGTAACTGTGGTTTACTTACTATGGACCTGGGGGTGAAAAGTTCTATATCAAGTTACTAACAGCCAGACCTACCCATCCTTTTATTCTGATACTAATTAAAAGAAGCTGAGACATGAGTTCTGTGAAGATTTACTAAGTGTTACCTGCCACACAAAACTGCAACCTCAGGAAAACAAAGAGAAAAGAGACCTCAATATTCCCTCTAAATAGCACAAGTTTTTCTGAATTTATCCGTCTTTTTAAAATTCTCATCACCATAATCTAAGAACTTATCACCTTAAATTGATACTCTGTAAAAATGCCTTATAATTGATTCCCTGATTCTTGGAGTTAAGGTAATCAGTCTAAATGCCCTATAGCACCCACCACTCCCATCCCCCCAATTTGGCTGTGGTCTACTATTGCCCAGAGCAGAAAATGCAAACTTTTTACCCCAGAATTTTTTTTTTAACCTTGCCAAATGTCTCTCCCATAACTAATATGAATTTTAGGAGAAGCAATAATGTAGCAGAAAATGCAAACTTTTTACCCCAGAATTTTTTTTTACCTTGCCAAATGTCTCTCCCATAACTAATATGAATTCTAGGAGAAGCAATAATGTAATAATAATAATGATAATAATAATTAAATGCCTTCTAAGTGTATTGTGCCATAATGATCAATCTAATTTCCATTCATTTTCCTGGTCTACTAGAAACTGTGTGTGGCCAATTTTTCAGTGTTTATATTTATTTATTATATTTTCTTATGTATAGTTGACATACAATATTATAATAGCTTCAGGTATACAGCATAGTGATTGAACAATTACATACCTTGTGAAATGAGCACAACTATGAGTCTCATACCCATCTGTCCTTGTACATATTTCTTACAATATTATTGACTATATTTACTATGCAGTATATTATAGCCCTGTGACTTAATTTATAACTGGAAGTTTGAACTTTTTAATTCCCTTTCTCTTTTCCACCTGTATATACCCTTCACTGTGTGTTTCTTCTTCTTCTTCTTCTTTTTTAACCTACACTGGGTACAAAAACAGTCTTTATTAATTGAATGGGGAATTACATTTCAGGTTATTGTTTACATTTGTCCCACAAATCTTGCCTTTCATATACAGTGGATTTGATGGAGAAATTAACACATTTCAGATATGGTTACCCTGAAACTCTACAGTAACCAGAATGATATGGACAAAGTAAGGATTGAGTCCCATCTGACTCAGGGCGATGTAAATGGCTGTGCAGTGCTGCTTGTACTACATAATTCTAGGAGCTTCAGTCATATTACAGTTGATGTGAACAATGGCTCCTGTCCCTGAGAGAGGTGCAGTACGACACTTGCCCAACAATTCTTGGCAGCCCTGCTGACCTTTATTAACCTTGTGGATTTGGACAAGTTCCTTAATCTCCTCACTTATGAACAGGGGAAGCATTTGTCCTTAAAGAATTATTGAGAAAAAAATCACATTTTGTGCCTTCCCAACACAGTTTGCAATTATGAATTTGGTTATGTCTGTCTTCTCTACTAAAATATTTACCCTCCATGTAGGGAGTGTGTCTATTTTTGCTTGTCACAATAGTACCCTTTCTTTGTTGTTATGTACCAGCTCTCAAAAAAGTATTTGTTAAGAAATGAATAAATACATGTATAAATTAAGTCATGAAAGGTACCTATCCCATAACTGAAGCTAAATAAATGTTGTTCCCCTCTGTCACCTCCCCTCTATTGTTTATTGAAGATGAAAAGTGTATAGGTATCAATAGCATATAGTTCTGGGAAACTAAGAATAAATATCTAAAAGATGTACTAGGCCTTCAAAACATTGTGCTTGGTATTAATTAGATTTGATTTTGAGACCAAGCTCTTAACAATGTAACTGAGCCAGTTTGAATTCTATTGGAATTAATAACATGGGTAGAAATTACCTATCTTACAGGTTAATGTGTACTGGGCTGCATATCGGGGCGCGCTGTGCTGTCTGTTCCTGGAACAGACAGATAGAAAGGTACTGCCATCAGGTCAGGCCTTGAGATATGGTCTCATGGTCCCTCCTCAATATGCTGTGCTCTCTGTTCCCGGAAACCATAGATAGGAAGGTGATAATGCTATACTGTGTCGGGAATAAATTGCGTAAACAAGGCTTTGTAACTTTGTATTTTTTGCAAATAAATATGCTGTAACTTTTGCAGTCTGGACCACAGTTCAGCCTTTTGCTTCGGCGGGGTGCTGGGACTGTGGTCAGCCGGCCGGCTTAATAAAGGTTCCTAAATTTAAATTCTGAGTCGGTGGTCTATCTCGCTGAGTCAACCCATAACAAATGTAAGAATACATATAACACTTTGCCACTGTGGCAGAGGTTCACAAAGTGTAGCCTCGTACAACTCCAAAACCTTGTAAGCTGAATCAAGAAATTGTATCACTAATATTTTAACAGGCTTATAATTTCCCTAAAGTAGAAATTGATATAAGCCCTTACCCCAAAAAAAGGCAAAACTTAGCAGATACTAGTAAACATCAACAACGCATACACATGTATAATTTAATAGTTTTTCCTCAAAAGTTTTTTTCTTATGTATTTGTTGCTTATTACTTATTTATATATATTTTAGTATGGTAAATGCTATCTATATATATAAAAAGCCAGCAATAATTACCGGAATGACTGGTCGCTATGATGCCCACTACAGCCAGCAAATGGCCTGATAGGGGGTGGGGCTGGCTGGCAAACCTGCGGCCCCTCCCCCCAGCCAGCCCCACCCCCAATTGTCCCCCTTACCCCAATAGGGCGGGCCAGCTGGCCAACCTCCTGCAGCCCCTGCCCCCTGACCCAACCCAGATTGGCCCCCTGACCCTGATTAGGAGCGGGGATGGCTGGCTAACTGCCTGTGACCCCTCCCCCTAGCCAGCCCCACCCCCAATTGTCCCCCTTACCCCAATAGGGCGGGCCAGCTGGCCAACCTCCTGCAGCCCCTGCCCCCTGACCCAACCCAGATTGGCCCCCTGACCCTGATTAGGAGCGGGGATGGCTGGCTAACTACCTGTGACCCCTCCCCTTAGTGCCCCACCCCCTATTGGCCGCCCCACCCCATTGGCTCATGGCCCCTCCCCCTGGCTGGACCTGCTCCCAATGGGCCCCCATCACCCCAATCAGGGGCAGGGCCAGCCAGCCAACTGCCCTTGGACCCTCCCCTCAGCTGGCCCCATCCTCGATCGCTCCCCCCATACCAATTGGGGGCTGGGCTGGCCAGCCAACCACCCACGTTCCCTCCCCCTGGTCACTGGCCCTCAATCACCTCCCCCACCCCATTCAGGGGTGGGGCTAGCTGGCCCACTGCCCAAAGCCCCTCCTCATGGATGGCCACACCCCCAATTGGTCCCCACACCCCAATAGGGAGTGGGGCACACCGGCCAATTGCCGCAGCTCCTTCCCTCTGGCCTGCCCAGCCCTGATTGGGCCCCGATTGGGGTGGGCCAACCAGCCAACCTCCCACCATCTCCTCCTCCCGACAGGCCCAGCCCTGATATGCCCTGATTGGGGCTGGCCCAGCAGGATCCTCCCCCCACCCCTGTGCATGAATTCATGCACTGGGCCTTTAGTATCAAGATAACATACTTAGTTAAGTAAATATTGATGTCTCATTTTACAATGTAACAACTTTAACACTTTTCTAGATCTTCTCTCACCTGACCAAGTTGAGAAAGCACTGCTCTACTCAAAATGAACCATGTTTGTAAGAAAAATTACAAATGTTCTTTATTTTAAATACTAGAGGCCTGGTGCATGAAATTTGTGCACTGGAGGAGGTGTCCCTCAGCCCAGCCTGCACCCTCTCCAATCTGGGACCCCTCAGGTGATGTCTGACTGCTGGTTTAGGCCCCATCCCACACTGGCTGTTGGTCATCCCTCTCACAATCTGGGACTGGTGGCTCCTAACCACTCTCCTGACTGCCTGCCTAATTGCCCCTAACTGCTCCCTTGCTGGCCTGATCACCCCCAACTGCCCTCCCCTGCTGGCCTATTTGCCCACAACTGCCCTCCCCTGCTGACCTGATTGCCCACAACTGCCCTCCCCTGATGGCCATCTTGTGGCAACCTCTTGTGGTGGCCATCTTGTGGCAGCCATCTTGTGACAAGGTGGGGACGGCCATTTTGTGATGATGTGAGGCCATTGCAGGAGGGCATGGGGGTTACCTAGACTTTTATTAGTATAGATAATACAGCTAGGTGGGATATTCAGGGGGAGACTTCAGGAAGATTATCACCAGGTTAAAGAGGCAGCGGATATACACAGACAGATGACTAATGATACAAGCAGTGATATGAAATGTGAAGGAACATGATCAAGATTTGTCAGATTAAGATAACACTTTAGGGCAGGATGGCCAGGAGAGGCATTCTGATGATGGGTTCAAGGTATGTTCTCTATCTTAAGAATTAGTTTTAGTTTAAGAATTTAGAAGAGCAAGGAGAAGTAGTTCCGTTGAGGGAACAGTAGAGCAAAGCAAATCTCAGAAGAAGCGCTTATAAGGTATACTTTCATGAAGGTAGATTATGAACTTATGAAAACTAATTACATACCAAAACTGAATGAAAAGCATAGTGGCAAATGGGGTTTGAGAATACCACTCCACAATATTTTTGGTCTTAAAATCTGTTATCATTTATTTATTTTCCCCTTTTATTTAATTTATTGGGGTGACACTGGTTAAAAAAACTATACAGGTTTCAGGTTCACAATTCCACAACACATCATTTGTACACTGTATTGTGAGTTCACCACCTCAGGTCAAGTCTCCATCCATCACTATTTATCCCCCCTCATACCCTCCTCCCTCTACCATTTCCCCCTTCTCCCCTACAATGCCTATGAGTCTTTTATTTTTTTCCTCAATCCCTATACCCCCCATCACCTCACCCCAACAGTTGTTAGCCTGCTCTCTGTCTATGGATCTGTCTCTATTTTGCTTGTTAGTTCATTTTGCTCATTAAATTCCCCATATGAGTGAAATCATAAGGTACTTGTCTATCTCTGACTAGCTTATTTCATTTAGCATAATTCTCTCCAGGTCCATCCATGCTGTCCCAAAGGGTAAGATTTCCTTCTTTTTATGGCCAAGTAGTATTCCATTGTGTAAATGTATCATAGCCTTTTTATCCACTCATCTACTGATGGATACTTGGGTTACTTCCAAATCTTAGCTATTGTAAAGAATGCTATGATGAAAACGGGAATGCATATATTCTTATAAATTAGTGTTTTGTGTTTCTTAGGATATATTCCCAGAAGTAGAATCACTAGGTCATAAGGCAGTTCCATTTTTAATTTTTTGAAGTAACTTCGTACTGCTTTCCACAGTATCTGCACTAATCTTCATTCCCACTAACAATGCACCAGGGTTCCTTTTTTTACACATCCTCGTGAACACTGATTGTTTATTGATTTCTTGATGATAGCTATTCTGACAGATGTGAGGTAACATTTCATTATCATTTTAATTTGCATTTCTTTGATGATTAATGACGTTGTTGAGTATTTTTTTTTCATATGTCAATTGGTCATCTATATGTCCTCTTTGGAGAAGTATCTACTCAGGCCCTCTGCCCAATTTTTAATTTGATTGTTTTTTTTTTGTTTTGTTTTGTTTTTGTTTTTTTGGTGTTGAGTTTTGTAAGTTCTTTATAAATTATGTATATTAACCCCTTATTGAATATATGTCAAGTACAAATCATGAGATCTTAAGACACCAATTCTTAGTGAGGGACAGCACTTTCTTTTCTGATAATATCCCATGTACCCTGAGTCTAACTGTCCTTGTCCAGAACTCAGAAATAATCTTTAATTAAATTAATTCAATTAGCATGCTTTCTCCCCTGGCGACAGCATTTCATTTAGGAGGTAAAGGGATGGCTCAAGTGAGGCCAGCTATGACTAAAAAAAATTTTTCATGCCTTTTTAGTGAATTATTAAGGAAGCAGATATTTCTCTTTCTTGCTGGATATAAACCAGAAATCCTGTTTGCCTTGAAGTTTTGAAACCATAGAAACGAATGGGGCCAATACTGAAGAAATAACTCTAAAGAATGGGGAGAGAAAAAAATGGGGCCTGGTCACACCATTTAAGGACAGGATCAAGCTTCTCTGACACCAACTCTATTCCTAGACTGTGAAGTTATGTAAACTAATAAATGTTCCCTATCTTTGCTTCTCCTTTTTATGAAAAGTCGTAGTTGGCCCACTATCTTGAATCATTAGGAATCTGTTTAGTCTCTATCTTTCTCAGACTTGTGTCATTTTTATACCAGGTATTATAGTTTTGGGTGTATATAGAGATTTTTCTTCTTTTGCTGTATATTGCAAGTTTTGTGAAGGCAGTGTTTTTATTTTTAAATTTATTGGCTCTTCTTACCAGCTAACACCATATTTCAAAATAGTGATCCACTGATAAATCTTGAATAGTACAGAGCAAAAACTCAGGATTTGAATGTAAAGATTATTGGTTGGAGTTCTTCTTTTGCTATTTACCTGTGTACGTTTGGGTAAGTTTTTCTGTGTGTGTGTGTGTGTGTGTGTGTGTGTGTGTGTGTGTGTGTGTTTAACTCTTCTGAGCCTCACTTTTATCAGTAAAAGGAGGATAGTAGACCCAACCTCACAGAGTTATTATGGAAAGTACAGGCAATGATGTACATAAAGTGCTTAGTGCTTAGCACAATCTGGTACAAGATAGGTTTTGTTTTGTTTTTCATTGTTAAGGAAAACTTTAAATGAGTGAATTAACACATACATGATAAAAATCTAGAAATTAATAATGAGAAGAATGACTTGCAAAGCTAAATGAGGCAGAGAAAAGGACAACAAAATAACATGGTAAATTTATTTACTATAGTTTTATAAAATCATGTTAACTGAGAAAAATGTGTTAGGGAAATGTTTCTGACCTTGAGGGATGAGGAGGAAAGCAGATCAGGAAATGTTTAGCAAGATAACAGAATGGTAGAGCATTGCTCAAGAGGGTTTTCAATTACTCTTAGACTGGAATAATAACAGGATTGCAAAAGCAAAGTACATGTTGCTAGAGGTGGTATAGAACTGCCTTTTTTATACATTTATGGAGCAGACAAGTTTAGAGGCTATTTTGGAGTGAGTTCTAAGAATTAAACCAACTATGATGAATCAGACTGAATTGGGCAAGTAGTTAGGGTTTAATGTTTGCCATATCAATTGTTGAAATCACCCTGAGCCAGAGAAGCCAGGCTTTAAGAAAGATTTTAGATTCTAAGACCAGACTTTGAAGAGATATATAAGGCCAAAATGTGACTGAAACAAGTATCTGTCAACAAAATTCAACACTGAAAATGTGTGAAGTTTTTAAGGATCACTGGGAAGGGTTATATCAGTGTATTCTTTTACCAAACCTCTCTCCTTCTTGTGTTTTGGTTTAAATTAAATGGAAGTTACACAATGGGAAATCAATAGTTTGTTGTTCCAAACATTGCATTCACCTTGGGGGCACAATATTCATGTAATTCTAGTGATAGATTCTTTTGAAGGGAAGCTGAGAGTGGCTGGAAAAATGTTGAGACTGAGCAAAAAGAATAACCTCCCGTGCAGTGTTGTCTCTCTAAGTGGAAGTCAAAAAATTTGAAAAACAGAGACCCTTATTGAAGCTGACATTGTATGGCTTTAATTTATGTCTTCAACCTGGGAGAATTCCTGCCTCAGAGCCATAAATGCACACAAGCTTTGTAGGAATGAAACATTTTAAAAGAGAGGTGTACTCCATTCTGCAGGTCGAAATTCCAGGTATCACCCAAGGTCAATGACTCATTCCTCTCACCTACCCCAGTATGTGTTTCACTGCCAGATCTCCCATGGGCATCCTTGGAAAACAAGGATATATAGGAAAAAAAAGAGTTTTTGGTTTTCGAAATAGCCATTGAGTCCAGGTGTACATGCCATTTTCAAATTGTTTAAAGAATTCTATTAAGATGTTCTATTCCAAAATATCTCTCATTCATTTGTTCATCTTTCCGTGTGTGGTAGGCAGTTAAACAGGCAATAGCAGTGCAAAGACAATTGACCAGGTACAGAACATCACCAGGGCAGAAAGCCCTCCTTGTCTAGCAATGGGCAAACTGGAAAAACAAAGACCTTGTCCCCCGAGGAACCTTTCCTCCTTTAGCGTATCTCTGGTCAGGCAGTTTGGACTCACTGACATTTCATATGGCCGATCATTCGGTTTGGACCCTCCC
The DNA here is from genome assembly GCF_000412655.1 of Myotis brandtii. Classification (NCBI taxonomy): domain Eukaryota; kingdom Metazoa; phylum Chordata; class Mammalia; order Chiroptera; family Vespertilionidae; genus Myotis; species Myotis brandtii. Next base: position 1,462,416 of record NW_005357846.1, on the reverse strand, counting down.
CTTCCCACTCCAGCATGTCACTAGGCATGTGGTAGCGCCCTTGGAGGAGGAACAAGGAGCCAAAGAGTGGCACCATGTGGGCCTGTGCATGACCACTCCCTTATTGCATTAACCCCTAGGGATAACATCTAGGCCTTAGATACATTTCAGCTCCAGGCCCCCAAAAGAAGCAAAACAAGACCAGTAATGCCGTGGCTGACATCAGGACCAGCTGCAATGACTAATGACTCTGTGCCCTGGCACCAATCAATAAGTGGAAACCATAACCCTGAAAGGACACCCCAGAAAAGCTGATGAATATTCTATTGAGATTCTCCCCTGAGATCTCCACTAAAACCCCCACCCTTAAAAGCCCTTAGGATGGAGGACCCAGTGCTCTCTCCCTCTTGGGAGCTTGTCTGCACTTTTCTCATCCCTCTCCTTCCCCATCAACCCCCAGCTTCTTTAACTTTACTTTTCTTTTTCTGAAACTCCAAGGGCCCCTTCTTTTGCCTCTGTAACTTGTTTCCTGAGCCCATTTCTTCTATGACTCACTTATTTTCTCTTACGATTAGACTCTTGGCTTTGAATTCTTTCTTTTAAAAAATATTCATTTTTTTTAAAATAGGTTTTTATTGATTTCAGAGAGAGGTAGGGAGAGGGAGAGAAAGATAGAAACATCAATGATGAGAGAGAATGCCTTCTGCATGCCCTCTACTGGGGATCCATTGGCAACCATGACTTCCTGGTTTATGGGTCAATGTTAAACCACTCAGCCATACCCTCTGGGCTCTGAATTATTTCTTAGCTAAAACTTAAGTGCTGAGTTTGCTGAACTGAGGTCCAATTGCTGGTAACATTCTCGTGCCATTCTCACCACCAACACATGTATTCAATCAATCAACAATTATTTCTTGAGTGATTTCTATAGTCTGGATACTTTTATTGCTCCCATCAGACTATAGTTGAAACTCCACATGGAAACTCATTGCTTTGAATCCTGTTTAATTTTCAATAGTCCTCCCTTAAAATAAGATATCTGTGAAAAGGCATCTTATTAGCAGATGCTTATTTTTCATAATAGCTAATTATGGGTGAATGGGTGAAGAAGCAAATTCTTTTTTAAAGAGTCTATACTCAATCATAACTACAGTGAGTGGATTTCTGGATTAGGACATGATGATTAGCTGGATGGGAAGCAAAAAGATTGCTAAATATTTTTTGCTCAAGGGTGCTGATATTCATGATTTCTTGTGGGATGACTTAAAGACTTATATTTATAAAAATGAAACAAACAAATGAGAAACCAAGTTCTCATGATTAGCTATACAAAGAATGTACACAAATGGACAGAGAGGATATGAAACATGAGGGAACAGAGAAATAGAAGGGAGAATGCCAAATACAACATTACTCACTTTAACATTTTACAAAGAATTTGCTCCTATCAAGTTCCTTAATAATGAAAATGTGTAGGAAGAAAAGAATAACCAAAATACTTCCTATATGTCATTTAATTCAGATCCCATAACATCTCTGTGAGGTTGGCACAATATCTCCATGGAAAATTTAATGGTGAAGGTTTGAATCTCACATTCTTAAAAGTTGATCCAGCACCAACTGTCCATGTATTATTTGGTTTTCAAAGGCTTTAAGGGCAACATTTACTACAAGCAAAGATATAGATTATATTTATAGTTCAAGTCTGTAGCCCCATATCTGGGCTTGACATATTGCCTTAATGAGGCTAAGACACATATGGTTATTGAGGAACCATCTCCCTTCTTTAGGGCTTGATCCTGATGCTGCCTTGAGAAGTTTGCTTCATGTATTATTTATTTGGCTTCAATGTAGTTTCTCTTTTTGCTATATGGGTGGGGAGTGATCACAAATCTTTACTGCTGACCTAGCCATGTGAGCCATAGTAAGTATAATCGTGGAAAGAAAAAGATGTTGTCTAGATCTATTATGATGGGTTCAACTGTCTCAAAAACATTCCTCATCAATATCATAGTGTGTATATTGAAAATTCTATTTTATCCTTGATTTCGTATCCGGTTCTATCTTCACAGGATAGGGGCAATAATGACATTGGACTGTCAAGGAAGTCTGACACTCCTCAGTAGAATGTGTAACCAGCAAATAAAAAAACTGAATCTCAGAGAGGTGAAATAGCTTGGCCAAAGATATGAAATGAAAGAGTTACCAGTACTTTGGACTCCGGTGTGACTGAGTCTAAAGCCTGTACTCTTTGCACTATAATACTTTATAGAAAGGACATAGTGACTATATTTTGTGAATCTTCAAGGTGAGTTTCTAATGTCTCACAAAGAAAACATAATAAGATTGTCTCACAAAAGATGTTTATTTATAGAATTGCTCTTCATTCTACGATGTAGAGAATCTTAATACTTTGTAATCTGTATAACTTCCAATGTTCATTATACTCATATGGTATACCAGCCACTGGCATAAAAAATTTACCTGGGCAATTTTATTTTAATCCTGGAGGTGAAATGTAATCACCTCCACCACTTCTTACAGATAAAATTGAAGTTTGGAGAGGGAGCAGAAGTAATGTGTCATGCAGGTTATGCAGGTCAGGATTGACTCTTGTTCAGGATCTCTCCTATATTAAATAGTTTTGGTTTTAAGAGAACTTGCCATACATTTCTAGTTGCCCTGCAGCATATGACAGTAATAAGGCTCTCAAAAATCCCACTAAATTAAGACTAAAGATCTAAATCAACAAAAGTTCATCAAAATTTTCTCTGAAATATTCTGCAAACTTTATTAAAAGCAAGAGGAGATAATCTAATAATCAGATTTTCAAATATATACACAAAGCTCATTTCAAGGTAAATGTAAGAGCAAACTTCAATCAGTATTTCACTATTTGCCAATAGAATAGCAGGCAAAGTGCTACGCAATGAGAAAAACAATGGTGAACAAAGTTCACCATTTCATAAAGTTTTATGAGAAATAAACAGTAAATAAGATTCAGTAAATATATTTGAAAGACATGATAATTATTGATAAGTCATAGCAATTAAAAAGAATGAGATATATCTATAAATATAAACATAGATATATTTAAAAACATGTTCTTTACAACAAAATAGTATATTTCTATAAATTTGCAATGTATGTAGTGCAACCATGTATTATTGCTAATGAAGTTTTATGTATATGCATAAGAATTATGAGTGAATACAAAATATGTAACTCAAACTCATGATAATAGTTAGCTCAGGGCTGGAGGCCAATGGTCTAGGTCTAGAGATCAAAGTGGACTCCACACAGAAGGAAACACTAGAAGGAAATAAAATTAAATGTTAATTAATTATCAGTTGTGAGTCGATGTGTTATAGTCTTCCTTACCCTTCTGTGAGTATGTATGAGTAAATTTTTCCACATAAAAAAGTCAGGAAACTATAGAATATAACAGGGATATATAAGAGTGGTTCTTGCCTACATGGGCAGGTTAGGAACATCTCTATAGAAAAAGTAATGCTTAACTTGAGACTTAACAGATGATAAAAATTTTCCAGGTAAAGAAATAGCATATTCAAAAGCCTGGAATGAGAATAATCTAAGTTTGTGTAGGGAATTTCTCCCTCTCCTAAACCCCAGTTTAGGCTTAGACATTGAAAGAATGAGAGAAGAGAGGCAGCAGGGACTTGTGGGAAACTGCCTGAATCCATTGGAGAATTATTCAGTGGCTTAGGAGGCCCAGGAATTCTTGCCACCTGGCCTTGTGTTGGGCACACTTACTACAAAGGTTGAACACGGGGTCCTTCTGCTGGGTGTTGCAGGCATGAGCAGCACCTGTGAGTAAGAGAGAAGATTTGGGCTGTGTTCCAGCTAATGTTAACACTAGACTAATTTCCCTAATGTAAGGTTGAGTCTAGGAATATGTGAAGAAATGTTTCTTTCTTCACATAAATACAATTCAGCCAATACACAGGCAAAAGGGCCTGTACTTTAAGATCAGTTTGTCTTATTTGTTGCTTTAATTCATTGTAAACACCCTCTGCTCCACCCACAAATTGTGATAATCAATATAACTCTACACTGGACCATGACTAATCTTTGACAAAATAATAAATTTAGTGATAGTTGTCTGGGGCCAAAGATTTAGTTTTTGACCTTAGGACATATCCAATCTCTCTGGCCCACCTCTGGTACCAATACCATCATGTTATAATTTCGAGTTTTTCAAACTGATTCACAAAACATGCATCATCTGAGAATGTTTGCTGACATTTTGAGAGGTGGTTTATAAAAGGAATTGGTATCCAAGTGTTTTGTAAAATCACCAATTTAAAGAAAATTCTAATTGCTATAGAGATATCTTTGGGATTTAGGGAATCAGTTTTATAGAGTTAATATAACTTGAAATCATTTTCAAAGAGAACAAATTGGTAGGTTCATTGGGTACTTTCTCCTGGTCTAAGCTAGTAAAATTCTTTCTAATAAGGTTCAACCCCCATCCTCTTCATACAGGAATGTACTGTATGACTATCAAGGGAATTTTGGATTGAGATCAAAGGTAGGCTTCCAGGAATGAGCCAAATTTAAACTAAAAGCAAAGATTTCTGCAATTTCAAAATGCCTTTGCATTACTCAAGAATATTTGATAGCCAGTGGTTCCATAATGTCATTTAGTATGGAATTAAAGGTAAAGTACCCTCTTTTTCTTTATACACTCTCAACACTTCTGACACCAGAAGTGTAGGTTCTTCCACCCCAAGCAATTCTTCAATTCTTAGTGGACACAGACCAGGTGTCCTACAATTTAACCCTATTCTGGCACAACCTATCTAGAGTTAGTGCAGATCCAACAGGCTTAGAGCTCAGTTCCACAAGACTGTCCCTCATTTCAGATGCCAATCATAAATCCCAAATTATCACCTGTAAGTCTCACCAACAGGCTATAAATCAGGGTGCCCACAAACACCAACTTGGGTTTAATAATTTTCTAGAAAGGCTAGACAACTCAAGAAAACAGTTTACTTACCAAATTACCAGTATATTATTTAAAAAAGTATAACCCAGGACCCTGGCTGGTATTGCTCAATGATTACAGTGTCAGCCAGCACACAGAAGAGTGGAGGGTTTGATTCTTAGTCAAGGGTAAGTACCTGGGTTGCAGGTTCACTCTTCTATCCTGGTCAGGGAGTGTGTGGGAGGCAACCAATCAATTTGTCTTTCTCACATTGAGGTTTCTTCTCTCTCTCTCTCTCTCTCTCTCTCTCTCTCTCTCTCTCTCTCTCTCCCCTTCCTCCCTTCCTTCCACTCTTTCTAAAAATCAATAGAAAAAATATCCTCAACAACAACAAAATAATACAATTCAAGAACAGCCTGAGGTAAGAGATGCATAATGGCATAATACAAGGTGTGGGGAAGGGTATGAGCTTCCAGGCTCTCTCCAGATGCTCCACCCCTTTGGCATCTCCCTGTGTTTAGCAACTGAAAGTTCTCTAAACCCTGTTGTCTAGAGTTTTTATGGAGGTTCCATTACTTGAATGCAATTGATTAAATCATTGGCCCTTGGTGATTATTGACCTTAATCTCCAGTCCCTCTGCCTTGCCTAGAGGTCTGGCAGTGGAGTTGAAAGTTCCAACCCTTTAATCAAAGGATCGATTCCTCTGGCAACCAGCTTCCATTCTTCAAGAGTTATCTCATTAGCATAAAGTCCCAGTACAGTTGAAAAGGGCTTATTATGAACAACAAAAGATGCTCCTATTGCCTCTATACTTAGAAATTCCAAGGTTTTTAGGAGTTCTGTGCCAGTATCCAAGGAAGAAGGCCAAATATATATTTCTTATTAGGTCACAATATTACAGGACTTTAAAGAACAGTAAGCTCTTTTGAACACATACTATTGTGTAAATGGCACATTGAAATATGGATGTTAGCCAAATAAATTTTATCTCTGGACTTTCTGTCTATAACTTAAAACCTCACAACATTGAGTCAGTGCAGCTTCTTCATTTAATATTCATTTCTTCCCAAGGACAATCACGTATCTCACTAGAAAGTGTATGTTGTATGAATGTTGCTGCTGAGAGATCAGAAGTTCATATCATTTTTTCTGTTATGTTCAAAATGTATAAGATAACACGCCAAAAGATAAGAATTATATCCTTCAGCCCTATATATATTTTCCTAGGTTAAAAAATTTTAATTGTATTTTCACTAATTTCTGATTTAAACATTGAAATATTATAGATATCTAAAACATTTTATATGTTTCTTGAGCCTCTAGGAAAAAAAAATATTTATCTATCTACTGAGAGTTGGCAGATAAAAATGGCTCAACTAAGAAATGTGGAACCAGTGAGGAGATAGAAAAAGAGGGCTAGGTAGGCAGTCAGGGACACATGGAGGTACAGTGAAGGGAAGTCAGACATGGAGACAAACAAAGGACCTAGAACTAGCTAGGTGGGAACCAGCTGGGCGGGGAAAAGTTGGCCCATGGCCTGGGCAGGCAGGAAGAGTGGTCACCTCAGTCCTGAAGTGGCAGTCCTCAATCATGGAGGCCATGGGTGGGAACTTGAACTTTGATATAATTGGATATTGCCAGAGTTCCTTGAAGGGACCAATCAGAAGCTAGCAGAATATATGAATATCCCCTAGACAAAGATTTTAAGCAGTAACCCACTTTGGGCTGCCTTCCTGCTCCCTTCTTACAGCAGGAAGTCTGTATATCCTCCCTAAACTTTGTTTTCTCCGCAATAAATTTTGTTCTCTTCCCACCATTCTCCAGTTTTAGGAGACAAAAAACTCAGACCCAACTACCACATTTTGGGTTTCACCAGAATAGTTAGGTTTCAATTCTGCTTCTGTTCCTTATGTGACTTTGGGTAAGTTACTTGTCCTCTCAGAGTCTTAGTTAATGTGCAAAATTAGAATAATAAAAATAATAGTGATGTCTCCTTTTCATAGTGTTGTTATGATAATGAGCTATTACTTGCAAAGTACTTAAAATAATCAGAAAATAGTAATAGAAGTATTTTATGTATAACCTTATCTTGGATACCTCTTAGATATCTATCTATATCTTTATCTATCTATCTATCTATCTATCTATCTATCTATCTATCTATCTATCATCTATCTAGCTATGTTTTTAAAATCTTCCTCATTATGTTTCTCTCAAATTGGTCTTCCTCCTGCCTTACTTATGCCACTAAATGACAACTATGACCTTTAATCTAGTTGATTAAATAATACCTTCAATGCCTTGGTTTCCCCCAACTTTCCACCCACAGGCCTTTTAAAATGTAATTTTGCTATCCATCCATCAAGAGGTTTAGTCTATTTCCCTTTCCTGAATCGTAGCAGGTTTTGCAACCTGCTTTGATGAAAAGAATGTGACAGAAGTGACACTGTATGACCTCTCAGCTTAGACCTTAAGAGGGCTCATATCTTCCAATTTTCCTTTCTTTGCAACATGTCACCATCTAGAGAGGCTTGGACTGCATTACTGAGTGATCAGTCACCGTGCACAGAGAGAGGTCACAGGATGGAAAACCAAAGTGCTCAGCAGACAGCCAGCACCAAGTCCCAGACATGCGAGTGAGGGCATGGTGAATTTTCTGACCTTTGTCCAGCCATCTCAGCTGACACCAAGTGAAGCAAAAATTGGCAGTTTCTTCTTCACCATGGATGAATTATTGGCATAGAATGTTTGAGCAATAGAAATATGTTTACTGTTATTTTAAACTACTAAGTTTGGGGATAGTTTGTTTATAGAAAACAAAAACGAGCACCAAGTGCTATACATACAATTTTTGAATATCTATCATATGTATTCATTTCTTTTTCATCTCTGCTACTATCCAAGGTCATGTCATTATCTCCATCAAATATTATGGCAACATATATTAACTGGCATTTTGAATTCTTATTCTAGCCTGCATTAGTTTGTTCTATATTGTATAATAAATTGATTTAAAAAATACAAATGCATTTTTGTTATGACTCCTCTTAAAATTCTTTTGTGGCCTTCATACTCTTAAATATCCTATATAATAAAGAGGTAATATGGAAATTGACCGTCACAACCTCGCACAAGATGGCTGCCCCCATCTGGTCACAAGATGGCCACCACAAGATGGCCCGCAGGGGAGGGCAGTTGTGGCACAAATTTTTGTGCACCGGGCCTCTAGTCTATACTAATAAAAGGGTAATATGCTAATTAGACCAGACATCTTCTGGACGTCCTTCCAGACAAAGCCACGGTGGTGGGGGCCAAGGCAAAGGCAGGTAGGGGTGATCAGGCCCGCAGGGGAGAGTGGTTAGGGGGTGATCAGGCCAGCAGGAAGAAGCAGTTAGGGGCAATAAGGCAGGCAGACAGGCGAGAGGCTGGGAGCCAGCAGTCCCAGATTGTGAGAGGGATGTCCGACTGCCTGTTTAGGCCCAATCCCCATTGGGGGATCCAAGGGGTCCCAGATTGGAGAGGGTACAGGCTGGGCTGAGGGACACCCCCCCCACCAGTGCACGAATTTCATGCACTGGACCTCTATTGGCTTATAAAATTCTTCAAAATTAGCTCCCCCCTCCTTTTTTTTTTCCTTCTTGATGTCTTTTTTGAATTTTATGTTTTGACTAGAAAAAAGTTCCTAAAAATGTTAGGGCCTGTCCTTCTCTAAATGAAACCTTACTCATTATTTAGTTTTTAGCTTGGAAGTATCAGTCTTACTGTTTCTTCCCTTTTCTTGCAATTTCTCTAAGAAAGAATTCCTCATCACTGAAGACTGGACTAGGAACCCCTTCTCCTTATTCCATAGTTACCTGAGATTACCTCTTTTAGGATACCTTCCTCCATAATAAAACTTTCTGTTTATTTGCCAATCCTAATAGTTTAAAAGCAGTTGCTGTTGTATTCATGGTTTTATCTCCAGTGACTACCTTAGTGCTTGACAGCTGGTAAAGTTCAATAAACATTTATTAAATGAATGGATGTTACTTTATCACTTTTCAGACAAGGTAGTAATTATTCTACAATACCCTAGAAAAATGGCCATCAAACATTTTTTAGATTTTGGAGATCTGTGGGTGTGCTTATGTGGACCAGAGGGAAAGGTAAGAATAACACCGACTTAAGTCTGTAAGTCTCAGGCCACTCTGAGCCTCTGACAAAGGAGATGTGCCAGTCTGGAAGGACCAGGCTCCTCGCTGTGATATTGGTGCAATATACCTGAAATCTCCTGTCATTATTGTAGGATATGAGATATTACAGGTTCAAATCAGAGTGTCGGCCGAGTGTGTTCCTTTCTGTAGGACTCCCAGGGAGAGTCCATTTTAGCAAACTTCTTGATTTAAAACAACTTATTTATGGTGGGGATGTTAGCAAGAAGGTAGGGTCATATATATCAGCTTTCCTCCCCACCCCCATCCCCAAATAATTAGACAGCAATTCACCATAAAAATAGCCCTGTTAAGGCCCAAGAGACCAATTTAGGACCCACAGCAACAGAATACATTTTAAGAAAGGTAAATAACCACATCTAAATGAGCACTAGGGAGACTGGCTTAGTGGAGATGTCTGGAGACAGCTAGGAACAAAGAAGCAGGGTGGGGGCTATTGGAATCAACCATATGGTGGTTGCCATCATAGTCCCTAGTGGCCTGCTGCACAGAGGACCTCAGCAGCCTTTTCCACTGAGGACCCCATAGTATTTATCAGTGCAGACCCCAGCAGCCAGCCCTGTAGAGGACACCAGCAGCTCTTGTTACTGAGGCAATCAATAGGCATCACTGCAATAGGACTCTTGGAGAGAATGCCGCTGCTGATCTCCCACCCCCAGAAGGAGATGCTATTGTACTCCTGGGAGCAGAACTGTCTGTGCCCCCAACCCTGCACATGCCCCAGACCCAGCTCCACAGCTCCACATGTGCCCATGTTCCAAATAGGTTCTGTGGCCTTTCCTTGTGTATCTATGTCTCAAGCACAAGACCCTATACCATTACTCATTATCATAAAATCATGAGGAAAGATAGTAAGAGAGGCAAAAAAGGGATTGTGTGGGTACATGAGCACACACACACACACACACACACACACACACACACACCTGAAAAATAACCAGAAAACAATTAACTAGATGACATTAGCAAGTCCTTACCTACCAATAATTACTTTAAAAGTACATGTATTAAATATTTCAATCAAAATACACAGAGTGGATGAATACATAAAAAAAGAAAAAACACACAAAGAAGACCCAATTATATCCTAAATAATAAAAGCCTAGGTGACTCAATGCCCTCGTGTGATGTCACCACAAGATGGCTGCCACAAGATGGCCAGCAGGGGAGGGCAGTTGGGGGCAATCAGGCCAGCAGGGGAGCAGATAGGCATCAATCAGGCCAGCAGGGGATCAGTTAGGGAGCGATCAGGCTGGCAGGCAGAAGCTGTTAGGGGCAATCAGGCAGACAGGCAGGCAGGCAAGCAGTTAGGAGCCAGCAGTCCCAGATTGTGAGAGGGATTGGGCCTAAACCGGTAGTCGGACATCCCCCAAGGGGTCCAAGATTGGAGAGGGTGCAAGCGGGCTGAGGGACAACCCCCCTCCATGAACAAATTTTATGAACAGGGCCTCTAGTATTACTTATAAGAGATTCACTTTAAGGACACACATAGGCTAAAAGTGAAGTGATGGAAAAATATATACCAAGCAAATGGTAACCCAAAAAGAGCAATGGTAAATGTACTTGATACAGACAAAACAGATTTTAAGTTAAAAACTGTAGCAAGAAACAAATAATAAAGATAAAAGGATCAATTCATCAAGAGGATATAACAATTATAAATATATACAAACATTCTTAGGATAGATCATATGTTAGGTTATAAAAAAAACCTTAATAAATTTAAGAAGTTTAAAGTTATATGAAGCATCTTTTATGAATAAATGATAAAAAGCAAGTAGAGCTGGAACATTCACAGACATATGAACATTAAACAACACATTCCTGAACACTCAATAAGCCAAAAATGAAATCAGAAGAAATTAAAAAAATATTTTTATATAAACAAAACTGGACACACAATATACCAGAACTCATGGGATACAGACAAAATTTTAAGAGGGAAGCTTATAGTGATAAATGCCTACATCAAGAAAAAGAAAGATAGGGAGTAAACAACCTACATAACTCAATCAAAATAACAAACTAAGCCAAAAGTTATCAGAAGGAAAGAAATTACAAGATCAGAGCATAAATAAATGAAATATATATATATATAGAGAGAGAGAGAGAGAGAGAGAGAGAGAGAGAGAGAGAGAGAGAGAGAGAGAGAGAGAGAGAGAGAGAGAGAGAGAGAGAGAGAGAGAGAGAGAGAGAGAGAGAGAGAGAGAGAGAGAGAGAGAGAGAGAGAGAGAGAGAGAGAGAGAGAGAGAGAGAGAGAGAGAGAGAGAGAGAGAGAGAGAGAGAGAGAGAGAGAGAGAGAGAGAGAGAGAGAGAGAGAGAGAGAGAGAGAGAGAGAGAGAGAGAGAGAGAGAGAGAGAGAGAGAGAGAGAGAGAGAGAGAGAGAGAGAGAGAGAGAGAGAGAGAGAGAGAGAGAGAGAGAGAGAGAGAGAGAGAGAGAGAGAGAGAGAGAGAGAGAGAGAGAGAGAGAGAGAGAGAGAGAGAGAGAGAGAGAGAGAGAGAGAGAGAGAGAGAGAGAGAGAGAGAGAGAGAGAGAGAGAGAGAGAGAGAGAGAGAGAGAGAGAGAGAGAGAGAGAGAGAGAGAGAGAGAGAGAGAGAGAGAGAGAGAGAGAGAGAGAGAGAGAGAGAGAGAGAGAGAGAGAGAGAGAGAGAGAGAGAGAGAGAGAGAGAGAGAGAGAGAGAGAGAGAGAGAGAGAGAGAGAGAGAGAGAGAGAGAGAGAGAGAGAGAGAGAGAGAGAGAGAGAGAGAGAGAGAGAGAGAGAGAGAGAGAGAGAGAGAGAGAGAGAGAGAGAGAGAGAGAGAGAGAGAGAGAGAGAGAGAGAGAGAGAGAGAGAGAGAGAGAGAGAGAGAGAGAGAGAGAGAGAGAGAGAGAGAGAGAGAGAGAGAGAGAGAGAGAGAGAGAGAGAGAGAGAGAGAGAGAGAGAGAGAGAGAGAGAGAGAGAGAGAGAGAGAGAGAGAGAGAGAGAGAGAGAGAGAGAGAGAGAGAGAGAGAGAGAGAGAGAGAGAGAGAGAGAGAGAGAGAGAGAGAGAGAGAGAGAGAGAGAGAGAGAGAGAGAGAGAGAGAGAGAGAGAGAGAGAGAGAGAGAGAGAGAGAGAGAGAGAGAGAGAGAGAGAGAGAGAGAGAGAGAGAGAGAGAGAGAGAGAGAGAGAGAGAGAGAGAGAGAGAGAGAGAGAGAGAGAGAGAGAGAGAGAGAGAGAGAGAGAGAGAGAGAGAGAGAGAGAGAGAGAGAGAGAGAGAGAGAGAGAGAGAGAGAGAGAGAGAGAGAGAGAGAGAGAGAGAGAGAGAGAGATCAACAAACCTTACAGCTGTTTTTATTTTGAAAAGATTATCCAAATTGAAGAAAACTTCAGGTAGACTAAGAAAAAGAGAGACCACAGAAATACAAAGAATTATAAGAGACTACTATTAACAATTATGCACCAACAAATAGGTAACCTCAAAGAAATAGATTAATTCCTAGAAACTTACAACCTATCAAGACTGAATGATAAGAAATAAAAAATCTGAATAGACCAATAATGAGGAAAGCGATTGAATCATTAATGAAAAACCATCAACACAGAAGAAGCCTAGGACCAGATAAGTTCACTGGTGAATTTTACTAAACATTTAAAAAAGAATTAATGCTGATCTTTTTCACATTCTTTCAAAAAATTGATGAGACTTCCGGGCATGATGGCAGTATAGGCAAATGCCATGCTCACCTCCTCCCACAACCACATGACCTGAACAGATATTTTCTTCCAAAGAAGATACACAAAGAGCCAGCAGGCACATATAAAGGTGCTCAATTACACTATTATCAGGAACATGCATATTAAAATCACAGTGAAATATCACCTCAGACCGATTAGGATGGTTATCACCAAAAAGACAAGAAATAAGTGTTTTTGAAGCTATGGAAGAAAAGGAAGCCTTGCACATTGCTGGTGGGAATATAAATTGGTGCAGCTATTATGGAAAACATTATTGGGTTTTCTTAAAAAATTAAAAATAGAAAATCATGTGATCCAGTAATCCCCCTCTTGGATTTATATCTGAAGGAAACCAAATTAATGATTCCTGATCTCTATATTCATTGCAGCATATTCACAGTAATCAAATATGAAAATAATTTATGTCCATAAACAGATGAGTGGATAGAGAAAATGTCACACACACACACACACACACACACACACACACACACACACACACACACACACACACACACACACACACACACACACACACACACACACACACACACACACACACACACACACACACACACACACACACACACACACACAAATATTCAGTTATAAAAAAGAAGGAATTCCTGCCTTTTGTGACAAATTAAGTGAGTCTGGAGGGCATTAAGCTAAGTGAAATAAGCCAGACTGAGAAAACATAGTATTTGTGAAATGCAACAAACAATAAAAAAATCAAACTTATAGAAACAGTAGATTGGTGGTTGCCAGGGGGTGTAGGTGGGGCAATGGGCAGATGTCAATCAAAGGGTACCAACTTTCAGTTATAAGTTAGTTCTGAGGATATAATGTGTGTCATGGTGACTACAAGTTAATAATACTGTATTGTATACTTGAATTTGCTAAAAGCATATTATGTCACTTATAAGTGAGGGGAACTATGAAGACAAATAAGTCAGGGATAGGGATGTTCAGGAACTACTAGTATGTTCAAGAGAGGAACTTTCATTTTTTAATCTGGCAGTTAGCAAAGGTCTTAATAAAAGGAGATATTTGGATAAGATCTAAGGGAGGTAAGGAACTAAGCCTAGTGGATATCTTGGGGAAGAGAAAAGAACAAATGCAAAGCATAAGAATATTCTGAAAGGGAACAAAAACTGATTATATGGGAAGAAGAAACTGGGATTCAGCAATTATGTGTGAGATGTGTGTACATGTGTGCATGTAAGAGGGGGGATAATGAATATAGGAGGATTTCACATTTTCCTCACATGCTTCAACTTTATTTTATTTTTTAAAAGAGAAAGTTTATTTAGAAAATTAGAGAAAGTTCATTTATAAAGTCACAGAGGTAGGAGAAGTCAGCTGTAGAAGAAATGGGCTCAAGAAACAAGTTATAGAGGCAAAACTTGGAGTATAGGAGAAAGAGAGAGGCAAAGAAAATGTGCCTGAGAAAAGGGGGTGGAGAAAGGCATGGACATGTTAAATAGAGAGAGCCATTTAACTTTATTTTAAGAATGTACTTGTGTATTGCTGATATAATAAAATCATATTGGGGAAAATGTTTGGAAAACATCAAAGCAAATCGTATATAAGGCAACATAAGCAACATACTAGTTTTGTCATGAATTGTTACACCAGCACATTTAAAGTTTTTATAGAAACAAGAAGGTCTTATTTAACATTTTCTATAATGCTGTTATTAACAGTAAAGTAAAATATATTCTTAAGTATAAAGATATAGATATATATAACTGTATGTCTTGAAAAAGCACTTGGAATAAGCGTCTAAGGAGTCAGCTTGAATTACCCCAAAGAAATTCATAGTTCGCCTTCAGTGAAAATGTAGTATTTTCTCCAGGTCATAAATTAAACTTGTAGTTCAATAATTCACCCTGACATAAGCGACTTGTACCTAAGGATTTACTATACATTATGCAGGGCAAAAGGGCAGAAGACTAGGAAACTACACACGTCGTGAATTATGTGTGAATACAGACTGAAGAATTTTTAAAAACTCAATTGGCAACATGAATTATGTTTAGATCAATAGAGTCTGAAAATCCAATTGTTTAAAAAAAATTCAGTGGATCTGGGGAAAAGTGAAATAGAAAAATAAAACTCTATTAAATGACACCTATAAGGAGTTGTTTGTTTTAACTGACATTTATAAATCTATCTTTAGTGAAATAAGGTTACTAAAAAAGTGTATATATAAATAGTAGAAAAATAGACATGAATAAAGAAAAAATATGATTTCCATAAAATAAAGTTGAAAGCTAAATATTGCAATATCATTTTTAATGAGTTATGTGGGGACATAAGAAATATAGCCTGTGCAAATGATAATGTTAATGATCTAAAAGGTCATTCTAAGCATACATATAATATTGCCCAGGAAAAAAAAATGAGTACAACAGTAAGGGGTTATCAATTATTTTTACAGATATGTTTAATTTCAGAGATTCTTGAAACTAGGAAGAGGCTAACATAACAAAATTGTTTCTTAAGTACCTAAAGACAGTAATAAAAAAAAATGAAAAAAATCTATTGGACTAGCTGATTCTTTAAAGCATGAATAAAGTTCTGGTATATTAAATATATGAACCATAAAATGGTTAACAGAAAAGCAGGAGAGGGTAGGCATCAGGAGTAGGTGTTGATGGGAAAGATGAAGGAACGTCACTTTTAAGAATTTCTATAGAAAATTTGTACTTCATAGAGCAGAGAAACTGAGTAGTGTTTTATTTCATTTATTTTTATTTTTGTGCATTTTGAGAGTTCCCAGGCTTTGGGGAAAAGGAATAACCCTATTTTTACATTTATTTCTAGTCTCTGTATCTGTTGTGCTTTTAGGGTGTCATATTATATATACATACACTAGAGGCCCGGTGCACAACATTCGTGCACTGGTGGGGGTTCCCTCAGCCCGGCCTGTGCCCTCTCACAGTCCAAGGGGTCCTTAGTGCTGCCACAGAAGTGGGAGAGGCTCCCATCACCACCGCTGTGCTTGCCAGCCATGAGCCTGGCTTCTGGCTGAGCAGCGCTCCCCCTATGAGAGCGCACTGACCACCAGGGGGCAGCTCCTGCATTGAGCATCTGCCCCCTGGTGGTCAGTGTGCATCATAGTGATCAGTCAATTTGCATATTAGCCTTTTATTATGTAGGAAGTTTATACAGGCAATTCAAAATTGATGTGTGTGTGTGTTTTTTAATTGAAATATATTGCTTGTCACTGTTCAAATGTAAAACTGTGTCAAAATTAACTTTTCTGATACCTAAAACAGAATATTATTATAACACTAGAGGCCCGGTACACGAAATTTGTGCATGGGTAGGGTCCCTAGGCCTGGCCAGGGATCAGGGCTGATCAGGTTCCCTGCTTCCTTGCCTCCCTGCGTCCCCACCTCCCTACCTCCTCCTTCTATCGCTCCCTCAGCACCCCACTGTTGTTGCTGGTCACCCACCATGCTCCGTGCTGCCCCATGGTGGTCAGCGCATGACATAGCGAATGATCAAACTCTGGTCTCCTGGTTGAGCTCCCGAGGGGACATTTTGTATATTACCCTTTTATATATATAGATTTTAGAATACTTAAAAATTTCATATTATCTTGGCCTTAACTGAGAGGTTTTAGGGACCCCCTTATTTCTATTCAGATAGGTCTGTCTTCACTGGACTAAAGATCCCTACACATGTGATTATGGAATTCAATTGGCAGGAAATATGAAACTTGGGGAAAATTATTATTGGGTTCCATGGGCTAAAAGAGCCAAACAGTGCCAATCTACTCTTGTTCAGAAGTCCTTTCTTTCCTGTTCTCTCCTCCTTGTGCTTGTCTGCTCTCCAATCAATCCAGATTGCCCTGTTCATGTCATGACCCTCAGCTGGGCCTCTTAAAGATGGATTCTGTCTGCAAGAAGCACAAGGAATGCACAAGGAGTCCAGTGCTTCCCCACACATACTCTGGGCTAAGAAATAGGCTAGTTTATAAATTGTGGAGAAGCATCTTCCTGGTTTCTTAGGTAAAAATACAGGTCCTATTGCTTTCGAGGGCAACAAAACTTGAAAAGTGGCTTTTGTTGGACAAATATATTTTTTTTCTCTAGATGTGTGGAGACATTATGACAATCACTACATTCCTGCACCTTCTCTGAAAGCACTGGCAAAGTCTTTGTCAGTCAGCATTTTATTGTGTGCAAGTGACAGAAACCCACCTCAGAGTAACTTCAGAAAATGAGATAACAGAAGCATACTCTAAAATAAAAGGAACAGAACAACCAAGTCTCTGAAAAGCAGGGATTGGGGCAACTTCGGGGACTTCAGGGATTTAAATCACTTGGGGTTTCTTTTTGTTCTTCTGTGCTCCATGCTTCTTTTCTTGTTTTGTGTTAGAGTCATTCTCTCAAAACAGCTTTTTAGCTGATGCTGAACTATGGACACTTAAAGGTCCATACTTACAGCTTCCTAGCTTGGCTTCTTCATATTATTATTTTTATTTTTTCCTGCTAGTTTTATTGAGAAATAAAATACATCACTGTATAGCAAGCACGTCAAACTCACAGCCAGTGGGCCGCATGCCTCGTTTATCCAGCCACGAGTTTGACGTGCTTGGTGTACAGCATGATGATTTCATTTACATATACTGTGAAGTGATTACCACAATAGGATTAGTGACCACCTATAATCTCATATAGATACAATACAAAGAAAAGGAAAAAAAATTCTACCATAATGAGAGTTCTTAGGACCTACTTTCTTAATACTTTTCTTATATATTATACAGCAGCATTAACTATAGTCATCATGTTGTATATTACATATCTCATACTTACTTACAACTGGAAGTTTGTGCCTTTTGACCGCCTTGTTTCAGTTACCCAGTTACCCCTCTCTCCAACCTTCAACTTTGGAAACCACAAAGCTGATTTCTTTTTTTGAGTATGACTTTTTTCTCTTTGCTGTTTTTTAAATACATTTTTATTGATTTCAGAGATGAAGGGAGAGAGATATAAAAACATCAATAATGATAGAGAATCATTGATCGGCTGCCTCCTGCACGCCCACAATGGTGACCTAATTTGCAACCCGGGCATGTGGCCTGACCAGGAATTGAACCCACAACCTCCTGGTTCATGGGTTAATGTTCAACCACTGAGCCATGCTTGCTGAACTTTTTGCTGTATTTTTTTTTAAATTAGACTCCATCTATGACATCATATGGTATTTGTATTTCTCTGTCTGACTTATATTACTTAGAATAATGCCTTCAAGGTTCATTCATGTGGTCACAAATGGTAGGATTTTCTCATTTTTTATGGCTGAACATTTTTTTTAATCACAACTTCTCTATCCATTCATCTATTGATAGACACTTATAATGGTTTCATATGGGCTTCCTGTGAGGAAAAGCTCTTCTTCTATTAATTCTAATTTGGAAAATTTTAGGAAAAGTCTCTTATTGATCTGACCCAGGACCAATCATTGTGGCTGGGGAGAAGAGAATATAAGAGTTCTCATTTCTACACATGATGGCACAGGATAGAATGTAAAGAACAATTCTGATTCCATTAGGTGGATGATCAGACAAAATAATAAATGCCCACTTCAGCCTCACAGTGCCCAGACAGCAAAAGAGCAATGAGACTAGCACCCTCTCATCTTTATTTTCTAATAATAACTAACTCTTACAGAATGCTTTACATTTTTAAAAGTATTATTTTTTGAGTAAGTGTCCCTTGAATTCTCAGAGAACCCTGTTATGTTATTATCTCTATTTTCCAAATGTGTAAACTTTACAAAATACAATTGTGCAATAGTTTGTGTCATTTTCCCATAATAAATGGAAGGAAGTATTTAAATATCAGTCTTTTAAGCTCTAAATCCAAGCTTTTTTGACAACCAATGTAACCTAAGGAATGCATATTGCTAGCAACTCCCTAGATCAGTGGTTCTCAACCTTCCTAATGCCGCAACCCTTTAATACAGTTCCTCATGTTGTGGTGACCCCCAATTTCATTGTTACAAATTGAACATAATTAAAGCATAGTGATTAATCACAAAAACAATATGTAATTATATATGTGTTTTCCGATGGTTTTAGGCGACCCCTGTGAAAGGGTCGTTTGACCCCCAAAAGGGTCTCGACCCACGGGTTGAGAACCTCTGCGCTAGATGCTATTGGAAGATTATATATTTTTATTGCTGATGATACTTTATGTATGCAGAACAACCACTAAAATACTAATGTCATTTTTCACCAACCATCAAGACAGAGGAAGAAACAGATAAAGGAGAAGAAGGAAAAGAAGAAAAGGAAGAGAGGAGAATGCAAAGGTAAAATAGCCAACCTAGACTTTCTCCCTAGTAACAATCAGAATACTCTAGCTGGATAGGTTGCACAACTATTTCAAATAAATTGTATTAAATGCCACAACAGCCTAGAGAAGAAAAATAATGCTTTATTCCTTTTTGCAGATGAGCTTTAGGGAGGTTAAGAAATGTTTTCATATAAACAGTAGATGGTGGGGGAGATGTATCTAAATGTCAGATCATCAACCTTTTGCCACAAGAGGATGTAACCCTGGCTGTTGACACTTCATTGCTCTTCCTCTGACTTTTAAAATGTTAACATTAGAGTCTTGGGTGTGTGAAAATCTCAAATGAGGTCCATGGCAGCACCTTAGGTGAGTCACTTAAGGATCACTTAAAATTTGGTGCAACTTTTTGTACTTGATGTTTCTGGAAGTTCTTAACATTCACCCAATCATCCAAAACTCTGCAGTGTATCCCACACTAAAAATCTTAAGGACCAGTTTCTTGTGCTTTTAAATTCAGTTCTGTTAAAGTCAGATATGTATGGTCTGACGGAGGACCTATTGTGCCAGAATGGTACTTGAGTGCTCAGAGCACTGGGAGCTTCAGTCCCTATCTTCAATGATCACAGCCAAGGAGACATTCAACTTGTCACTTGGACCATACTCGCTGATGCTATTCCTATCTATATCATTATATTCTTGCCCAGACCAGTCTCATTTACAAATTCTCTGAACTGCAGCTAAAATGCCACCACCTCAGTGCTCAGAGTGCACACCTGTGGGCTGACTCTTCAGTACGCTCCCAGAACACAAAGAGCTTCTAAGAGAATTGTGGCCTCCCAATAACTCTGTCTAGCATGTTCACTTTAGTGCCGTGAGGACCCACACCTGGGAGGCATGAGGATTTCAAGCGGGCATCGAGAGCAAGGGTGGGCAGGGCAGGGCAGGGAGAAGAAGAAAGGACACCATGCCGTGCACCTGCTGATGGCTGCAGAGTGGCAGCAGGGACGTTGCTGCAGAGAGGTCCCGATAAAGCTTCCAGCTGGGCCTTCCCTTCTCAGGATGTCAGGACGAGCACTCTCGGTATTAAGGATGGCAGAAGTTGTTGAGATGGGCAAAGGAGTCAGTGCCTGGGTGGCGGCAGGGTCTGGCGACGGTGGGGCACTGCTGTCATAGCAGCTTGAAGTCTGATTCAGGTGCAAATACCCAGTGAAGAATTTCTTCAAAAGGACAACACAATCATAGCAATACATCGTGGTTGTTTGGGCTATTCCTTTTCAAAATACAGCCTGTTACACAATGGAAAAATAGGGCAGCCTGATAGAATAGACGGAGGGCCTTTTCAGGCAGAAAATATCAATAGATAAGATCAGACCTGTAAGTAAAAAAAGGGCCGAGGGATCCTGAGCAGCAAGTATTTAAAAATACGGTCCCAGCCCCTTCTTTTATAGTTCAATATCGCACCACCACATTCAATGGAAAATTCAGTACAGTATTAGGTTTCAAAGTCTGGTCATATTGAAGTCACCTAAAAGGCAAGGAAGCAAAGTCTTTCATCACCCTCATTGTGACTGTGACAGCCTTTCAAAGGAAAACTGCCTTCTTTTTCTGATAGTTCATTCCCATTTTACAAAGATGTGTCAGAATCAGCCCATGTCTCTGCCCTCATAACCACTGCTTCCACCAGCTGATTCTACTTACTTTCTTGCTGTTACATGTAGGCCTGCGTCTGTGCTTCCTGGGGACTGGGGTGCCTCAGTAAAAAATGTATTAAGATGCTTCTGGGCTGAGGCAGATGGTTTGCTTCATACCTACAATGTTTGCTTTTGTTTCTCCATGCCTTATTCTTTTTTAAAAAATTATATTTTTATTGATTTCAGAGGGGAAGGGAGAGGGAGAGAAAGATAGAAATATCAGTGATGAGAGAGAATCATTGATAGGCTGCCTCCTGTACGCCCCCTGTGGGATCAAGCGTGCAATCCCATCAGGGCAATCGTAGCATGTGCCCTGACGGGGAATAGAACCATGACCTTCTGGTTCATAGGTCAACACTCAACCATGAAGCCACACTAGCTGGACCCATGCCTCTTTCTTTACTTAATAGTTTGGCCTCTTGGTCCCAAAACAGATAAGAAAGTCAGAATAATAGAGTAGAAAGAGACAGAATTAGGGTAGGAAGACAAATTTTAAATCTGGCTTCATTACTATTAGCCAGATGAGTCTGGACAAGTAACATAAACCCTTGGAGCCCCAATTGCTTCTTTTTATGATAATACTAGAGGCCTGGTGCACAAAATTTGTACACTCAAGGGGGGTGGTCCCTCAGCCCAGCCTGCACACTCTTGCAGTCCGGGAGCCCTTGGGGGATGTCCAACTGAGGGCTTAAGCCATCAGTCGGATATCCTTAGTGCTGCCGCGGAGGTGGGAGAGGCTCCTGCCACCGCCGTTGCGCTCGCCAGTTGTGAGCCTGGCTTCTGGCTGAGCAGTGCTCCCCCTGTGGGAGCGCATTAACCACCAGGGGGCAGCTCCTGCTTTGAGTGTCTGCCCCCTGGAGGTCAGTGCAGGTCATAGCAACTGGTCATTCCACCGTATGGTCAATTTGTATGTTAGCCTTTTATTATATAGGATTAATTTATGCTTAATTGTGTTTTGGGAGTAGATGAGATTTAATGTAACACACCTAGCATAGAGCCTCTCATGCTATGGTTTTGCTCACACTGCCATGCCTTCACTTTCTGCTTCCATTTCAGCTGCAGCATGTTGCCTCATTCGTATCTACCTGCTTGGCTCTTGTCTTCTATGTGCTCTCCTGGATCCACTGGCCTGTTCACTGCTTTTGTCCAAACCTAGAGTGCTTGCTTATAGTTATACCCTGGCAGTGCTTTCGATGCTGCCTTGATTACTGCTTTAATGTGTGTAAAGGCACAAAAATAGAGGCTGCTCAGGTCTGCTGTGGAGAGCATTGCTGACTGATGGTCCGGCATCCATGCACCTGTGTCCATGCCAAGTTCATGCCAAGGCCTCACTTCCCATAAGCTGTTCACCAGCAATGACTGAGCATGATAGCTATACTCAGATGGTTGATTTTATGTGTCAACATAAACTTATATTTGGTCAAACATTCTAGATGTATCTGTGAACGTATTTTTCAGATGAGAGTAACATTTAAATCAGTAGACGTTGTATAAATCAGGTTACCCTCCAAAGTGTGAGTTAAATCCTTACCAGAAAAAGAGACTGACTTCTCTGGAGGAGGAGAGAATGCTGCTAGGAGACAGCCTTTGAACTCAAACTGTAACTTTTGCCAGCCTGTAGCCCACTCTGAAGAAGTTGGACTTGTTAAGGCCTACTCCATCACATGAACTGACTCCTTAAAATCTTTCCCTTTCTCTATTTTTAACTATACAAATTTATATCTATACTCATATCTATATCTATACTATTATCTATAATAATAAAAGCATAATATGCTAATTAGATCAGACGTCCTTCCGGATAACCTTCCAGATGAAGCCGGGGCTGCAAGGGAAGCCTGGGTCGCAGGTGCCTGCTGGCGGCCAGAGGGAAACCAGGTCCCAGGTGCCAGAGAGAAGTTGGTGCCAGCAGCCGTGGAAAGGAAGGCCTACTCTTGCACAAATTTCATGCATCTGGCCTCTAGTCTACTAGTGTATACTAGTATATAAAACCCTAATATGCAAATAGACAGAATGGCAGAACAACCGAACAACTGAACAACCGGTAGCTATGAGGTGCACTGACCACCAGGGGGCGTGCACAAACATGGCGAGCATCAGCAGCAGGCAGCAGAGTGCGGGATGATGGAGCAGGTGAGTGGGGGCGCCAGAACAAAGCAGGGTGCCGGTTGCTGTCATCGGGGCGAGCCTCTGGTGGTTACTGAAAATTCTTTACTCCCATGCACTGTGGTCCTGCCCGGCGCTCGCACCTGCTGCCGGCACTGGCCTCGCTCCCACCCGCCCCCTGGTGCCTGGAGCCAGTCCCAATCACTCATTGCCCTCAGCGAGTGTGAGTGGCGGCTGCCGACCCCAATCACCCCTGAGGACTTCTCCACCTCCCTCTGCCCCTGAGGGGTGATCTGGGCAGCAGCCGCCCTTGCACCCACTGCCGGTGCCAGCACCAATCGCTCCATGCCATCAGTGGGTGCAAGTGGGGCCAGCACTGTCAGCACGTTGTTGGGGACATTTTCTTTGCCAAATAAGTGGTGACTGGTCACTGCTAAAACTGGTTTTTAAGGTGCTAATAAGAAGACATGTATCAAAACTCATAACAAAGTGCCTGGCACACAATTGTTAATAATGGTGAATGGCTTCCAACCCTACTACTCTCTTTCATTTCCTTTCTCTGATGGCACATTATCAGTTTTCATTGCTGCTTGAAGGCTGCAGTATGAGTTAAATAGACACTTGCTGGGAGTGATGGGGGCAAATAGACTAGAGGAAGAAAAGTCATCCCTTCCATTGCTCAGCCTTCCCCACTGCCTCACACCACACATGCACCAAACTAGCAAGTACTTTCTGAGTATTCTCTAGAAGCAAAATATATTACTAGACACTGAAGAGTAAAGGGGAAATGATACAAAGACAGGTAAGATAAAAATCCCTGCTTTCTAGAAATTCTAACTTAATGAGAAAGACAGACACATAAATTAACTCAAGTGCAAGAGAGACTGTGAAAGCTGCTTCAGAATACACCTTCACCCATCTACTGTAATAGATCTCGTAGAAAAAGTTCCATCTCAGCCCAACCCTATAAATGTGTGTACCCCATTTGATGACTTGCTCTGTAGCTGGTCTCCAGTGTAGTGACATTCCATGCAGGAAACTCTTAATGTTAACTATGAATTACAAAACATTTTCCCTGGTTCTCATTTAAATAGTGTGTTATCTAATTTGACTGAATCCCTAGTATTATGGGAAAAGGCGACTAGAAGTACTACTCTCAACTAGACTTGTTTTAACATTTCATTTTTTACCTTCTTCTAGCAAATTTTCTCTTACTTTCTCTTTTTTCCAAATGAAAAGAACTCTGACCTTTCCATATCTTCTCATATGCCTCTAATCATTTCACTTGTACTTCTGCAGACCTTTCCTACAGCCTTTCTGCTGTGAATAGATACCTGTATTCAGATATTCATAATGACTATTAGACCTTTCTCCTGAAAGGTTCTAGTTAATTCAAAATCTATCAATGTGCATCAGTAGCATATATATATATATATATTATAATGGGAGTTACCATTCTCTTATCTAGGCTTAATTTTACCTGACATCAGATTATTCAACTACCTATTGCTTTGATGGGTTCTTCTGGAGTTCTTCAAGAATTTCCCCATTCCTGACTATCTTAAATAATTCTCTGTTACCAACATTTTTTGCAACCTCATTATTCAGAAGGCTTCCCGGACTGACTGGTGTTAACATATACAAGCAATCTGGTTCTAATACCATTCCTTGGGGCACCTTTCTATTAACCTCCTTTCAGGCTAACATCATCATTTATTCCTTTCCTTTTCATTGCTATCCTCTTTTTTTAAACTTTAAGTCTTTACAATACAAAATTTCACCTCTCACCTCTTGGGTCCTACATAGGCTGAAATGGATCCTAAATGTCTTCTAATTAGGGACTTGATCAAAAGCCTTTTGAATGTCTAAATATTTAATGCCCATTACTTCTATACCCTTCACTATTTTGTTAGCTCTTTCAAAAATTCCAAATAGATTAGACAGGCATGACTTATCCAGGCTGAAGCTGTACATACTACCCACCTGGGTGTTTTATAACCCTCAGTAATAATTTTATTAGCTATTTTTTTTTCATCCTGAAGGTAGCACTCATTGGTAATTCCCCAGTTAACTTCAAGCTCATTATTTAAAGATGCACACTCCTGCCTGTTTGTCCAGACAAATAGGCACCTAATGGAAAGTCAGACCAAATAACATAAAACCTATTTTCTCTCTGACATATCCAACCACAGTCTTAAAACACCTTGGGGCACGTCATAGCAAAAAGAAAGCCGTAGTTCAACTATTAAATGAACATTGTGTACTTTGCCACCCTAGAAGGAACATTAAGCTATATTTAGTTTAGATATAAGGAAAAATTCCCTGACAGACCTCTTTAACCCCAAAATGGATATGGAGGGAGGTGTGAGTTCTCCTTTCTGCAGAAATCTCAGAAAATATAATACGTCCTCATTGTTCATATGTGGCTTTCTTACAGTCTTTCTGAAGAGGAAAAGGGAGTAATAACTTCTGGAAGCTACCTTTCAATCTGATTTTATTTCTTTTTTAAATTTGTTTTTAAAATATCTTTTTATTGATTTCAGAGAAAGGAAGGGAGAAGGAGAGGTAGAAACATCAATGATTAGAGAATCATTGATTGGTTGCCTCCTGCACACCCCCTCTTCCCACAGTGGGGATGAAGCTCACAGCCTGGACATGTGCCCAGACCAGGAATTGAACCGGTTCTTTCTGGTTTATGGGTCAATACTCAACCACCGAGCCACATGGGCTAGGCTGATTTTGTTTCTGAACTCAATATATCTTAAGGGGGGAAAAAAAATTGCAGAATACCTCACAGAGCCAATTGAATGATAGCACCTGTCAGAGATTACAAGCAAGTAAAAAATGTATTTGAATTAAAACTGAAGTACCCTCAAGGTGACCCAACTAAATTCGCTGAAAGAATGAGAGGTATTGACAAAAGTAATCAACAAAGGTAATCTCCTGAATGTACACTAAGTGCTCCAGGTGCAGTGTTGCAAAAGGACCCTCCACTCAGACAAGGAGGGCTCGAATGGATGACAATCAGAGGTGAGGAGAAACACCTGAAAGGGTAGTGGACTTGGAGTAGGAAGAAGACAGGACGAGTGGCAGAAGATTGCTCTTTTCTTTCCTTTTTTGACTTTTGGAAATTCAAGTTTATAACAGGATTATATGGTCATAATAATTGAAAAGCAGTGTTTCGGGAGTATTTTCATCTGCTCACTGCATGCTGATGGGGGCGATGGGCACAAGAGCTCACAGCAGGAGCAGACATTAAAAGGTGATCTTTCTAGAATGCAAATCTGATCATATCATTTTCTTGATAAGAATATTTTGATGGCTTCTCATTGATCTGTGAAAGAAGAACAAAATATTAGTAGCATGATTACATATATATTTTTTTATCCAGGCTGAGTAATAAAATCTGTTGACCACCTTGTTCAAAGAGCAAGGGGGGGGGGGGAAGGGCATAAAAGGTACTTAAATGTAAAACTTTTGTCTTTCTTTCACATTCTTTTCTCTACCTGCCATGGTGATTTTTAATTATTATTTAATGTTCTTCCTCAGACATGGAGATATTTTTTCTTTTCCTTGAGTGTTTCACATCCTCATAGGCCTAATATACGGAACCACAATGAAGACAAACCCTCAGTGATAGCAACCTTTGCACTTGTACACGGATCAGGGTTGGACAAGAGGCTTGTGACTTGCACTGTGCCATATCCCACCCCAAGACGCTATGGGGCACTTAGCTGACCCTCCCTGAAGGTGGCACAATGAATGGGCAGTGGCAGGGAGGGGAGGCCAGGTGGGATCTGCATCACCCTTGGGCAGAGAATCAGGCAGCCAAATAATATTGAAATTTCAAGTTAAAATCACTTTTATTAAACATCAAGCATTTATATCTTTTTGGGGGAATGGGAGAATCTGTTCAAATCAATTTGTTCCATCATATTTCTGGAGATGCTGCCCCTTTCTTTACCATGACATCATTGTCCATCTTTTAACTCACTATGCTACAGCCATGCTGACCTGTAATTGCTTTACTTCACCCTACTCCCCGCTGATTCCTGATCCTAACCATTACCTTTGCAGGGGATACTTCATTAACTTCTAATCATCCTATTAATCTGAGTTCAATGTCACTTCCTCAGGGAAGTTGCTGACCCACACCAGGTCCCATGGTTATGCATTCCTATTTTACCATGCACTTTTCTGCCACAGACGGTGTCATCATTCCCAGTGATATATTTCAGTGATTGATTAATTCTGCCTTACCCACTAAAATATGTATTATAATGTAGGGTATTGCATAGGATCTCTCCCTTGACTGAAGCTGGGGGAGCGAAATTGTGACTAAGACTCAAGACTGAGAACAAGAGCATTCAGCCTATATGGGAGTGCTGCCAGAGCAGGCTCAGCACAGCAAATCAGAGGACGATGCCAGCTACCGCGTGCATCGTATTTTTACTAGTAGAAGTTCACTATAGCTTTGCACCTAATCTGTATGGCTGTGCTAAGTGAGCCAACATTTTTCACCACCAAATAATTCTTCAGGGAAGTGATAACACATAACTTTTTCTTAGGCTTGTAGTCTTAGCCTTGTGTTTTACATGCATTATCTTGTTTAATTTTAAAAAACTATGTTAACGGATAGGGAGTACTTAAAGTCTGTTTCTTGTTACTAAGAGCATTAACTAAGGCGACCTGTAAAATGTGAACTTCTAGATGGTGAAATTACTAGATTTCAAGTAGATAGACTTTATCATTATTCATATCACCAATGTGATAAGTTTGCAAAAGGAAAAGGAATATATAGCATCCACTGCTAGAAAACCAGAAACAATAAAAGATTCCATGGTGTGTTACAAAACAAGGAATGGCATATTTTCTTCATGAAGAAAGTTCTATATTTATTTATGTGTTTGTTTAAAAATGCATTAGCTTTTTTATTAATATATTCTTATTGATTTCAGAGAGGAAGGGAGAGGGAGAGAGAAATAGGAACATCTATGATGAGAGAGAATCATGAGTCAGCTGGCTCCTTCACGCTCCACATTGGAGATTGAGCCCACACCCGGGCATGTGTCCCCACCGGGAATCAAACTGTGATCTCCTATTCATAGGTCGACGCTCAATCACTGAGCCACTCCGGCCATGCAAAAATTCATTAGCTTTTGATGGACGTTGGATTGAGATGGTTCATGTGGTTGTATACTGTGGTCGAAATAGCTTTGGATTTCACAAGTTAATAAAATTTCAAGCAATACACTCAAGTGAACATTTATTAGCAGCACTATTTCATAAAAGTAAAATCTTGTCTTTTTAAACACCCCCCAA
Source organism: Myotis brandtii (assembly GCF_000412655.1). Lineage (NCBI taxonomy): Eukaryota > Metazoa > Chordata > Mammalia > Chiroptera > Vespertilionidae > Myotis > Myotis brandtii. Next base: position 1,434,145 of record NW_005357846.1, on the reverse strand, counting down.
AAAGGAAAGAAAAACATAATCTCAGAGTAAAACAGAACCACTTAATTTGAATAAATGTATTTTACAAAAATGTTTCTTCATTTTATTTACTTTTCTGATTTCTGCACAGCCTGGTGAAAACTTCATTAAGAATATTTAGAGTTGCTAGTAGAGTAAAGGAAGTTGAACCCCCTGTGGCTCAGACTAAGGATCTTAAAGGTTAAATGTTAAGAATTGTTCCTATTGAAGATCAATCGGAAAGATGAATCATCCTTTTGGTTTTATAATGGGATTTGCTTTGCACAGAGCTTTTCAGGAATGCACTGTGCAAAGAGAGGTACAGCTGCATCTCTGTCATGTGTGTCCCTGTTGGCAGTGGAGGAGCACAGAAATGTAGATCCCAATTACCTTAGTTTCTAATAGCAGTGATGTGCTCTTCTTAACTCCTTCTCAGGAAAGCTTGCAATGAGTGCCATGTTACCGCCACCTCCTAACACACGCACACACACACACACACACACACACACACACACACACACACACCTGAATTCTAGATGTACAATTTTGATGGCCACCAGTGCTTTTTAGTGCTTTCTACACAGCTGGCTATTTCCAGCTTCATTCTTCATGTTTGTTTTAGCTTTCAGACATGTCAACATGTTCCCTTCAGCACTCCATATCATAATAGAGCTCTCTGAAAGTGATAAGAAATGCTCATAAAAAAATTCCATGCAAAGTTAAACTGACATACTTGAACATAAATGCTGTCTTGGCTGGTTAACATCTTTCCAGAAATATTCTAAAATAATTATCTTCACACCCCAATTTCCTCAGTTGGTATCGAAGTACTTTGTTCTCTGGCCTTGTTGTGAGTAAAAGGACTGCTTTGCATGTGTCCTATTCTTTGGGAAGAGAGAGCGTTGTTACTTTTTGAGCATCATGGTGATACATGCATCACAGTTAGGGAGGGCAGCATATTAGCTCAGGGTTCCAGTCTTCCCCAATATCTCAGAAAGTGACATTTATGAGAGTAGCTTTGGCCTGGTAACATTGAATGGATTCAGGGCATTTGAATAACACGTCTAAGAGGAAGTGAATGAAATGCACAATGTTTTCAGTGCAGTTCATTCTAAACCCAGTGAATAATGATACAGGAACCAGAGTTGGAGGGAGCACAGAGAGGACAATCCAGGGGATAAGAACCTTTGCTAACTGTCTTCGTGCCTCTGATTTCTCTAAGATGTAGAGAGGCCCTCAGTGGAAAACTACTAGTTACGTGGCACAAAACCCCACTAAGTGGAGCAGCATTTGGTGAAAAAGAACTAATTTGAACAATTTTTCATCCTGAAATTTCATTACATTTTTTCTTATTGTCTCTTGTAATAATAGAGGAAAAGAAAAGGAGAGAGAAACATCAAGGACGAGAGAGAATCATCCATTGGCTGCCTCCTGCACACCCACTACCAGGGATTGAGCCCACAACCTGGGCATGTGCCCTGACCAAGAATCAAATGACAGGGAGTTGAACCATGACCTCCTGGCTTATAGGTCAATGCTCAACCACTGAGCCATGCCTGCTGGCCTCTCCTGTAGTTTTTAATAATACATTTTGTCAGCAACTTGGAAATAATCTAAGCTAGGAAAGAATGTAATTCATTGAAAGACAGTATCTCTGTTTCCAATGTCCACCTTTATATACTCTACTGTTGTTACTAGGGAAGAGAACGATAAGAATATATAGCTCTCCTTGGATTGTTTTCCTACACTTGGTGTTTATAAAACTAGTTTTCTGTAGTGCTTTGGAGAAAATTGTAAAATGAAAAATTATTTTTTAAAATCCCAATACATAGCAGTTGGCTTTATATAGATGCTTTATACATAAATATATACTATTATTTATGTATAAATATGAGACAAACATTAATTTTGGAAAAAAAGGTTATTCATGAAAATGTTTGGATTCTTTAGTTTAAGATTCTGGTTTTGTTTCTATATTTAAAATAAATATGAAAACCTATTTCATATTAAACCTGTTTATCTTAGAGTGAATTAAGCATGAAGGTCAGCTAAAGGTATATTGGTAAATGATTTTTTCTGATAGCTCACTGAAGAAATGATTTAGAAGATATTATTTTAGGTTATCTCTTATAAGTGAATGTCAGGAAGTTGACAATGTTTGATAGAGAGCAGAAGGAGCCTAACTTTGGATTGTTTAATTAAGATATTCCTGCACTGATTTTTGTTTATATAAAATATGTATTGAGTCTTTCTCTCAAAAAATTCCTAATCTGGTTGAGAGAGATGGCAAAATCAGCAGGAGTTAAGGTAAACTCAAATTAAGGGCCACTTAATTCTTTGGTGGGCTTAGGGAAGGATGTTCATGGTCCTACCTCAGTCTATAAAGAGACTATAAAGGTTATAAAGTCTATAAAGGTTAACTAGGATAAAACAAGGCTGTCAGCATTCATTACAGTTCTTTAAGGGCAACTACTTGCATGGTAGGTATTAATATTCTCATTTTCCAATGAGGAAATTAAAACTTGGAAAAGACATACAGTTACTCTGAGGTAGAGGCAGAATTTGAGCCCAGATCTGAGTCACTCTAAAACTTCTACTATTATCTCTTCTCTTTATTAATTCTTACTATGCCAAACTCTCTATTTAAAAAAGGTAATACTTAATGTCATAATTGGTTCACTGAACTATATGCCTATATGCAGTTCTTGAATATTCTGTGCTGCACTTTCACTGCTCTCAGCAGCTATTGCAGATATATATGTATGCTATGCAATTTATAAAAAAATAATAAAGAAATAAATTTACAAGGTTCATGCTGTACTTTGATGATGCCAATTTGTTTTCTTTCCAAAATGCTGCTAATGTCACTGTCATCTCTCCTGCCAGAGGCATTTCTATATAACCTGTCTGCTGCCATGCTCATTTAGAAAAGAAAACCTATCAGTACAACAGGATAGAAATCCCCCCTCCTTTCCCACTAGGAGCTTCATTTCAAAAAGCTGTTTGTTTTGTCCTAATTGTAATTGAATGAGTCTTTGTCATCCATCAGTGTCTGCATTTCACAATCTGAGGTTGATATCTCATATTCATCTTGGGCATAGTAATGGTACCAAATGACACACATAATAGCTCTGCTTAGAGCTAAGTTGGTTCACTCAAGGAGGGGCCAGCACCTGCAGAAATCACGTGCCTGGCCTCAGTATCACAAGTGCTTGCACAGACTCAAGGCTTTTTATCTCTGGCTCGCAAGCAAACTCGGTGAAGGAAATAAACAACCTACCCTAGAAACACAGGGTACTGGGAGGTACATTGGCAAAGGCTGACTGAAAGGATCACCCCTGAATTCACATGTTGGAAAAGGAAGAGGCGCTGGTTCCTTGATCTAAAACTTAGAAGCTCTGGGAACTCAAACCAACCCACAAGTATATTCAAGATTATGTCTGTGTAACCTTATAAAAATAGGGGGGAAATGAAGAGAAGGAAGGAAACAGCACGAATGGATGACCCCATATATGGCAGGCTCTGCACTGGGCATTTTGCATACATGGTTGACTCCTCAACACTCTGTTAAAAAAAAAGTACTATTTGACCCATTTTTATCATTCTGAAGTTCAGGAATTGGACAAGGTCGCATGCCATGGCACATCTATGATTCCCATTTGAGGTGTCTCATTCAACCTGTTTCTTGCTGTTGATGTACACAAACAACATGCAGTGGAAGGTAAAATAGCCAAACGTGTGCTCAAGAAATTTTTCCATTGCCATCATCCTATTTTCCCAGCTATCCCCATAAAGTAAGGTTTTCCTGCTATCTGAGCATTTCAGTCACTATCAATGTGAACTGGCCTGTGACTCCTGTTTGTAGACCCGTTTAATTATTAGAATTTACTCATTAGTTTTTGAACATGTGAATTACTTTAGGATTAAATGTTTTCTAGGTGCTCAAAAGAGGAGCCAAACTCCAACTGCTTTTTTCAGGTTGTTAACAAGTATGGCAGGGAGGACCCGCCAACCAAATGCCCAGTCCCCATTCCTGCCTGGACTTCTTGTCCACAGCCTGTTGTCCTACCACAGGGGTGAACAAGATGATGGGGAAGCTGACAAGGGTCTTTTTCTTTCCCACCTGAGGCTGAGCTCAAAGTGCCAAACCTGACCACATCCTGATGCTCCTTTTAATTGTTCAGGATTAAAGAAAGTCATCGTCCAAGCAGTTTGCAGCCCAAACCCTGAGCCTAACCACTGGAATAGAAAATCAGCAAAAATGGGTAGAAGAAAATTCAAGGAGTTACTTGCATTCCAGAATTTCTAAAAATGGGCAAAAAAAAAAATCTGTGTTTTTGAAAAAGATATATGGGAAAAGTCACAGGCATAAATGGGATGCATTAGTTTTATCTTAGTTACTATTCGTATTAGAGGAAGTCAGTTTCAACTGATCACAATCTCCTTTCTTTTCTTTTTCTGTCTTAGGGCTCTTACGAGAAAAAATGCAATTACAAAATGCACTTTTTAAAATGCTAGTTTCAGGGGAGTCTATCTGAGCTGTCCCTTCTAGCCTACAGACCTAAGATGTTACACATTTCTTTTTACTGCTGCAATCTTAGCCTCCTCTGCTCTTGTCTGTTTGAAATTTACTGCCTTATTTTTTTACTGACTATTTTTTTTAAAAAAATAGTCTCCTTCCTTCTGAATGTTAACAAGTTAGTTCTTCCTTTTAAATTCTGCCTTACTACCTCCTGCCCTCACAGTAATCCTCCACTACATGCTACTGTCTGAGCTTTACCCTACAGAGATGTGAGTCTGGATAGAAGGCCCCCCAAATCCCGAAAATACTAGGACATTATTAGTCCTTGTGAGTGGCTTTTATTCTTTTTTTTTACAACATATATTTATTGATCTCAGAGAGGAAGGGTGAGGGAGAGAGAGATAGAAACATCAATGATGAGAAAGTATCATTGATCCGCTGCCTCCAACATACCTCACCCCGGGAGTTGAGCCTGCAACCCAGACCAGGAATAGAACTGTGACCTCCTGGTTCATAGGTTGACACTCAACCACTGGACCAGGCTGGCTGAGCATGAGTGGTTTTTATTCTTTTCAGAGAGTTGAGGTGAAAAGAGATCTGCTTTCACTGATCATTGTAGTAATGGAGATAACTAATGAATAGGTGAAATGTCAGTGCGTAGCGTAAGCATTCTCAACAGGCTACATTAGTTTAATTCATAAGATTTCTTTTTTTCTGCACCTTATTTCTTGCCTCTACAGTATGAGATACATGAAACAATGACACCCAAGGAGTCTGTTTTGTTGTGGCTCCCTTCTTAAAATGCCCAAAGAGCCTGAGAAAAGTATCTTGCGAAATTGCTATGTGTCTGGAACTTTGCCAAGTGGTAAGGACCCAGGAATGAAAAGTCATAGCCCAGAGTTAAGTGAGAAAGATACACTTGAAAAGATAGCATCATAGCCGAAACCGGTTTGGCTCAGTGGATGGAGCGTCGGCCTGCGGACTGGAGGGTCCCAGGTTCGATTCCGGTCAAGGGCATGTACCTTGGTTGCCGGCACATCCCTAGTGTGAGATGTGTAGGAGGCAGCTGATCGATGTTTCTCTCTCATCGATGTTTCTGACTCTCTGTATCTCTCCCTTCCTCTCTGTAAAATATCAATAAAATATATTTAAAAAAAAAAAGAAAGAAAAGATAGCATCATAATATTCTGAACCAACACCATATTAGCACATTTCATGGTGCAATGGCTATGTTATAGAAAGGACTGAGAGGTCAGGGAAAGCTTCACGGTATTTATCTTGTGTAATAACATAAGATATATGTGAATTGGGGCCACAGGGATACACTATAGTGAAGAATCAGCAGAGAAGATTCTGAAGTGGATTCTCTAGAGAGAAAAGAAAAATAGGAGGTTATTGAAAACTATCAAAACACAAGGCAACTAGCTTCTACCCTTAGGAATAGGTAGGTGTTTAGAAACCTGTAGTTTCAAGGTGAGATAGCAGTTTAAGGAGAGAGATACTATTGCTTGAATAAACCGTGGCTTCAGAGAAGTCAGAAGAGAGAGAAAGTATCCACCTGAGCAGAGAGGTGAGGTTTTCTGCTTCGCTCCAGATGTGTTCTGACTTGAACAACAGGCTTTGCAGAAATACTGAGTGTCAGATTTAAAACGTGGGGTTTTTGAATGATGTTAAAGTGTGGATTATAGTGTCTGGTTTGAGTATGGAGACAAAAATGGTCAGATGGGGATTACCGATGTGGACACAATAGCAATTTAGGTTCTGCTTAATGTTTAGGAACGGTGTGAGGCCATGGGAGAGTAAAAAGGGAGGTAGGGTAGAAAAGGCAGGGAAGAGAACAGTCTACTGTGTGCAATGCACTATGATGTATTTTCTGTGCTGTGATTCTAGGAGAGTAGTTAGACAGTAGGCAGATCAATTTAAAGATCTTGAAATTAAGGAAGTCCAAAAGAGACTTCACCTGTGGCTTGCACCTGTAATCCCCACACCATCAGTAATATCACCCTTTTCCATGAATCTTGATTTGGCCTCAAGATCCTTCTCAGCCCAACAATGCAGTCAGTCGGCCATTAACAATTCACTGTTATTGATATGAGAGACGAAAATCTCATTGCTCTCTGACTTAGGTAATGATTCATGGAAATTGGAATGTGAGATGAACACCCTTTGCTCTTTGACTTAAGATGCACCTCTCAGGAGGAACATTTATTTTCATTTCCTATTCCATTTCCTTTTGCAGTCATTCGTGTGACAAAAGATTATTCTCCAAACTTTTTTATTTTATTAATGCCAATGTTTTCACCCGGTGACACTAAGCCATACTGTAATATGGGGGTTTGTGGGTACCTACTCATTTTAGACAGAATTGTCCCAGGGGTTTATGCAGCTTGTTTGTTGAAGTGAGTAGAGAGCTTCAAAAAAGAAAGTCCTATTTACTTTACATTTTCCTCAGTGCCTGACCTCGTTCAGAGTACGCAGCAGGCACATAATAAATACTTGTTGACTTAGTTGAATTTCAAACCTCTCATATAAGCCACTGTACTTTACTTAAGGAATGTTACAGCCTTTACAAGTGCTAATTAGAGCCAATAATTTGACTGACCTGTGCTGGTTCTGAAGTACTTAGTGGTAATAATACTGTTTTTGCAAGATGGATATTTTACTGTGGAGCCTGTCTGGTTTGAGAGGCTCACTGTTTCATGGTCTGTGTGTGGTGATCATTTGGATGTAATGATCAAGTGGGGGTTGCCCAAATTGATCGTTATAACAGGATTCTACTGTAATTACATTTCCATAAATGATACTCAAATCCACTAGGGAAATCAACAACCCCTTGGTGTGCCTACTTCCAGCACTGATTACAAGTTCAGGTTCTATAGCACTTTCTAAACAAAAGGTAATTAAAATTTTACAGCCCATAGTTATACCCAAATGAAAAGGCTGCTTTGTGTTCTAGATTCCAAAGTGCTGCTCTTTGTAGACACCAGAAGACTATTTCATGTAGAATAGGCAGATGTTTGGATCTCATACAAATTAATGCATGCATATTATTGAGACAAAAGAAAGTAAGCTTGTTGGGGTCAGAGTCATGGGTTCAAATCCTAGGTTCATAATTTCTATACCTATGTCATCGTGGGTAAGTTATTCAATTTCTTTGAGCTTCAGTCACCTCTTCTTTAAAATATCTGCCTCATTAGGTTTTTGAGACACTATTGCAATGTTGGCTGGGCACGTTAGTAAGTACTCAACATACTTTAGATAATGTTATTATTATTAACGTTTATTCTTTTTAAATCCTGCCATTTTTTTCCCTGGTGACACTATATGAAACTCTATAGTTGTTTCTTATGCCTTTGTAAGAGTAGAATATTTCCAATTCAATACATTCCAACACCTGACATCCTTAGTTTATTAATTCTTTTGGAAATTTCTGGCTTCGCCTCCATGTCTCAGACATATTTCATCATGTTCATTTTCAAGCAGTGGGTTTTCTACCTTGTTGGGTTAATTAGAATATTCCATCAACTTCAGATTCTTACTGTGCTGTAGCACCTGTCACAATAAGCATGCAAAAGGTCATGGGTTGATTCCAAATGCATATTCCCATGGTGCCTTCCCACAAAGGATGCATGAGGAGCCATTTTCACATCAATCCAAACATCATTATGGCATAAAAATAACATTTAAGACTACATGCCATTTTTTGATGCCCTTTCAAATGCTAGAAATACTTCTGAAGCATTGTGGTTTAGTTCAGAAGTTACCCTACTCAGCAGACATTCAGCCAACAAAAATCATCCTCTCTAAAGAAAAACAAATAAGGGTACATGTCTTCCTTTGCCACCCATGTAGTTAGTACTGCATCATCAGAATTTATTGGTGAGTTGTGTTACAAAATACAAGTGTTAATAAAGCCACAATCAGGATATAAAAAAGGATGGACTTGCCAATGCTCCCATAGACCACCTTTTGGTTTTAAATAAATATATTCAAAAATAAACTTGTTCCAATAGTAATCAAGAGTCAGAGAAGTAAAAGCCTCAGTCAAGGCAGAACTCTTAGTTTCTATTCTTTTCTTAAATTATTACTTCTGAGTTAGTTTAATAATAAGAGAAAACTGAGAGCTGAGTCCCTTAAATAACAAACTGTGGGAACTCCTATCAAGTTATGTTATCTGGACACATTCCTTTGATTATTTTTGTGAAATGAGAATAACTGGAAAATATCTTAATATTTCTATTGCTTACAGTTTTCTTTTTATAACTTGCCTTTTCCTGCTAAGTTGTATTTTTTCCATTTTCTTTCTAACCCTGAAGATTTTTTTTATTTCCTAATAATCTATATTTTTGTTGCTCTTCCAGTAATTCTTTTATTTTATTTACTTTTATAAAACCAATACTATCTTTGAAAATTAGTATAATTATATCTAGTTTTGGATACCTCTTGCCACTGAACAAACGTCAACAAAGGACATGTCCTTTGAGTCCAGTAGATATCATAATTAGTGATATTTCTATAGATTCTCCAAGATATTTTTACTGATATTATCTACTTAGGTGAATATTTAAGGCACTCTAGCAGCCAGTGGAGTACAGGTAATACCAATGTGTTAGATTATGACATATTAACCTGACATGTATTTCATATGTTCTACTTTATAATACATTATAAAACATATTGCAACAAATTTAAAAATTTAAACCTTGTTTGATTGCCATTAATTTACATAAATTGAACTTTTTTTTTTTTTCACTGTCAAAAACTCCTGGAAAAGTCATTATATTTTCTAGCTAATTCTTAATGGTATCCATTCTCAACTACCCTTACCCCATTCCAAACTTAGATTTTTTCCCCCACACCTGAGTCAAATTTTATGCTGTTTCCTTCATCTTTGCTTGGGTTTATTATCATATAGGGACTTTTACTGTTTATTGATTCAATCCAGGCTTTCAAAATAAAATACAGATGGAAAATGGGGCTTGAGCCTGTTTCAGACCCTTTGTCTATCTCTCAATTTCCTGCTGAGATGATCATGGTGAGATTAGGAAGGAAGTCCTGGTACATCTGGATATCCAGGCTTAATTTAGCAGGTACTTGAAGGGTGTGTAATTATTTAAACAGTGTGATTAAACAAGGTGATGAAGAAGATCAAGAACAAGGCAACTTGGAAATTTGCTTTGCCTTTCTTTTCAAGTTTATGAGGAGGCCAAAGAGAGCAACCGAGTATAAAAACTTAGGAGTATCCCCTCAGCACAGAGAGGAAGGGACTGCTCTAGTCAATGCACAATGTTCAGTTTTAGGAAAAACTAATATTATAGCTCCTGGTAGTAGATGCTGCACTAGTACCTCCTTCAGGGCAGGGCTAAGCACAGCCCATCTTCACTTGCAGCTGAAAATCAGAAAGGGATCTCCATTCACAACTTAAAAGACAGTTCCTAGACTTACCATTCAGTTGATTTACAGTTTATTTGGCTCATTGCAAAACAACTCACTTTGTCTTCGCTGATTTTTAATCCACTACTGCTTGAGAGACATCAGCCATGGGCCAATTCAAACATGACCAGTTGAGGAAGCATCAAAGAGGAAGGCCAAACAAAAGAACCAGCTTGGTGGTTCTGTGTAGGTAGAACCATTGGAATAACCAAAAAATAAAATCTTAAAAAATGTTGACTACAACTGTAATCAAGTCTTTTGAAAAGGTATGATTAAAGCACAAAAATGTATTTCTGAAATGAAATAAAATATTATTTTACGTTAAACTTTGAAAGAGAAATTAACAAAATAATATAATTCAGAAGCAATTTAATCTTTATTTATTCATGTGTTCAATAAATAAATCATTTAGAACCTATTGTGTAGCAGGCACAATGTATTTAACAAGATGCAAGACAGATGGTTCCTCTTTTAAGAAATTTGCATTCAATTGGGGAGATAAAAAGTAAATAAGGGACCAAAAAATAAGCGAATGATAAGTTGTATGAAGACAATGAATAAGGTCCTAAGATAGAAAATAAAGGGGGCGATATGGACTACTTTATATAAAGTTGTAGGAAAATCCTTTCTATAGAAGTGCTAGCACAGTTCCAAAAGCTAGAGAGATATGTCTAATGAATAGTATCCAGTCACAGGAAACTATGCCTTAAAGCCCTGAGACAGGACGAAGCACAAATACCCTATGAACTATCAGTAGGCCAGTGCAGTGGGAATACAGTGAATGTGAGCAGAGTGATCAAAATAAAATAGGAGAGGTAGGCAGGGCCAGATCAGGCAGGGATCTATAAGTTTTATATCAGTTCAACTTTTAGGCTACAAAAAGTTGAAATTTTAGGCTACAATATGATAATACTTTAATTATTAAAAGTTGATTCTGGCAGCTATCTGGAAAATAGGTAGAGAGGTTTTTGGTACAAGAATGAAAGTGGGTAGGTAATTAGGAAGCTAATGCATAATGCCATGTACGTGAAGATGTTGAGTTGAAGAAGGTTGTGGCCCTGAGGCAGTAGAAGGAGAGCAGATGCACAATACATTTTGGAGGTAAAAGCAATTATACATGCTGATGTGGTTGGTGATGTAATTATGGGATCAAAGATGGTTCTTAGGAGTCTGGTTTAAGAAATTAGTTATGTGGGGGAGACATTAAATGAGATTGAAAAGACTTAAAAGAAAAAATTTGATAGGGAGGGATTAAGATCAAGAATTCAGTTCTGATTATGCTGAGATGCAAATGTTACATCAAAATGGAGATACTGAATAAGCAGAAATGAGTCTAGGATACAAAGGAGATAGGTGGGTAGAGAGAGAAAATTGGGAGTTACCAGCTTTTTTATAGTATTTGAAGTCAAACAATGAAATGGATGGAAAGAGAGAGAGAAAGAGGAAGAAAGAAAGAGAGAGGGAGAATGTAGACACAATGTGAGAACAGTTTTGATGTGAAAGGGAATAGAAAATTAGGCAGGAATCAGAGTATTTTGTAAGGTCAGTGAAATAGATTTCACTTTTTTTAAAAAATATTTTTATTGATTTTTTATAGAGAGGAAGGGAGAGGGATATAGAGTTAGAAACATTGATGAGAGAGAAACATCGATCACTGCCTCCTGCACACCCCCTACTGGGGATGTGCCTGCAACCAAGGTACATGGTCTTGACTGGAATTGAACCTGGGACCCTTCAGTCTGCAGGCCGATGCTCTATCCACTGAGCCAAACCAGTTAGGGCAGATTTCACTTTTTAAGAAAAAAAAAATGAAAATAATGATAAAAAAAACTTATTTCCTTCTTTTCCTGGCATTGAGCTAGACTACGTTTCTCAGCTCCATCATTTGTGGCCACATGACTATGGTTCAGGCAGTATGTCAATTGCTTCAAATTAATAAATTATTGAATCTTATTAATATGAAGAGGTAACTACTACTATTTTCCCCATTATTAGATGAGAAAAGAAAGATTCATAAGAAATTTAATTATATTGTCTAGGGTCATATATTTAGAAATTGACAGAGCTGAGCTTTGAATTTCCATAGTCTGACTCCAGAACCATCATGTTATGGCATGTTCGTATATAGCATAGCATATTCATATATAAGTAAATAAATAGGGACAAATTAATGATAATATAAAAGGAATAACAATATTGGAGGTATTAGCATTTATAGCAGAAATAGAACATTTGACAATTGCAATAGGAACAAAAGCAAAGAAAATGGGTACAGCAGAGTTACTTGCAAGCAGATTTTGTGGCAGGAAGATGAAGATCTCTGATAGCTTTTGTACTTAGATAAATATGATGAGTTGACATCATTGAGGAGAAAGAGGGAATGGATATGACATTAAAAAAAAGGCAACATAGTAGGAAATGGTTATCTTGGAAGATCAAATTGAAGTAATCAGCAATGCAGAACAAATATACAAAGAAATAGAAAATATGAACAAAATAACATAAGATATGGAAGAGAGATCTGGGATACTGAATGTATGAATAATATAATTATTAGGAACCAAAAGGGAACAAATGAGAAATAATGAACAAAGAAATAATAGAATGCCAGTTCACTGAACTGAAGAAAAAACTTGAACTTTCGGAAAGAACTATTGAGTTTCAGGCATAATTAAGAAGACATGCAAACATATTGTGGTAATAATACTTTCAAAATATTAAGAGAAAAGAACAACCTATGATCTTAATCTAATAAAACTATCTTTAAGTAATATGGATAAATATATATCTGTGAATAGTCACAGAAACAAAAAATAAGAGTGTTTACAACCAACAGAGGCTTATAATAGGACATATCTAAAGGTAAAAAGAAAAGCATAAGGGAGAGTTGACAGACACAGTATGGTGTGTTCACCACCCTATTGCCGTGGTGAGGTAACTTCAGTCAACTGGAGGTCATACTACAGGTTGTGACTAATGAGCGGGGAGAGGGAGGGACATGGGGAACTGGTAAATCATGGAATCCCAGAATAACATTATAATATGATGTGGTCTTCACCTACTTAGTTGCCTGGTAGATTTTAAGAAGAAATGGCTCCACTCACCTTCATTTAACATTTATAGGTGTTAGAAATAAGTACATTTTTGATGGTTAACACATTGAGATTTCAGACTTAATTTGTTGCCTCAGTATAACCTGCCTATTCTGACCAATATGCAAAAGCTCAAGTTAAGAAAATTATGAACAAAGATATTGGTAAACATGTGGTAAATCTAAACTAGCATGATTTATAATTTTGTATTAAAAAAATAAAAAAAGAACCATAACTGGTGTGGCTCAGTTGGTTGACCATCATCCAGTGCATTAAAAAGTTGCTGGTCAATGTTTCTCTCTCACATCTATGTTTCTCTCTCCCTTTCCCTCCCTCTCTCTCTAAAATCAATAAAAATATTAAAAACATATTTAATATGTAAACTTTAAACATATCAGAACTGAGGTAGTATTGCATTGAACTAACAGAACTCATTGCCTTTTTTTCCTGGCATTGAGCTTCACTACATTTCTCTGCTCTCTCATTTGTGGCCACATGACTAGGAGGGTCTCCATAAGGTTTCCCCCTTCAGGCTACGCAGAATGGAGATAGTCTGTAAAATTACCTTAAGACTTTCATTTTAAAAATGGTTGAGTTACAAGCTGGAAGCAGCAGAAATAGAACATTTGACAATTGCAATAGGAACAAAATTCTGAAGCCAGAATTCTGAACCCCCACCTGAGTGAGAAAAACACTTTTGTGATGTTATTTTGTTGAAATTTTTGTGGTTTATCAAATAAAGACAATTAAAGAATATCTAATCTCTTAAAAAGTTCAGCCAGGTACAAAATTGACCATACTCCAGTCCATAAAGGGAGTCTCAAAGAATTTCAGATAAAAAAGTGTCAGAATATTTCCCCTGACCAAAGCACTACTAAATTGGAAATCAATAAAGATGTTAATTAACACAAGATATCTGTGAAATAAAAAAATAGACTTATAAATAACTCTTGGATAAGACAATAAATATCACAAAAATTTTAAACATTAAGCTCTAAAAGATAATGAAATTACAATGTGTCAGAACTTATGCAATGTAGCTATAGAAGTAGCTAAAGAAAATTTATAGTTTCAAATGTTCATATCTGAAAAGAGGCTGTAAATTAAAATGCTAAAGATCTAATTTAAGGTTAAAAAAAGGATCAGCACAATAAAACCAAATATAGTAAAAAAATAAAGTAATAAGAATAGAAATTAATTGAAATAGAAAATAAAATTTAAAGAAAACTATTGTCATCTTCCTTTTTACAAAAAAAGAATCAGAAGCATAGAGAGAATTGTTAGGTTAGGTGGCTCAGGAGGCGGCGCAAGAAATAGAGAGTCCAGTGAATCAGAAAAGAAAGGAAAGGAAAGTTTATTCTGCGTCCCCGGGAGACCCACGTACCCCCAAAGACAGGGCACGTGGATTCACGCCAACATGGAGGGGGGCGCTTTTTTTATACTGCGGTTGGGTGAGGGGCGGGGACATGAGCTGAGGTATTCAGTTGAGGAAGCTTCAGCTGCAGGGGGGAAATTAAAATGCTAAAGATCTAATTTAAGGTTAAAAAAAGGATCAGCACAATAAAACCAAATATAGTAAAAAAATAAAGTAATAAGAATAGAAATTAATTGAAATAGAAAATAAAATTTAAAGAAAACTATTGTCATCTTCCTTTTTACAAAAAAAGAATCAGAGGCATAGAGAGAATTAATAACAAAATCCAAAGGGAATACTTTAAAAATAATAGACAAGCTTTAGTAAAATTAATCGATGAAATGGTAGAGGACACAATAAATGAAAATGGGAATGAAAAATGGGTCAGAACTACTACAGCTACCATAGTACTTCTAAAGCCACTATTAGTGAAAATCAGCAGAAACAACATGTGGTTTTCACTTCACTATTTGATCCAGCTTCAAACTCAGCATTTTGGAAGCTTGAAGAGCCTATGCCTAATTCAGCATTAAATCCGACATCCCTGGAATCCTGCATTATCTATGCTTTATGTGATAACACAATTTTCTATTATAAGTAATCACTGTAACTATGTTAATAGGAACAAGGAATATCATTTGCATTTATTGTGAATATCCATATATTCACTTTTAAATATAGGCAAGCATTTTAAATATAACTGAAAGAAAAATCTATTTGGTAACTTATATCAGTCAACTGAAGTATAAATGTTGAAAGAATCATTCAAAGAATGAAATACTGCAATAGTGATGCTTGTGAGCACTTATATGTACAAAATGCTTATCAAGAACTATATGGGGGAAAGTGACAAAACATTAAGATTTAGTATGTTGGCTACATAATTTTATAAAGGAAAGTTCATCCTCTTTTCAGCTCTCAACTATTTACAACTTTATTTACAAATAAACAGAATGGCAGAATTTAGATAATATAATAATTTTAATCTGGGTAGAATTATTTAATGTACTAGCTATCACAGACATACTCTAAAGTGGTCTTCAACGAATCATACCACATGCAATCCCCTATATTCAAATGCAGTGGAAACTGTCTTGTTTTTACTCAAAACAATAAAAGAAAGGTGACAAAATGTCACTCTCATGATAAGATTACATTATATGCCAAAGTTGATGGTATGCCATTCTACCGATTACATTGTTTTGTAAGACTGTTTAGCACACTAACTAGAGATGCTCTCTTGCTGGTCTCGCAGAGAGAAACCTCTATGTTGTGAAGAGCACCACATGACAGGGTAGGTGAGGTGATGCGTTGATGAACTGCTTCTGCTAACAGCTAGTGAATTTATTAATTTTTCATAATCTGAAGTTAGCCTAACATTGCATGGATTTTTAACTGTGTGACTTACCAGTTGTCTGACTATTATTTTTTAAGTGTTCTGAGAATTAGTGCCTGCAATGATATAACAATGTTAGTTACCTTGCAGTGTTGTTGTAAGGACAGTACATACTGTATGTAAAATGTCAGCACATAGTAGGTTTTTCAGTTCTGGTTATTGTCAGATGTAAAAAGTGTCAATGGTCTCTGAACTGTCCCAGCCTCAGATTTTCATCTGATAATAGCACCTGCAAGATCCCTGAGAGGATTAAATAAGATTAGGGAAAGGAAAGTCCTTGTCTGTTACATAATAAATGTTCTTTAAGACTGGTTATTCAAATGCTAACACTGCCTTTTCTCTTAGATATGTGCCAGAAGCCAATTCCAGCATGTCAGCAGGGCTGAATCATCTGGGAATGGCTAAAGGGCATTTCCCCAAACCTGAAAAGGGTACATAAATTACTTGCTGCCAGACAGCTAAGGGCATCTCAATCTACATGTTATTGCCTCCTACTGGCCAAACACCTGAACAGCCTTAGGCAATTCCCCATTCTAACAATGGATTCTGTAAACTAACCCTGGCCTTTGATGAGTATATCTACCTTAGGACAAATTGTGTTAATAAAAGCAAGGGGTCCTGAGACTAAGAAAACTTAGTTCCTTTAGCTAAATCTTCTCTGACTCCCTATAATGCCTTTCAAATTTATGTTTCGTCTCTGGACTCTTATTTAATTTACAAGCAGCCCCTTCTCCAGATTTCTGAACCCTTCTAGATGCCGGATCAAGACCTCTTGCGTTACATATGTACATATACACATATACCTATACCTATACCTATACCTATACCTACACCTATACCTATACCTATACCTATACATATACATGGAGAGAGAGAGAATGCCAATACTAAAATGAGCACATTTCATGAACTTTTCAAAACATTAACGTGGACAAAAAAATTAGTATCTATGATCATTTCTGAAACCACTTTTTATTCTGAACAAAAATATCCTTCAAGATGTTTCAGAGAAGAGCCTATTTCTCTTACAAACTGTCATTACCATTTCTCTTCAGAAAATGAAACCATGGTTTCCAGGAAGGAAGTGGATGCTAATCGCATCTTCCACCGCACTCGGCACATCTTCAGCTTCTGCAATTCCATCTCTTACTCTTCACTCTCAGGATTCAGATCCACCCATTGTGTAATTATATGTTCTTTCGGAGAAATTGATGAGAGTGTGAATACTCTGAAACAGTATCTTGTTGCCTCACATAAAACAGCATTTCCTGTTTCAACAGATGATTTGAAAAGCTAGAGCATTCAGTATCAATCACTTCTCCCTCACAAAGAATTCACAGCCCTACTGCCCAGTGCTCATTGATTCCCATCTGTGACCTGAAACAGCAAACACACATTGTCAGGTTCTAAGAGCATAGGTACCTATAACCTTTGTAGTTCTACTTGATCTATGAAGAGCACTTGACAAATTCAAAGTACTTTCACAGAATCATCTCCTTTGACCTGCTCAGGGACCATAGGTATTATTACCTCTGCGCTATAGAATATATATATTTGCAGAAGTAGGTGCCTTTCTAAAACCTACTTTAGCAGTAAATGGCAGGGCCAGACCTGGTATCCTGGCATCTCTTCTCCTTATTGGTAGTTTTCAAACTTATCATGGATGTGTATTCAGACAGTTGTGACCTTGAGCTTTTGCAATTGGATGGAATTTGGGTTTGAGTCTCTGCTCTTCCTTTTCCTAGCTATGTCACTATAGGTAAGTTATTGAAACTCTTTAAAATTGAATTGTCTCATTTGTAAAATGGGGGCAATAATTGGGCACTTTTAGTTATGAAAAACTAAATGAGATAATATTTGCAAAATAGCACTTATTAAAACCTCAATGTTAGCTGAAATAATTGTCATAAGAAAAATTGTATTCTGCTGTCTTTTATGAATAATTCTCCAACTACATAGGAAATATATAGTATATGATACCAATTTCTAGTGAATAGAGATGGTTCTAAGGATAAAAAGAAATCTTTACTATTTGAAATAATGGAATAAATTTCTTTTCCTGGGGCTCATAAAAAATGAAACACTTATCAAGTTGCACTTCAAATAATATAGGTTTCCCACACTCTCAAAAAGGCATATTTTTACAGGCAAATGAGGCAAAATATGCCTTTTGTCATTCTAAAAACCCAACTGGGACAGTTTTAGTGAAGGCTCAGGAATATATGTATATATATATATTTTTTTCTTAAATGATGGAAAGAGTTTCTCCAATACCATATCTATTTTATCTTTAAATCTAGGCAAACTTCCTTATATAAAATCCCAATCAAGACAAAACATAGGGCTATATGTTACTATAGAACTTGGCATACAGTTGTTTTGTATTGATTTTGGACTGTCTTGTCAAAATAACTTGATATTTTGGTATCAGGTAGACAGATATAGCTTCAAAGAAGGCAGGAGAGAAATTACATTTCATCAAAGAGGATCTAAAAAGGCAGAGCCCTAACTGGTTTGGCTCAGTGGTCGGCCTCAAGGGTTCCAGGTTTGATTCCAGTTAAGGGCATGTACCTTGGCTGCGGGCACATCCCCAGTGGGGGGTGTGCAGGAGGTGGCTGATCGATGTTTCTAACTATCGCTCTTCCTTCCTCTCTGTAAAAAATCAATAAAATATATTTAAAAAAAATAAAAAGGCAGATATTTGGGTGACTGGCTCAAATATTTTACATTAGTGGTGCTATTTTTAGTTATATATATATATATTAGTGGCCCGGTGCATGGTTTAGTGCACATTGGGAGGAAATTAATTAGAAGACATATTTTAATATTGCCATTTTCCCTTTCTCCATAATAGAAGTATCAGGCAAATTCACGATCGACAAGATATTTTGGAAGTCTCTATCATCATTGTTCACTTTACTATTTCTCAGGTCCACTTTACTATTTCTCAGATTCTATTTTCTTCTAATATAATTTTGAGGTTTCTCAACCAGTGTTGGATGTCAGGATTTGGAGTTTGTTGCCATGGAAACTGTTTCAGCTACTTGCCCACAGGAGGGAGCCCTCTACCTGTTAAAAGGTAGGCTGGCAGCAGCAATATTTTTGTTTAGGAAGAAGACAGTGGAGAAGGGGTCAGTTAATAATAGAGACACACTTGGTTTATTTTCACATAGGGGGCATCTCCTACTGGTGACAGTGTGGCGTCTGGCACATTCTCTAGACCAGTGGTTCCCAAACTTATTTGGCCTACCGCCCCTTTCCAGAAAAAATATTACTCAGCGCCCCCTGGAAATTAATTTTTTTTAAATTTTAATAGCAATTAAACAGAAAGATATATGTATTAATGTTTCTACCTTTTTCGTAAAATATAGTAAAGAAAGGTGTAAATTAGAAACATTGAAGTTTGAAATTATGAAACTATTTATTGAACTCAGAATAGAAAGGTAATACAAAAAAAGTTAAAACAAATGCACCTGTGGCCATCACCACCCCCCTGGATCACTGCAGCGCCCACCAGGGGGTGGTAGCGCCCACTTTGGGAATCACTGTTATGGATCATGCAGGGAGAACAAAGGGTGAAATATTTAACTACAGCAGTGTTTGTATATATTCTGCACAGTGAGAAAACCTGAAGTCATTTTCAAGGTCCACCATTTCTTACTTCTTTTCAGTTAGGTCAAGTTTCTAAACTTTCTAAATCTCTGTATTCTGGCTAATGAAAAGAAAGTAGGATTCTATCTAGTCTCCTATCTACCTACTCCAGGACTTCTGTGAGGATCAAATGAGATGAAGCATGGGAAAATGCTTCACAGACATTTGGTTAAATTGTAAAATGTTTGCACCTGGCTATAAAGCAAGTCATGTTCCTAGGCTGAACAAACTCCAAGGAGGCTAGTCGCTAGGGAGAGGAAGCTGGGCATTGCTACATGACATCATTACCCAGCACCCACAGCCACCATTTATGGGCTGGGCTGGGCTGTGGGCTACATTTTGCATCATGGGGTCTTGGCAGCGTTGTCTGTGATTTGGTGGGCTGTGGCTCTGGGGTGGTGGTGGGGCCCGTGTACCACTTGGGGGAAGCCGAGTGTTGCTTTGTGGGTGCCAGGTCCCTGGTACTGTTTCTCTGTAAATGGCCAGTGCATATCACGGCAGCTCCTGCATTGAGCATCTGTCCCCTGGTTGTCAGTGTGTGTCATAGTGACTGGTCAGATGGTCAGAGGGACACTTACATATTAGTCTTTTAGATAGATATAGATAGATGATAGATAGATGATAGATAGATAGATAGATAGATAGATAGATAGATAGATAGATAGATGATAGATGATAGAAAGATAGTTTTGTTGTTAATCTTTACCCAAGGATATTTTTCCATTGATTTTTAGGGCAAGTGGAATGTAGGTAAAGACAGCGAGAAATATGGATTGGTTACCTCCTGCAAGTGCGCCGACCAGGGCCGGGTATTGAGCCTGCAACTGAGGTACCTGCCCTTGACCGAAATTAAACCCAGGACTCTTCAGTCCATGGGCTGATGCTCTATCCACTAACCCAAACCAGCTAGGGCTATGCCTATATTTTTAATATTAATATATTAACACATACTGACAATATCAGGAGAAGAACAAAGTATAGTCATACCTCATTTCATTGTCCTTTGCTGATATTGCTTTTTTATTATTACGTATTTAACATTTATGGTAACCTTGTGTTTTGGAATAATTTTCCAAAAGCTCACTGCATGCCTGTGTAACATTTTTGTAATTCTTGAAATATTTCATACTTTTAAATTATTATCCATGTTATGGTGACCTGTGAGCAGTGATCCTGGATGTGTCTCAATGTGGTCCCAGAAGCAGCAATTGTTATAAGAAATATTTATAATCTCCAAAAATCAAAGAATAGTCTTTGTCCTAGTTAGAATGTTAGTTTTTCAGTAAATGAGCTCAAAAGGAATGAATTCAAAATAGAGCTACAAAACATATTTTGATCCTATATCAAACTTTTTTTTTCTTGCTGGAGAGTAAAAGAAACTAGGTAAGTCTATTATTACCAAGTGATGACTTCAGATGGCATCAGTAATGATTCCACTTTCTTGGAACATCATGTGAACAGTATGCATCATTACTGAGCTGAGATCACAATGAAAAGAATCATTGACTCACCACTCATCAAAGGGCTCTCAGAGCCAATAATTTTTATTTTAAATGCAAATGAATGAAAAACATATGGGAAGAGATTTAGTTCGGAGTGACTGAAGGCTTGTGGGAGAGTGCCAAGAAAAACAAGATCCTCTTCATGCATTATATTCCAAGAATTGTTGCTTTCAGGCTTCATAGCTTCTAGATTTACCTGCCCAACCATACGCACAGGGAGTCCTGTTGTTTCCATTACACTGTATAGTGGGAGTCTGTTTATAAGCTTGTGCAGTTTGGTTTCAAGTATTTTGTAGGGCAAAGGTCCTGGAACGCCTTTCTGGAGGAGATTTTTTGTGATTAGATAGTCTCATGAACGGCCCAATAAGTGAGAAAACTGTCCCCCATTCTTATTTGGGACAGGTGGGTGGGGTAGGCTTATCGGGACTGCCTTAGATCTCTAGGGGTTGTGGTTTTTCTGCCTCATTTCTGTGTAGTAGCAGGCTGTTTTGAAATTCTTCTCCCACTTTGACTCTCTTAATATTCTGTTTCCCTCCTGAATTAATTAAGGTTGTTAGGGTTACATATAATAACAAAAATCAAATTGAGCCAGTGTAAGCAAAGAGGAAAGAAATGAGGAAACCAGGAGGTGAAAAGCTTTAGGGAATGCAACACACTCAATCCCTCCATCTTCTATCTTTGGTCCTCTTAGCACATGTTCTTCATTCATGACTCTCCACTGGTCAACTTTCTTCATCTCTTTGCATAGTGGAAAGACAAATAGTCATCTCTAAACTTAAAATGACTGACTGCCCCTCAGCCCTAGTTACAAACTTCTGAGGAGAATTAATCTGATTGGTTTAATTTTAGCCAGGAAAACCTCCCCACCAGTCCACTTACCTATCTATGGTCAGAGTTGTGGGGTCATGTATGACACACACTGTTATCAGATCTAAAGTATGGAGTATAGTAGGTGTGAAAAGCAGTTCTGAAAGAATGGGGACTGAGTTCAGCAGTTTCCCTGGAAGTTGTGTTCTACATTTTATTTTTGATTGCCATGGAAGAGAAATAAATATAGATAGGAATATTCTATATTTATAATTTATTTAGAAACTCAAGCCTTTCCTCACTTTCTGGAACACTGTTTTGGTTTTGCTTTTAATATGGCCACACCAAACAAAGAGCAATATGGGGAAAAGTTTTGAAAAAGGTTTGCAGCTGAGGAGATATGAGTGAACAACTATGGTTATATAGTCATTCTGCCTCATGGTGTACCAGTAATCTTGCTCTCCTAAGCACACCTAAAGGCCATTGTTCTGTTTTGGCTCATCCTAATCATGCTGGAGTATGTGGTTGGAAAAATCAAGAGAGAAGGAATGTGTGCCTCGAACCCATTCTGTGATCTATGAGACACAAGCTTCAAATAAAGGATGTTCTAATGATAAGACCAGCAAAACTGTGAGAAATTTTGAGATGATTAATTATGCCTTCATTCCTACAAGGTATATATTATCATATATCAGATTTCCATATGATGTTCTGTTCTTAAGAAGGATAATTAAAATAATCATCAAGAACAATAAACATATGTAATTAAAATATGTAAGATGCAGAATTATGCCTGTGTAATTTACACTATATTTCCACAGTTGATTTCTAGAAAGCCTTGCATAAAAGTTACAAAGTGAACATAGGCATTAGAATGCCTGAACTACAACCCCAACTATATCCTTTTCCAACGGTGTAACTGGGACATATTTTTAAGCTCCTCACCTTAGATTTTTAAAAGTGTTTAGACATTAGTAATAAAATCTGCTTCATAAGATTGTTGTGAAGATTAAAATAGGAACATCTTGCTCCCTAGTATATAGCGCACGTTTGATAAATAAATATTAGGTATTATTATGCTTATTATTTTACTTTTTACAATTCTGTGTAGCACACGTAGGCTAGTGGGCTAGGCATTATGTTGCCAATTCTGAAACTCAATAAACATAAGGTAAATCACCCATGGTTTCATGGAAGTACTGCTGCTGCTTATGCTTCTTTAGTAACATTTAATGACAGAAAGCAAATAGATTTCTTTGGGGCGACATAAAGCAAAAAGCAAGGGACGTAGAATGACTTAGAAGTGAGCAGTAAAAAGCCGTGGCAGCTAGAGAGCAGGCTGGTCATCCCAGTGTCTGTTCTCCCATCCGATTTAGTAGTAAAATTCTGGCTTTTATCAGGACCCATCGCCACTCAGAGCAAAGGCCACGTTTTCTAGTCTTCCTTGTGACTCTGTTTGGTCCCTTAACTACCAGTAGGTTTTCTTCAAGGGAGGCGGTCACCCCTTTTGTCTTTCGGTTGTCTGTGATGAAAACACAATGGCTGGAGCTCCTCCAGTTTCTGGAACCATGAGATGATCTCAGGATCTAAAGCCATGAGCCATGAGAGAGCATGAACCTAGATCCCTGGTGCTTTGGGGCCATCGCATCAAACACATTACTTTTTGTTGTTGTTTTGGGGGTAAGAGAAAAATATGTTACCTTGGTTACCATAATTATTATTACCATAATAATTTGAGGATTTTCTGATACTTGCAGCCAAATTGAACCCTAAATAATGGCATCAGGATTATCTAGACACACAAATGTACTTGGTTTCTGTGATAGGCTAAGCATAGTGCGCACTTCAAGGTCATACTAGTGTCAGATATTGCTGAGAAATTTTCCTGTTATCTAGGAATATAATACATACACATGAAAGAAGACAAATTATGACATAACCATCATGCAACGATGGCAGAGATAATAGCACCATGATTCAAGTATATACTGGAGTTTGTGTAAAATTTCCAAGCAGGGAAGTGGCAGAGCACACACAATGCTCCAGACTTGCCTTGTTAGAGGCCTGCTGAGGCCCATTGTGTCTAGGATAGAAGTAACACAAGCATTCCAGAAAGAAGGGACCCATACCTTACATGTAATGAACTTTATAGAGTCAGAGGCTGGAGAACAATAAAAGTCCCTGGATAGACAGAGTGAGAAAAGAACAGATCCCAGCACTGAGCAGCATCTGTCAGCCTATACCGCATGACTAGGTAGCCCCCAGATCAGTTTGCTTATCTTAACTGACCAATTTGCTTTCTGACATATGCTTCCCCACACAGGAAGAGCTGTTTGGGTCTTTCTTTACAGTTTTAAAAGGAGTACTGTGAGCCGCATTGGTGTGGCTCAGTGGTTGAGCGACGACCTATGGACCAGGAGGACATAGTTCAATTTCCAGTCAGGGCACATGTCCGGGTTGTGGGTCGATCTCCAGTGTGGGATGTGTAGGAGGCAGCCAGTCAGCGATTCTCTCTCATTATTCATGTTTCTATCTTTCCCTTCCTCTCCCTTCCTCTCTGAAATCAATAAAAGTATATTATTTTTTTTAAAGGAGCACTGTGAGAAATGGCATGAACAACAGTGAGGTAGAGAAAGAAGGTTGGAACAAATTAAAATGGGGGAGGTGGACCAAGTGTATTATAGGTGTATTTAATAAAAATATATAGAACTCACTATTTACTAACCATTATTTCATTTAATCTTCACAATAGCTTCTTGAGATAGGTACTGCTATTGCTTCCTGTTTTTGAAATGAGAAAATGGACACAGATATATTGATAGCTGTGTAAGGTCACACACACTGTGTGCACCAGAGTCAAGGTTGGAACCGAGGCCGCCAGGTGCAAGTGTTCCGCTCTATGTTGCCTCTCTGTGAGGCTGTCCCCCCACTAGGAAAGCAGCCAACATTCCCTGGTACGTGTGCTATGTGCAGAGCTGTGCTAAATGCTCTCTATACATTATTTCACTTAATCCTTAATAACCCCAGGAAGTAGAAGCTATTATTAGCCCCATTTTACAGATGAGTAAAGCACAGACAAGATATATTAAGTTAATCATCCCAAGTTCCAACAGCTTTAAAATGGAAGAGCTCAGTGAGATGCCAGCCTTGGTCTCAAACACTCCAGACTCCGTGCTAGTAACCACCACATCATATTACAGAACGTACCGGATGGATGAAGGAAGAGAGGAAAGGGACATTAGTGTAATTCAACCTGGTGGAGAAAGGAACTTGAATCTAACAAGGGAGGGCCCAGGGCAGTGAGAACATAGACATTCCTGCAACATTAGTGCAATAATTTAGTTTTCTTTGTCAGCAGGGTATGTTTCATTCATTGGTATAAATATAATCATAAACTGCATTACATGGGAAAGTTTATGAAAGGAGGGGACTGAAACTGCAGGAGAGCTAAAATTCACAAAGACCCCTTCTGAAGTTTAGCTTGGGGGGCCCAGCATTTAAATGTATACCCCCCAGCTGGCCTGGAAAAATATAAAAGCCAAATGGCCAAGTTAGCCTTGGAATCCTTATATTGCCCTCCAAGAAGGATACGTTCTGATTGAGTGTTGAGCACAGCAGGAAATATCATTACAGACCTGGAATCCAGATTTCTACCAGAAAATGCGAAGCATCTGGCAGTTTTGAAAGGTAATCTTTCCAGATTTACTTTCACATAAACTATATTCCACTACAGCACCAGCAATCATGGGGGAAGATTGTTTTTAATATAGTGGTTTAGAGAACAGCACATGAAACTTAAATGAAGACAGCATTTCACCTCTAGGTCTTGATTAGCAAAAGTAGCACCCCCTAGCCCTTTCGCACTTATTAAAAAGGTGGAGTCACAGAGATAGTCTTAAGGCATTCCTCAGGGCATCTTATTCAGGCCGTTAACTCCCAGGGAATTCTGTGAGGCACCTCTTTTCTGAAGCAATTGGCCATTGATTACCCATTCGTTTGGTAGTTGTTACTTTTCTCCACAGGAAGCTAACTGAAGTTTCAAATTATCTTCCATACTTTGCTGTGAGTACAGCACTGAGTTCCTTTTTTATTAGTTTGAAAGACAGGTTTCTGTTTTTTTTTTATTTTTTTAAAAATTATATCTTTAGTGTTAAATCCATGTGGATTTAAGAGAAACACATTGCATTCTTTATCCTTTTTCTTTTCTTATTTTCAGAAATAAATGTGACTTGAGCTATACCTAAGCAATTGAGAAAACACTTTCATAGCTTTCATCAACTCCTAACATCTCTTAGATAATTTCTTTCGGCACAGGCCTATAAGCAAGAGAAGGTCACAATATAAGTTAATCTTAGAAGTACAGGCAGACACAAACTAGAGCAAATACAAGACGACTTATGAAATTTTCAGTGATCAGTAGTCTTAACATCAGGAAATGGAAACAAGAGAGTTTTAAAAAAGGGACATCTTGGAAATAGTCATTCATAGCAGAATGCACAATGTGAGATGTTTGAACTGCCTGCAAAATACAAAAGCAAAGCTGCAAATGTACATTATCAAGATTGTTAGACAATATTGCATTATTGTTTTTCCAAAAGCAGAGCATGAATTTGGATCTTAATTACAATGAAAGCAAATGTGTAAAAGAAAAGTTTATTTCCTATTGTTGTTTGTCTATAATTGATGGTGTGACAAATAATTGCACTGCTATTGTGTATGGCAAATAAGTAACTTCAGTAGAAATCTTGCCCTA
Source organism: Myotis brandtii (assembly GCF_000412655.1). Classification (NCBI taxonomy): domain Eukaryota; kingdom Metazoa; phylum Chordata; class Mammalia; order Chiroptera; family Vespertilionidae; genus Myotis; species Myotis brandtii. Next base: position 1,407,578 of record NW_005357846.1, on the reverse strand, counting down.
TACGGCAACCAAACAGCTGTTTATCATTGGCCTAATTATCAAGTTAATGAGATGCTAATTTCTATATTCATAAGGCATGCATGAACAAGTACTAGTGTATGCAAAACAGGGTTTAGTGACAAACTTAATAAGTAAAATAGCAAAGTATTGGCAAATAGACACATGTGGTTTTAAAATCTAAGACTTTGCTCACTGGGAAACTGTACAGTTCTAGGATGCATGCCCAGCCATCTACTGTCTTTCATGCATATCCGTGCTGACAGCAGCCTTCTTCGTAGTCTTGATTCAGCTCCCGCCTTGTCTATAGAACTCCTATTATCGTTACTCAAAGGGGGCAGAATCTGATACACTGTGCAGATTTATGGATGGTTGTTTCAATCCTTATGGGATTGTGGTGCCAGGCTTCCAATTTCCCCAGCACAAGATGGGATGCCTTTTTTTTTTAAGAAAATTATCAGGTAAACCCTCCAATAAATACTGCAGTGAATATGCATTTTCCTGTCTCCCAGACAACCATGCTACTGTGAGTAAAGTTTGTATAGCATCCAGATTTAAGGTTTCCATATTGACTTAGAGAGAGAAACTGTTATTTAAAATAATAATAATAATAATAGCCCAGGTGGCATGGCTCAGTGGTTGAGCATCAACCTATGAACCAGGAGGTCATGGTTCAATTCTGGGTCAGGGTACCTGCCTGGTTGTGGGTGAGATCCACAGTGTGGGGTGTGCAGGAGGCAGCCAGTCAATGATTCTCTCTCCTCAATGATGTTCCTATCTCTCTCTCCCTCTTCCTTCCTATCTGAAATCAATAAAATATATTTTTAAAAACAATAACAATAAGAATAGTAATAGTAACATATGTAGTTAAACCAAATAGTAAAGCACATTACAATTTTCAAAAGGTGTCTTTAAGGCCTGGAGTAGCAGAGAGGAAAATGATTTGGGGTTTTATTTGGAGGTAGAATTTGAAGCTTTTGGAGTGGCTGTGAAATGTTGACTTGTGACATCTCCTTCCTGTCATAGAACATGAGGTCATGAAGAGTGCGCTTTGGGGGCAACTGATTTACCATCATGAGATGAGGCACCTTGAGGACCTATTCACACCTTTCCGGTGTATATAATATCACACTGAAGGAAAGTGGTGCATCCAGAAAGTCTGCTCTGCCCTCAGAGCAGAGTGACACATGCTGAAACTCAACTTTCCCTCATTCATTTTTCAGAATGCAGCCACAGGCATGGTGTGTTGAACAGTTTACAGTAAGAACAAGGAAAAGGCTGGAGAAGATTCACTAAGAAAGTGAATGATGTGTCTTTTTTATAAATCCTGAGTGAGAAGTGTGTTGTCATGTCAAGTTTAAAGTTGTATCATTGTTCATTTCGTAAACTGAAAACCTACAAAGGGAGTAAGTGAATGAAGGTGCATATTTATGCAGTGTGCCAACAGTCTATACTAGTAGTATGCTCCCAATCATATTTTGAATCTCTATAAGTGAAGTAACCAAGTTATAACAGGTGGTTCCTTCATTCTAATGACACTATTATTAATGGTAATTCTGCCTTGCATTTTATGTTGATCACATATTGATTTATAGGAATTTTACAGTGAACTGAGAGTATAGACTGCATGTAAGTCAATCTCATCAATGCATAGGTGTAGTTATGAGATTATTTGTGCCTGAGCTGGAACCAGAATTCTGAAATTTTGCTCCTTCCCTTTTTCTTTCTACTTCAATAATCAAGCTGAAAAATGATTAGGGTGTTTAACATGGAATGATTTGCAAATTTGCTTGTAACAAGCAAAATAGAAAAGTGTCTGATGTCTGACATGATTCTAAAATGGGATGTTTTGTTTTTTACTACACATAATAGCAATTAGTCTCAGGTGTCCCCCGGGGATAATAATACAGTTTACCACATAGAACCAGATTCTCTGCTATTAATGGAAGATTTCATTTTCAAATATAACTTTCACATGATCATTCAGAAAAAGTTTAAAAATCTTCCAGGAACTCCAACTCATTCACTTCAGCAAACATGTATAGAGAACTCATTGCATGAGAGGAATCCCCGAGAGCACATGGCCCTGTGTGATGGGGGTATGTCCATTGTAGAAGACTGGGGTCATTTTCCAAGTAATTCAGGCACTATTGGAGCAAACAGTGCAGTAAGTATTACATGGCTGAGCCCATTACATTGATCAAATCCAACTAATTTCAGAATAATTTGATTCTGTTAGGTTAGGTCAAAACTGCCTTACTGAATTGTCACAAAAGCATTTTAATTCTAATTGTTTCTTTAGACTCAGGACTGTGAGCAGCAGTGATTTGCAGAAATAAAGCAGAGTGAATGCTGAGATGAGAGGGGAGCACACATAGCAGGGGGCTACGGAGTTCTCAAACAAGTCTGCATCACATGCACGGGAGGCTTGTTAGAAACACAGCTTCTGATGACCAATATCTGACTTTCTGAATCCGTCTCCAAAAGAGGGACTTGGGCAGCTTTGTTCTTAATTGACTTCATAGGTAAACTTAAAATTTACTAACGTCTGAAAAGTCCTAGGTAGGTCTTTGAATTTCATGAAGATAAGATTCTGTTCATCTCATGACGTTCTGAGTATCCGAGTAAGCATTCTCGACTGAATTCATTAATGAGACAGTAGAAACTCAGCAAAGTACTATAAAACCACAGAGAAGGTGCAAAGAATAGGATGTAATCAAAGCAAATGAAGTGTCTTAGGTCAGAGTTCTGTGACAACCAAAATCAGAACAGCGGCTGGGAATAAAGAAATTTCCTCAAATCAAGTCCAACAAAGTAAAAAACAAAACAAACAAAAACACATCCACATGGTCTTCGCAGAACTGAGTCTGTATAAAAACATTGTGCTTGACCAAGCAGAATCGCACACAAGCTGAACAGCGGCTGGGAATAAAGAAATTTCCTCAAATCAAATCCAACAAAGTAAAAGACAAAACAAACAAACAAAAACACATCCACATGGTCTTTGCAGAACTGAGTTTGTATAAAAACCATTGTGCTTGACCAAGAAGAATCGCACACAAGCCGCCTGATTTCTTCAGATTAAGATGCACTTTATTCCCATTTGCATATCTAGGAAATCAGGATGCCCCTCACATTTGATTCATGTTACCACTTTAACTGTCCTGGATCAAACTCTCATTTCTCTTTTTTCCAGGAAACTTTTGTGTTTGTTCTTGCCAGTCACCCAAGGGCACTATCAAACCAAGACCATTTCAAACTAAATGCCCGCCAGAGGATTTTGGGACCACACTAGCATCATGAATTCACACTGCACACCTGCAAAAGTGATAGATGGTAGTTCAAATTTTCATGGGAGATATTTTTCCCCCTTTCTCCATCTAGTGTCAATGTTGAAACATACAAGTTCCCTTAACTGTCCTTTCCTAAATGTTGGGTTTAAGTCTTACTTACCCCTGCAGTGAGGGTTTAGGATGGTTCTGTAAATCAGCTGTTGGATCCCAGAGTGGGTGCCTCTCCCACTCTCCTTCTTTCTCTTTCTATCTCTCCATCTGTCACTTATCTATCATCTATCTATCTATCATCTATCTATCTATCATCATCATCATCATCATCTATCATATATTTACCTATCATCTATGGATCTATTTATATATCTTCATATCTCTGCTCTAGTGGAAAATTAAATAATATTGCAGCTTATGATCAAGAGCATTTTATATGTGATAAAACATAAGCTCTTTCTACTGAAATCACCTAAAATTTACAGCTTGAATCTATTCTATCTATCATCTATCTATCATCTATCATCATCTATCATATATCTATCATCTATCGATCGATCTACTTATATATATATATGCATATCTCTGCTCTAGTGGAAAATTAAATAAGATTGCATCTTATGATCAAGAGCATTTTATATGTGATAAAACATAGGCTCTTTCTACTGAAATCATCTAAAATTTACAGCTTGAATCTACAGGGACAATAATGGGAATGCCTCTGTTTGCCTAAAGAAAGCTGTGGGTAAAAAAAGTTCAGATACTGAACAATTACTTTGATTCTATAGTGTGAAAATTGAGATAATGACACTAAGATTTCATAGTCCACTTTAGATTACTTGGTACTATTTGCCACATTTACAGATTCATTGTGAGATCATCTTTCTTCTCTCTTAGTGCATGTCACATATAGAAATTTTTTGATATTTGCAACCATAGTAAAACAAAGATTTATATTTTTGATATTTATTTTATATATTTAAATGCCATTTAACAAAGAAAAATCAACCAAAAAAATGAGTTCGCGTGTGTCATAGGTTCGCCATCACTGACCTAGAGTATGTCTGAAACCTTACTGGAGTGGCCTTAGCCCTCCAAGCAGATACTCTTCCTGGACTGGTTTCTGAGATCTGCCCCGCAATCATTCCTGGACTACATTAGGAAATTATACACGGTCTCTGGGTAAATATTTAATCACATTTGCAGATTAAAAAAAAAATGTTGCTCTCTTATTTTTGATACAGCTGCTAGGATCAGATAGACTTCTCTGCTTAGTTTTTCTCCCCTCCCTCTCCCCCCCAAAGAAATCATTGTTATATATTCTCACTTTAACTGAAACCAGTTTGTTTTTATTAAAAGCATAAAATTCATTTTAAGTGATGATGACTCGATTGGTGATTCTCTGGCTTAGCTCATAGTCTCCCTCCCTCAATAAGACAAACCAAAACGGTTTTCTGTGGACTATTCAAGACTGCAGGCTGCATTTTTTTTTTACTCAGTCTGTTATTACTCTATGGCCACCCAAACTGGACTTTTTTCTACTCCAGTTTTTTTCCCCCCTCAAAACATGAATTTCACATTTATCTTTCCTCTTATTTTTTTTTTTCTTGACTTTTATGAGGTGCGGGCCACATAAAAACTCTGTGGCCCTGCAGCTGTCTCCTAAAACAAGTACTTTGAAGTGCCTTTGGCTCCACCCACTTCTCCCCCAGCGGCCAGCCCACTGGAGTCTGGGAGGGAAATTGGAAAGCAGAAGAGCCTGTTCTAATTCTCCACAAAGCCAATTGGAAAGGAACGATGAACAGTATCATTAGCTCCATATATCTCCAGTTTCCTAAAGAAATGGCGTCTTAGACTGTTCAGGCTGCTGTAACAAAATGCCGCAGATTGAATAGTTCATAAACAACAAAGTTTATGTCGCACAGTTCTGGAGGCTGGTGTCTGAGATCGGGGTGCCAGCGTGGTTAGGTGAGCCAGGGCTTGCTTCTGGTTGCAGACTTCCTGCTACATCCTCACAGGGAAGAGGCCCAGGGAGGTCTGCGGAGTCTTCTATAATAGCTCTAATCCCTCTTATGAGGGTTCCACCCTCATGACCTAATTATCACCTAAAGGCTCTACCTCTACCTTTTGGATTTCAATATGAATTTTTGGGAGACAAAAATATTCAGACCATAGCAATGGCAATCCTATTGTGTTAAATAAACCCAGTCTTCTCTTCCTTCTCTTCAGGATCCAACATATAAAAAATCAATTGTATTTTCTTGAATTCCTTCAATAACCTGAAACAACAAAACCCTTTCCTTCCTTTCTCCCTCCATTCCTTCCTCCTTCCCTCTCTCTTCCTTTCTTCCTTTCTTATTTGGTTTCTTCCTTCTTCCGTTTATTGTCTCTTCCTCTCTTTCCCTCCCTATTTGCCTTCCTCCATCCCTTCTTTTTTTTTTTTTTTTCACCACATTTTATGACCTGAACTAATTGAGTATCATTTTTGGATAATGGTGATCATAAATCACTGATTGTCATCTTTAACTATATATCACACTTTCTACAAAAGGCAAGTATGTCAAAGCGTATTCGCCCATGGTCATCACTTCCCAAACTCCACACTCTTCAGGTCTTATAATGGAGTGAAACAAGAAACACATGTTCATATAATTGCATTTGGTCTTTCTAGAACAATAATTGTGCTAATAAGAGTGTTGATAAAATTTACAGCAACAACTAACATTGAGCTCATAGATAGATATCAGACAAACTCAAAATATCTTATGTGAATTTTATCATTTAATTCTGTGAGGCAGATACTGCATTTCCAAATTTTATATAGAAGAAAATTGAAGTCCAGAGAAGTTAAAAAGCATTGTCAAAGTCACACAATACTAAGTTTGGGTTATTATTTTGGTATAAGTGTCTTGGTATTGGGAAAATTATTGTCAAATAAATTTAAACTTTTATCAGTAAATATGTGGAACTTTCCTGTAACAAAGGGAATATTTAAGAGAAAGAAAATGTTGTAAGGTGTATATAACTTAAGACACCAAGAAAGCAGATCCATTCTCTTAGCTGTGTCATTCTGTCTCTAGAATCAGGAATAGTCTTCAGGCTGTGTAAGCTGGGTAAAGTGTTTTGGGAGGGTTTGCTTTTAGTAAGGTTAGTAGTTTATTCGGAAGGCACACATTTTACTCAAAGCCTATGTTTTAGAATATTTCTCATTTCTAAGAATTCTTCAGCAGACAAAATTATCAAGATGCACTGTTCATTCCAGTGGATGCGTGTTGGCCGTTGACTCAGTAGTTACTGTTATTAAACTACTTTGCTCTCCATGGGTTGTCTATGGAATCTCTTTTCATTTCCCAGGCAGTTTCTACCTAAGCTGTCTTTCAGTAACATTCCCTGCAACAAATACTAAGTAGATAGTGGTGTCATTTTGACCTCTATTCATCACAGACTGAGTAACAAACTGTGATTCTCTTGAATTTCTCTTTCAGCTTCTTCTGAATTCATTTTTTCTACATCCATAACCAAGTCCTTGAAACCTTAGACTCTTGAACAATCCTATATTTCTAAAGTAAATATCCATGGGTTTTCCTTCATATATTTACTTTTGCATAGTTCCATCCTGAAGATTTAGTTGGAACAGACAATCCCAGCAACCATAGGGCAGCCTTTTCTTCTTTACAAGTACTTTGGAGATAAAACAAGAAGTGTTTCCTTCCAGGCTTTCTCAATACTCTTGGTGATCCCAGTCTCTTCTTTTGTGGCTCAGTGCTAATGAGGCCCCACAGAATTAGCTCCACCTACATTAGTGAGTAGACTCCTCCATTGTCTCTTAGCTCTGCCAACAAATGGTTCCCAGGGTTACCCACAAAACAGGACCTAAGTCTGTAAACGAACACTGAGATGATATACTCTTCCAAGTATTTTACACAAGCATATGGTTAAATTAAGAAACTGCATGGCTATTTGGTTGCTAAAAAGACTTATTGTTAATGTTCTTTTAAAGTGCCATTTAAAGTCACTGTCCACTCTCTTATTTCAGCAACTTTTAGAGATTTCCATGGGCCAGAGATGCCTCAGTTCCAACCACTTAAAATTAGCTAGTCCACACTAATAAAAGGGTAATATGCTAATTAACCAGACATCTTCTGGACGACCTTTTGGATGTCCTTCCTGACAAAGCCAGGCCCAAGCAAAGCCACCCACCCTGCAGTCCCGGGCGCCAGTGCCTGCAGCTGCGGCCCAAGAGACTGAGAAAACCTGCCTGCCCCGCGGTCTCAGGCACCTGCAGCTGCAGCCCGGGTGAAGCACCTGCCCCATGGTCCCCTGCGGCTGCGGCCAGTCCAGGCAAAGTCACCCACCCACGGTCCCCTGAGGCTGCGGCAGGCCCGGCAAAGCTGACCCAGGTCTTGGGTGCCTATGGTTGGCCAGAGGAAGGGAAGCCTGGGTCCCAGGTGCCTGTGGCCGGCTGGAGGAGAAAATCCTGGGTCCCGGGTGCGGGGCTGTGGCAGAGGCAGTTAGGCAGGCAGGCAGAGGTGGTTAGGGGCAATCAGGCAGGCAGGCAGAGGGGTTAGGGGTGATCAGGCAGGCAGGCAGGTGAGCAGTTAGGAGCCAGCAGTCCCGGATTGTGAGAGGCATGTCCGACTGCCGGTTTAGGAACGATCCCTGTGGGAACAGGCCTAAACCGGCAGTCAGACATCCCCCAAGGGGTCCCAGATTGGAGAGGGTGCAAGCTGGGCTGAGGGCCCCCCCCCCTTGCACAAATTTTGTGCACCAGGCCTTTAGTCCATAATAATAACAGGGCAATATGCTAATTAGACCAAACATCCTTCCGGACATCCTTCTGGATGACCTTCTGGACGAAGCCGGGGCTGTGAGGGAAGCCTGGGTACCAGTGCCTGCCTGTGGGTCCTACAATCCTATATTTCTAAAGTAAATATCCATGGGTTTTCCTTCATATATTTACTTTTGCATAGTTCCATCCTGAAGATTTAGTCGGAACAGACAATCCCAGCAACCATAGGGCAGCCTTTGCTGCTCTACAAGTACTTTGGAGATGAAACAAGAAGTGTTTCCTTCCAGGCTTTCTCGATACTCTTGGTGATCCCAGTCTCTTCTTTTGTGGCTCAGTGCTAATGAGGCCCCACAGAATTAGCTCCACCTACATTAGTGAGTAGACTCCTCCATTGTCTCTTAGCTCTGCCAACAAATGGTTCCCAGGGTTACCCACAAAACAGGACCTAAGTCTGTAAACGAACACTGAGATGATATACTCTTCCAAGTATTTTACACAAGCATATGGTTAAATTAAGAAACTGCATGGCTATTTGGTTGCTAAAAAGACTTATTGTTAATGTTCTTTTAAAGTGCCATTTAAAGTCACTGTCCACTCTCTTATTTCAGCAACTTTTAGAGATTTCCATGGGCCAGAGATGCCTCAGTTCCAACCACTTAAAATTAGCTAGTCCACACTAATAAAAGGGTAATATGCTAATTAACCAGACATCTTCCGGACGACCTTTCGGATGTCCTTCCTGACAAAGCCGGGCCCAGGAAAAGCCACCCACCCTGCAGTCCCGGGCGCCAGCGCCTGCGGCTGCGGCCCAAGAGACTGAGAAAAGCTGCCTGCCCTGCAGTCTCAGGCACCTGCAGCTGCATCCCGGGTGAAGCACCTGCCCCATGGTCCCCTGTGGCTGCGGCTAGTCCAGGCAAAGTCACCCGCCCATGGTCCCCTGAGGCTGCGGCAGGCCTGGCAAAGCTGACCCAGGTCTTGGGTGCCTATGGTCGGCCAAAGGAAGGGAAGCCTGGGTCCCAGGTGCTTGCGGCCGGCTGGAGGAGAAAATCCTGGGTCCCAGGTGCGGGGCTGTGGCAGAGGCAGTTAGGCAGACAGGCAGAGGTGGTTAGGGGCAATCAGGCAGGCAGGCAGAGGGGTTAGGGGTGATCAGGCAGGCAGGCAGGTGAGCAGTTAGGAGCCAGCAGTCCCGGATTGTGAGAGGCATGTCCGACTGCCGGTTTAGGAACGATCCCTGTGGGAACAGGCCTAAACCGGCAGTCAGACATCCCCCAAGGGGTCCCAGATTGGAGAGGGTGCAAGCTGGGCTGAGGGCCCCCCCCCCTTGCACAAATTTTGTGCACCAGGCCTTTAGTCCATAATAATAACAGGGCAATATGCTAATTAGACCAAACATCCTTCCGGACATCCTTCTGGATGACCTTCTGGACGAAGCCGGGGCTGTGAGGGAAGCCTGGGTACCAGTGCCTGCCTGTGGGTCCTTGGTGCCAGAAGGAAGCCAGTGCTGGCAGCTGGGGGAAGGAAGGCCTACTCTTGCATGAATTTCATGCATTGGCCTGTAGTTATTAATAATAGAAAAAGAGCAAAGGTAAAGCCAGGCATTATAGGAATGTCATTTAGGCAGCTTCGCAGGAAGCTGCAAATTTGAACTCCCCAGGGAACCACTGACCCATTCTCTGTAGACCCTGGGGGGAGGGGTCCAACAAAGAGGAGATAAATGCATGCACACTAAAGTTGGGGTAACTAGAGAAGATGTCTGTCAGTCACACCTGGAAACAGAGATTATTGGCCAGAGCAGGCAAAGCCACAGCAAGCATGCAAACATTTGGGAATACATAATCCCCTAAACAAAGGAGCTTGTTCTCTTGTTGCTCTTGGCTCTTGGCTCCCTTGCATTCACACATATGGCCCCATCCATGTGGACCCCACATGCAATGGTCTGATGGAATGCAGTGGAAAACACAAGCTAAGCTAGCCTGATGCTGGTCTGGACTTGGCTCCAACGTGGAAAGGAAACTATGGACACTGACTCTGATTTTAGCTTTGTTGAAGCCCCAGTTACACTTCTTCTATGATTGGACTAAGGGAAATGGGACCTTGGAAACTCAGGGATTTAATTCCACACAAATAAACATCAGTCATTCTCCCATGAGACTCTCAGAAAACTTTTTTTCTTGGGACATTGCAAGAATTCCACTCCCAGTAGCAACAAGTGAGAATGAGGACCTCTCCCCACTGGCAACAAACATGCTACATGGTCTTGTTTCTCAATCCTCATACATAACCGTTATACTTTATTTGATGGTACAAACTATGTAAAGTTGCAATTAAATTACAAACTGGAGAATTAAGCAATCCTCAAATTCAGGAAACTATTTTCTTATTTCTATGTGTTATTAAAATCCTATATTACAAAATCCTTAATACAATGACAATCCTGTATAATAAAAGGGTAATATGCAAATAGACTGAATGGCAAAACAACCAATCAATGATATACTAGTACTAAGGCTGCTCAACCACTCGCTATGATGTGCACTGACCATCAGGAGGCAGACAGTCAACTGGTCAACCAGTTGCTATGATGTGTACTGACCACCAGGGGGCAGATGCTCCGACCAGTAGGTTAGCTTGCTGCTGGGGTCTTGCCAATCGGGACTGAGCGAGATGGGCCAGACACTCCCTGGAGCCCTCCCGTGGTCCCTCCCCAGCCCCAATTATGCACCAGTAGGGTCCCTCAGCCTGGCCTGGGCCCTCTAGCAATCTGGGACCCCTTGGGGGATGTTGGAGGGCCAGTTTTAGCCTGATCCCACAGGCCACTCTGCTTGGGAGGGTGCCAGATGCAGGGCTCATGGCTGGCTAGCACTGCTGTGGCAATGTGAGCCTCTCCCAATCGGGACTGATTGGGCACAAGCCTGTGGCAGGCACATTGGGGCCGGAATGAGCCAGAGCAGCACGTAGAAGCTGCAAGCGGCACTGGACTGTGGGTTTCGGCTCGATCCCTGTGGGACACCCAGAGGGTTCCCACCTGTGCCCGAATTCATGCACCAGGCCTCTAGTAAAAAATAAAATAGAATAAGAGTCATGCGTTATTTTACTCCAATAAACAAAAGTTTCTTTAATTCAAATCTACTAAAACAAAATTAGACATAAAAAGTTTCTTCTTATGACTTTATATAATTTCTATATGCAATAAATATATACCTGCATATAATAGATGATCAATAAATATATGTTCCATGAATGAACTAGAATTCCTAAGGAGCTACTCCTAGCAAAAACAAACACATAAAAAAAATAAGTTGAAGTGGAAAAGGAACTCCACCACTCATGGGTGCTTTGTTATGGGAAGAGAGGTGTGAAGAAAGTGGGTGGAGAGGTTTCTGGAGGGGGTATTGCCTGAGGCTTGCAGAGGAGGCCAGTGACTGGAGAGAATGATTAGGGGAGGGGTATGACTGGTGGATAGGGGGTTGGAATGCATAGGAGCAGCTGCAGTGAGAAAAAGGCTTTACAGGGAATATTAGAAAGTTTTCCTATGGGCACAATTCTGTGAAATTTTTATACCACCCCTTAAAAAAAGCTCTTAATAAAAATCAAGTATGCTTCAAGGATTTTGAAAGTCGATCCCTATAAGTTTGAAACAACACCACTCTGAGCCTGACCTCGAAGTAGCTCAGTTTCTAGGTTCCTGAAAGACCTATTCCATCTCCCCACCGCTTACCTCTCACATTTATCACAACGCTTGCACACTGTCACTTCTCTTAAGACAATGTATTAGGCGTCCTATTAGGGTTCAAAAATGGATCCTGTTTTCAGGATGGGGTCGTATTCCATCTCCCCACCGCTTACCTCTCACATTTATCACAACGCTTGCACACTGTCACTTTCTCTGAAGACAATGTATTAGGCATCCTATTAGGGTTCAGAAATGGATCCTGTTTTCAGGATGGAGTCAGGTTGAGAGAAGGCTGGTTCTGATCGAGTCTCACTCACTTGAGTAGGACCAGTCTTAGAAGAGCAACCCAGTTGCAGGTGCTTCTAAGGAAGGATGAATCCAAAGCAAGCACAGGGCGTAGAGGTGAAGTCAAATTGAAAATGTGAATGATGAAATGGATCAGTGATGGGTGTCCAAAGTGAAATGGTTGCTGGTTTCAGCAGGTGGGGAGATGGCTCTGTTGGATGACACACAGAAGTTGAGTTGGCTATGCAGATGACAAAAGGAAGACTGGATTTGCTAGCTGGGTTTCAGGGTCAGGGCTGCAAAAGCAAAGAAAGTCCTGGTTTGTCTCTCCTTGCAATTAACTGTTATCAACTAACCCAGAGCACCATGCTCAGAAATGGGTGGGAACCAGGAAATTGGGTTGTTGCTGTCACCATCATTCTACAAAGGATGCTGCTCTACTGCTGCCCAAATGGATTCTGAATCACTCCTGCTTCTTTGGACATTTCCTTCAAATGCCCTGGCAGGAGGGTTCAAATGGGACAAGCTTAAACCACATGTAAGTTCCTCTTAACTGTACTTTCTACTTTGAAAATAGAAAATATCTTTTTTTTTTATCCTTAGCTGCCCTCCAGGGACCCACCCCCCAAGAAGATTTATACAGTATTGGACATTTCCTTCAAATGCCCTGGCAGGAGGGTTCAAATGGGACAAGCTTAAACCACATGTAAGTTCCTCTTAACTGTACTTTCTATTTTTAAAATAGAAAATGTCTTTTTTTTTCTCCTTAGCTACCCTCCAGGGACCCACCTCCCATGAAGATTTATACAGTGGCAGATTCCATACGTATGTGATAATTCAGTTGTTAAAAAAATGCACAGCACTGATTCAGAAGAAGATATGATTACTAGGTCATTTAGCAAAACTCAGAAAGGATGGAGCTCAGTTGTCAAAACAGGGCACATACACTAGACTGTGTCTGGGGAGTCAGATAGACCCAGTTGTCAGAGCTGGGCACTGAGTCAAGGCTGCTCTAGCAGTAACATCATCCTAATCTGGAGATGGATACCATCTCCTGGCATGCACTGAGTCAAGGCTGCTCTAGCAGTAACATCATCCTGAACAGGGGTCTTAATCTGGAGATGGATGCCATCTCCTGGCACGTGAAACATTTCATTTTGGGACTCGAGGATATTGTTGATCCTGCTGGTTCCCAGACTAATGCCAATCACAAGCAGTAATGGTGAGGACTTTAATATGGGATTTAGTAGACAATCGTTGGTGTTTTAACAAATGCTATAAGCTACATCAAATCTACACTGACAAAGTGAAGTGGCAGTTTGGAAACCTTCTACAGATGATTTACTTTGTTCTGTTCTAATTTATGTAAGCACATTAATTCCAAGGTGACCTGTAGGTACCAATTACTAAATTGCTGCATGATTGGTGGACTTTTGAAAAGCTTTGTGAAAGAAAACAAACCCTAAAATGTAATGTCGATATTGACTAGACACCACTATTCTTGTTTTACTGCAAAAATACATTGGCTGGAATCTCTAATAGTTTTAAATCCCCTCCAGGTTTCCTGAAATTCCTTGGTGAGATGTCAGGGCCTGAGCTGACCACTAGCCAGATCTGGACCTCTGATGTTTGGCAACATTCAGGCTGTTTGCCACCCTGTGTTCCCAGGTGCATTCCTCCCCTCTGTGCCTGGGATGCCAGGGGATACTAAAGGTATCGTTATAACAGCATGATGTTTCTTGTCACAGGGAGAAAATTCAGTGAACTTTTATAGCAGCAGCTGCTCTCTTGGAACTGGGAGAAATAGTTCTCCAGGTAATCACAAAAGAAAAAAAGGAAAAGGAATAAAAGAAGAAATAGAAACAAATATATTATATTCAGGGAAAGTATCAATGGGGCAGGAGGGAGGGCTAAGACCAGCATTTATTGTGTTTTGACTATGGTTTCAAGGTTCCCATTAAACTGTGGAAAAGGAGAAACCCAGGCAGTCAGATGTAGCTGTCACAGCCAAGAAATGCTGTCATCCCCAGCACTGCCAGCTCTCTGGTCTCCAGGGCCAAAATTGTAGAAGTGATTTTCTAGTCTAAAAATCCAAAGATGTAAAGGTAAAAAGCACATTGGGCATTTTACAATGTTTGATAGCTGATGATTGTGTAATGGAAAAAAAGAAAAAATATATACCACTTTCTCATATCTGTTAGATTGTGTAAGACGATTAGGTAGGGAAAGGTCTTTAAACTAAAGAAGGTGGCAAGAACCTGAGAGTGATGACTGTGGACATCTTTATGGAGCCAGAAATTATAACAACAAAGAGAGAGTATGTAATAAAGTTTCCTCAGTGTTTCATAAATTTTGGCTATGAGATGAATTCTTGTTGCAATAACTATTAGGGATGATGAATTCTTCTGGATCCTTTTGAAGAACCAATGAAAATTTCCTCCCTGACAGGTATCAGGCTGCAAGTAAGTCATTCATACTGGAGGTCTCTGACTCCAACATCAATGGTGACATAGACTGTTTTGATTAGATTCAAGCAATTGATTCATATACTCCACTAGCAGAAAAAAAAAAGTATACATCTCTGACTACTAACATAAATTTTCACATAGTTTGTAAATTTTGTTTGCCTTAAAGAAATTCTCTTTCATTTGAAGCATGCCAGCTGTGTGCCAGTCATTATGGTGTTCTTGTGGCTCATATTGTATAAGCTGCCTGCTTCCAGAACAGCCTACATGCCCATCAGCAGATGAGTGGGTTAAAAACCTGTGGTACAGCTACACAATGGAATACTTGCTGCTATAAAAAAGAAGGAACTTTTACCATTTGAGACAGCCTGGATGGAACTGGAGGGCATTATGCTAAGCAAAATAAGCCAGTCGGAGAAAGATAAATATCACATGATCTCACTCATATCCTATATAATAAAAGTCTAGGTGGCATCACGTGACACCCTCGCACGTTGTCACAAGATGGCCACTACAAGATGGCTGCCACAAGATGGCCACCACAAGATGGTCACCACAAGATGGTCAGCAGGGGAGAGAAGTTGTGAGCGATCAATTCGGCAGGGGAGGGCAGTTGGGGGGCAAAGAGGCCAGCATGGGAGGGCAGTTGGGGGAGATCAGGCTGGCAGGGGAGGGCAGTTGGAGAGGACCAGGCCTGCAGGGAAGGGCAGTTGGGGGCGACCAGGCCTGCAGGGGAGGGGAGTTGCTGGTGATCAGGCTGGCAGGGGAGGGCAGTTGGGGGCCATTGGGCCAGCAAGGGAGGGCAGTTGGGGGCCATCATGCCAGCAAGGGAGGGAAGTTGTGGGTGATTGGGCCGGCAGAGGAGGGCAGTTGGGGGCGATTGGGCTGCCAGGGGAGGGCAGTTGGGGGTGATCAGGCTAGCAGGGGAGCAATTAGGTGTCAATCAGGCCAGCAGGGGAGTGGTTAGGGGGTGATCAGGCTGGCAGGCAGAAGTGGTTAGGGGCAATCAGGCAGGCAGGCAGGCAGGCAGGCAGGCAGGCAGGCGAGCAGTTAGGAGCCAGCGGTCCTGGATTGTAAGAAAGATCCAAGATTGAAGAGGGTGCAGGCCAGGTTGAGGGACACCTCTCCCCTTATCTTCCCCCCTCCCGTGCACAAATTTCATGCACTGGGCCTCTATGGTGGTATATAATGATCAACATAAACTGATGAACAAAAATAGATCCAGGGACAAATAGAAGGGGCTGGGGGAGGGAGGTGGTTAGAGATCAACCAAAGGACTTGTATTCATGCATTTAGCATAACCAATGGACACAGACACTGGGGTGGTGGGGGCTTGCCCTCAGGGGTGGGAGTGGCCGGGGAGGGGGGTCAATCGGGGAAAAAGGAGACATATGTAAAACTTTAAATATAAAAAAAAATTCGATCTATAGGTCCACTGGGTCCCAAAAAATAATAGTTGATATGTCTTTTAAAAGTGTTAAAACCCTCTTGATGCAGAGGCAATAATGAATAACATCTCTTCTGAATACCTGGTCAAAGCAACTCTTTTCAATTCTGAGGTGCTCTTTTGAGCATCTGTGTATTTTGAGTCCTTGTCTAGGGCTCTGGTGAAATGGGAAAGGATATTTGATGGTGAAGAATATCAGTCTGTTATTTAGGAAGCCGACTTACTGCCTGGATCCTAAATGCCCCATGTCTCAGGGCTGTGGGGACTGCACTTAATTACTAAATATTTGACTTGTTCACGAAGGCCACATGCCTGCCACAATGTCTTTTCATTCCTGTGAGCTTCCGATTTCATTCCTCTCCATTCCCTAGATTCAGCGCTTTCTTTACTCCCAGAATGTTATTGGGTGACAAGCAAGGCAATACCTCCACCCATGTCTGGAAGCAAACTACATTGAAATACAGCCTAATTTATCAAGCTACTTTTAACCCATCTCCATAGCATTGTGATAAAAATTCAATTGCTATAATTCTTGAGTTTGTATTCAGACTTCTCCAAAATAACATAGATTCTCTTTAAAATCAAATTAACTGCAATTTGAAAAGGTACATATGTTATATTTACTTTCATTTATCACATTTCTCCCATTCTCCACAGCTTACATTTCCTTGTTCCTAGAATCAAATGTATTTGTTTATTGCAGTGAGGTCATCCATTTATATCTAGTTTTGATATCTCATTTCATTGAAATGACTTATAGATGATGGTATAAAGCCCCTACAGACTTACTTGCTAGGTGTGACTCTTCCCAAAGCTCCTCTGCAGACTTTTCTGAAAATTCCCTAGAAATTCCTCACAAAAGCTCAGGAACAGATTCTTCATAACTTCTATACAGGAACCCTTCCCTGGTCTACACCCTCCCTCCCCCGTTTTTGCTGCTGATGGGATTAAAAGGAGGTCACCCCAGCTGAATCAATGATTACTGTTGCTATTTCCTCTCAGGCCATGTGGGTGCTAGGGTTGGGGAGGCATTGTTCTCCAGTTTTAACAATGTCTCCAGTGGTGACAATTTGCATGAGGGATGAAGGAGCATCTATGTTAAAAAAAAATTAAATTGTCTTACATCCATATCAAATAACCAGTTGACAGTTGATAATATACAAATAAATCTTAGGAGAATACTGTGGTCTAGAAATGTAATTTTGGAAGTTATTAGGATATATATGGTAAAATCATGAGAATGGACAATTTAACCTCTGAAGTCTGTAGTAAGAGAAGGTCTCAGACAAAAGATTATCAGCATTTAAGGGACAGTCATGGGTCAATAGTCTGAAGGAATACTGTGGAATATCCAAAAGGAGTAAGAGAAAAAAGAACTTGGTCATTTATTGGACATGGGGGTCATACATGAGCACTTAAAAATGATTCTAAAGTTTTGAATATGGGTTACTGGTATCCATCCGTGAATTGTAAATGTATGTAAGTTTATTTGCACAGATAAATTCCAGTTGAACAAGAACCAATACGAGGAAAAAGTTTGCAATAATAAAATTATTACTAAGCCCTGGTCAATGGCCTCCAGCATTAAAGCCTTGTTGATCTCATTACAAAAAAATTCTCTAGTATGAATTATTTAGTATAATGACTTTGCCCAGTCTTTATCTATAGAATAATTCTTTACTTATAATGTAAAAATCATAAGAATAAAAACTGTTCCATGAAGGTTGATTTAAGTTAAAAAAAAATTCATTCTCTGGAGTCATAGTGGTTTATCCAATGTGAAATGTGTGTGCTCTGCTGGAAACTGAAGGTGGACTCTGGGGTTTGCATTTAAATGGAGCTAATGAATTTCCTCTGTGCAGTCCAGCCTGGGGAGAAATGGAGAAGACTGTGTAATAAAGCATGCAGTAGAATCGTCCTCTCTGGCTCTCCTGATTCTAATAGTGGAGCATGGCATTATTCCCTTTTCCTCTGAATCGAATCTATTCTTGTTTTTATGTTACTGCAATTTTTTTTCCTTTCGTCTGTTTTATTTTTATTTTAGTTTTTTCTATTTCAAGAAAATGTTTTTAAATATAATAATGTTACTTGCAGTAAACCTTAATATTTCAAGAAAAACAATCTTAAATATAATAATGTTACATGCAATAAACATTAATATCTTAAGAAAAACGATTTTAAATATGATGTTACATGCAATAAACACCAATTATTCAAAGAAAAATGATCTTACATATAATAATATTACATGCAATAAGCATTAATATTTCAAGAATAAAAGGATTTTAAGTATAATAATACTACCAAAACTGTACTAACATAGTATGATATCACAAAAGTCGTAGGAAACATAAAAAAATCTGCAAATAACAGGATTGATTCTATTATATTCTAGGATATTATTTTTCCCTCTGGCTCTATTTTTGTTCATCAGTTTATGTTGTTCATTAGATTCCACAAATGAGTGAGATCATATGATATTTCTCTTTCTCCGACTGGCTTATTTAGCTTAGCATGATGCTCTCCAGGTCCATCCATGCTGTTGTGAATGGTAAGAGTTCCTTCTTTTTTACTACAGCGTAGTATTCCATTGTGTAGATGTACCATAGTTTTCTAATCCATTCATCTGCTGATGGGCACTTAGGCTGTTACTGCAATTTCTTACACTCTCACCATCTCATTTTCTTCTCTGCCCATTCTCCCTTCATTCCTCTTCCTTCAGGCCTGACTGCATCCCTCCTTCTCTACCTTTCTGCCTCCATCTCCGCCTTCCTTCTTGTTAATTAATGCTGGAATCACAGTGATGATCCGAAAAGATGCTCACCACATGCTCACCAGTTCTTCCATAGCACATTCACAGAAGTCCTCATGGTGCTTGCTCTCCTGCTAAAAGCTGCACAGTGGAGCTTCTGATGACTTGGTAAAGAGCCTGAGGGGTTAAGTAGGTGCATTTCTGTCTTTATTGTCTTTGCTTATTGTTTTGGCTTAATTCACTTATTTTTTTAGAGAACTCTTCTTTCTGCTTTTGATTTGACTGGGGAGATGGGAGGCAGTTGATCCAGTCATGCTTCTTGTTTTGGCTATGCATTGAGTTCAGAGCAATGATGGGCATTTCAACTCTCTTGGAAAGAGCTTCCATAAGATCCTGAAGGGATGACCTGCATCATTATTAACTGGGGGTAGAAATCAGGGGGGCAAAGTTTAGGAATCTGCTATTATAATTGGCTCTTTATGTAATCGCTATGCATACTAGAACTTGAAACCTTTAAATTTATTATGACCTGGCCCAGCCAGTGTTGCTCAGTGGTTGAGCCCTGATTCATGAACCAAGAGGTTGCTGGTTTAATTCCCAGTCAGAGCACATGCTCGGGTTGTGGGCTAGATCATCAGTAGCAGGCATGCAGGAAGCAGCTGATCAATGTTTCTATCTCTCTATCCTCCCTTCCTCTCTCTCTAAAATCAATAAAAAAAAACATTTGAAAAATATTATGACCTTTGGGATGAAATAATGTTTTACTGAAAGGAAACTAACCTTCTTCTTCCTATTCTGCTGAGAGTCAGAATCAGTTCATAGATAAAGATTGTAGGTCAGGAATCATGCCTTTTATTTCTGTGTATCTTTGAGAGGCAATACTAGAAATGAAAAACACCTGAGTTTCAACTCTATCTGCACTGTCTCACCTTGGATAAATTCCTTAACCTTACCAAATTTTACTTTATTCACCCAATAGAAATATAATACTCATAAGATAATTATGAGCATTGATGTGCTGATTGATTAGTATAAAATAAAATAGTTAGCCCAGCCGGGTGGCTGAGTCGGTTGGAGCATTGTCCTGCACACCAAAAGATTGTGGATTTGATTCTTGGTCAGGTTGCCAGTTTGATCTTGGTTGCGGCATGTATGTGAAGCAACTGATCAATACCTCTCTCTCTAAAATCAATAAATTTGTCTCAGGGTTTGCTTTTGGGGGCAACCTCAACTAATGAAACAAGTTGAGGATTTAAAAATATGGAATGGTTATATAAAGCAAGAGGTAGAGGACGTGATGTGAAATGGGAATTTTCAAAATGTTATTACTCCCACCTTTGGCCTGTATGAGACTTCATTTCCCCATTTGTAAAATGAAAATTTGATATGTGTGTCACATATTGATGAGAAAATGGCCATAGGAAATATATGAAAGCACCCATTGTAGCTTTGCTTGCAATACATGGTTACCATTATTCTGTTACCTATATTTCCTGATATTAGTAAATCCAACTAGGTCCATCACATAGTTATTCAATGTTTGCTATATACAAATCCCTCTGCTACGTATGCTTCTTGGTTGAAAATGAAAGTGACAAGCTTCCTGCACTCCCGGAGCTCCCACACAGTGAGTAACACGAGTGAGCACATACATGACTGAAAGGAAGTAACCTATGCTCTGAGGTGTTCATTGAGCAGCTACAAACTACAGGCTGCAGGGGTAATTTGGAAGAAGGAAGAAATTAATGCTGACTGGGAGATCAAAACAGATGCTGGTTGATTTCAAGAGGAAAAATAAAATGAAGGAAAGCCCTGTCTCTGCTTACTTAATCTGTTTGAGAGGGCTCTAATGCCTCAGGAAAGGGAAGGAGCACAGTACAGTAGGAACTGATTAAATGGAACAGTTTGGATTTGGATAATGGGATTTTCTTGTTAATTCTGTCTTTAAGACCCAAAAGTCTATGTTTTGTTATTGCTATTCCTATTTTTTATAATTCTTATTCAAACAGTCCTTATAGAATTAATATAAATTCAACAACGGTAGGCACTATAGCAAATGTGTATGATTCATAATATATAATTTCTTCAATTAGTCTATTTTTTGTACATTAAAAGAGACATTAACAAAAAATAAGGAAGCGTATAACTAGCTAGAAATAAATGAATGCTATAAGGATTAGTAGATGAAAGAAATATTTTGGATTGGAACAAATTAACAGAATTGAGTCTAAAATACATTGATTTGTATCACAGAGATGATATAAAAAAGGAAATATTTCATAAATATAAGAAGTTGCCAGTATACAGATAGGTTTGAATTTGAAGAGATGAGAAGCAAGATTTTATAGTATCTAAGAATGTCACAATATTTCTTAGATGATTGAATTACAGAGTTCTCATTTTGAAGGTCATCATTATTGAATAAAATGTTCCGAGTGAGTACAATATACAAAGCAGACACAAATAAAACACAGCCTAGTGGTTAGGAGTCTAAGAACAAGAGGTAACTGGCAATTATTCTCTTTGGGGACTTGAACAACTTATTTAAGCTTTCTAAACTGAATTTTCCTTAGCTGCCATGTGGTAATAATAGCAGTGTCTAATTTTTTATTTTACTGTGAGCAAGAGATGAGGTAAGCAAAGTATTTGGCACAGTGCCTGAAACATGGTAAGCATCCAGCAACCCTTAACAACCATTATCATTATCAGAAGGTCTTAGAACTTAGACAGAAGTTGTAGAATTTATACAGACCATTTGAAATGCCTAGACAATTTTATTTAACATGAACTGCTTTGTTTTCCACTTTATTCTAGCTTTGAGTGAATTAGTTCCTGCTTTATTAGTATTTTATGATGGTGCAGTGAATACTGTTGATGCTGTGCCTGCCCATGTCCCTTCGGCCTACCTGAGTAAGACCTCCCAGAGTTTCCATGTGAGCTTATTGTTCCTGTATTTCTCTGCCTGAGGTCATTCTCAGGCCACAGGTGGAAACTTGGCTTGCATGAGTGAATCAGAAGTGCAAGCCCAGGAGCAACATCAACTAATGAGAAGAGGAAATTTGTGAACTAGACCCCCAGTTTCCTTTCCTTTTATGGAGCAACTCTGAGTTGTGTTCCAGAAATTCTATCAGATGACCTCCAGTGGGAATGGACTTCAGTCTCCCAAAGGAATAACCTGCTCAAATGACACTTTTATAAATGTATCTTCTCTAATTTCCTCTGTCCCACATTGTGCTTCCTATGCCAGCTGTGATTTATTATCCCAGTTTCAAATCTACCCTTTATTTCCTGTTCTCTGATAATGGAGATGGGCCCTGTAGAATTTCTCCTTTGCCAGCTGACTTGATGTTAAGCTGCCACAGTGGAGGCTGTTGGAGAAACACCCTAGAGAGGAAGGGATTTTTCTCCTGATTTCAGCATGCTTCTCTAGGCAAGCTACAGCAGCACATTAAGCTTCCACAGTCAACTGTCCATGAACAGCTTCTGCTGGCACACCCCTCAGGGTGTGCAAAGTGTCTCTAGCATAGTACTTCCCATGAAATGATTTTCCATGACAGACCTTAGAGTAGCTTCAACAGGGAAGTGACAGTGCCCAACACCTCCCTGTGGATGGTTCCTCTTGATATATCTTCACAGACTCAGTGAGCTCATTGAGCTAGAGTCACATCCCCTTCAATGAGGTCTAGATCTTAGCCTTGGGAGGTGTGTGTGTGTGTGTGTGTGTGTGTGTGTGTGTGTGTGTATCCCTCTACCAGAGGTGGCACTCACTCTACCTCAGGCTTTGGGGTAGTGGATGCTCCTCATGTTTGTTATTTCTATATTTTTAGAGTTCTCTTTACTCCTTACTAGCTAATTATGTTACTCAGATTTCGTTTTATAGCTAATTCTTCTTTATATGAAGCCTTCTACTTTCAAACTTCTACATGAATCCTGACTCCTGACTGGACCCAGACTTATACAGCTCCCAAATAAACTACTTGAACCTGACTATTTGTCTCAGGGTTTGTTTTTTGGGGAATACAAAACAAATTTCTGAGTTATGGTAGACACATTAGAAAGCAGACTTTCAAGATGACAATCTGGAATTGAATTGTTTGCTGACCTGATGGAACAGGGATGCCACTTTTGATGGCATAGCTCAGACATAACACAACATCACAATTCCATAGATTCTCATTTGTGATGGATTGGGATGAGAAACAGGGTTTCTACTAGCTATAGCACACCAGTTCCCAAAATGTGGACCCTGGACCATCAACATTAGGCTCATATGGATACTTGGTAGAAATATCTTTTGTTGAGCCCTTTCCCAGACATACTGAATCGGAAACTCAGAGACTTGGGTCCTACAATCTGTTTTATAAGGCTCTATGAGTGATACTAATGCAGTGTAAAGTTTAAGAGCCAGTGCTCTAAAACTTGAAAGATATGAGTATAAATAAAAGAATTGTGAAGCCAACCGACTTTTATAACTGACATAAAAGCCTTGAAGAAAGAGAATGACAGCCTTGGGTCAGCTAACTATTAACTTAGGCTTGTAAAAGCAGGAAGCTTTCATGGCAGCATCTAGGTCCTCTCTGCAGTGGAAGTGAAGAGGGTACTGATCATTGGGACCACTATTGGATCATAAGAAAGGTGTAATTACAAATGAATTTAAATTCGCAGCCCCAGAAAAACTTCTATGCCAAAGTCAGGGCAATGATAGAGAAGAAGTGAGATATGATGGCATAGGATGAGCCTTTGAATGGCTACATGTGCTTCAGAAGTTTCAAGCCTACATCCTCATGAGTGCCATAGTAAACATTGCTCCCCTTCCTTGGAGACCATACAAATGTCTCACCTGAAGTCAGTACCTGACAGACAATGTTTGCCCCCCTCCAGTTATATACTTGCCTCCCTCCAGTAATGTTATTTATTTATTTATTTATCTTCACTAGAGGAGGCATTGGGGGGGGGGAGCGAGAGAGAGAGAGAGAGAGAGAGAGAGAGAGAGAGAGAAACATTGACTCCGACATGGGATCAAATTTTCAACACAGTCATAGTCCCTGACCAGGAATTGAACTAACAACCTTCTGGTAACCAGGATGATATTTAACCAATTGAGCCACTCAGCCAGGGCCCCTCCAGTAAATCTAGGTCAGTAACTAGGATCAAGTCTTGTCCTGGCCTAACTGGGGAAGGTCTGCCCTTGATAGGGATTATTTACCCAAAATCTGAAGAATATTTATACCATGGAATGGCAGAGACTAAGAGATCATTTATAAGAATGATCCTGGAGTGTTACATTGAGAGGAGTTCAGAATATAAGGCAATGCAGGAGAGATTGATTAAAAGTAGGGTCATTTCCTGAGACTCAGGAATCAGTATCCTAACAAGGACCTATCATAACTCCTTCATAGATGTTGAAATGCCAGAATCATATTGGTACGGTATCGAGAAATGGAATGAGAGTTTTAAAGATGGGGACAGATAGGAATGAGCAT